>NC_088650.1:24633710-25097208 GCF_964019385.1 Sycon ciliatum
AAAATCACACTTGGGAACTCTTGCTTGAGCTGATTGCTCTCACTGGTGGGTTTGTTAGTCAGCTGCCTCCTTAGCGCAGTAGGCAGCGCGTCAGTCTCATAATCTGAAGGTCGTGAGTTCGATCCTCACAGGGGGCACTTTCTTTTTTACTTTTTTTTTAAGAAATCTGTTTGTTCTAAAGCACACACCTAGTACCTGGCTACTCTAATTTCACAAATTTTCGGTGTACTTTTATTTTCGGTACTTTCGGTGCATCTGCTTCATACCTAAAATTTCAATACACCGAACAAACACTAACACACATAATCCAATAGGGAACAGCTTCCCTGTACCGGAAATTTCTGTTCACCTAACCTGGCCTTTTGCCCTCATACCGAAAATATTGAGCACCGAAAATTTCTGAAATTAGAGTATATCAAACGAAAGTACGAGGTGTCGCAGCGCAGCCTCTGCTCGGGCAGGGCGCATGGCAACGTTACTTAACGGTATCTCATTGAAGACTGAATTCATTGTATGCTTGCTGCTATGCCTTGTTTTGCTATTTCTATTGATAACAGATCCTGCAGCATACATGACGGTGTGTCCTCTAGTTCGGAGCTTGCTAGCCACACAGCTGATCTTCTGGCAGCGCTGGAAGCAGTTGAAGATGGCCGAATGCATGCAGGAGCTGCGGATAACCTGCGACACACTATCTACGTTGGCTAAGGTCAGTTGCACCAGACGGCAATGCTTTCTCAGGCTTCTGGACAACGTATTTGTTTATCACTCAGAAGCATGTCGACGGTGACATCAGCCGTAGTGTTACTGTGTAATTGATGAACACTGCCGCCCAGTGCCATCCCAGTAGTGAACTGTGGTTAGGATAGTTTGTCATCCTGTGTGGCATGGACATGGAAATTACAATACTGCTCTATGAAATCCGATCAAGCGAGTCAATGCCACGTCAGGCACTGTGCAGCCCTAGACCTGTGTACGCTGGGACTGTGAACTGATGCAGGGCGCAAACTTGACTCACACGATCGGATTTCATTGAGCAGCCCTGTATCTCGATGATCCCGGCATTCTGAACATTGCTACAAGTATATCGGTCTTAAAACTAGTGGCGCAACAAATACCAAAATCCAGTATTCGAATGTTCCATTTTGTTATCGAACAAGGTGACATTTTATATAGAGGCCTTGCTTGATAGGGTTAACATGTTTTCGAAGTCGACAGCATGTAATTGTTGCAAGACGGAGGACGCACTGGCAACTGGTTTATGGTTGTAGCTGTGTTGCCACACCTGCCGACATGTCAGTAGCCTGCCGATTTGTGGGGCCTGTCACGACCTGCCGACAATTGACCGTCTCCTGCCGACAACAGCCGTGAAAGTGTCCAAACTTGACCTTTGTGCAAGGTTTAGAAGTCATGGTCCAGAATTTTGGCTTTTACTGCTCATTACGAGTGTTTCCATAGCTCTCTCTTACAATACAAACATCAGCTGTCTGGGGGAAATCGTGTGCACTGTAGAATCCCGCTGGTGGGTTTGTACAACGAAGCTTGGCGATGTTCGAACATGGCCTAGGCTTATGCGCGGGTGGGTTTATTCGCTGGATTCTACGATATATTAGGGTTACTATGAGAGGGGGGGGGGGGGTCCGGGGGCAAAGCCCCCGGATGATGCATTTTATTTTTTTCAGTCTACTGATATTTGGCTATAATGATGTGGCAACACTGTTGTAGTCAGGAGCACTGCGTTCTCCGCCTTGTAATGTGCTGTCGACTTCGAAAACAAGGTGATATTTTGTACAATGTACCATGCAGTTGAAAACAGGCTTTGAAACCATCGGCCTGCCAAGGATGGATGGACGTTATGCTCGTGGTCACATTTGGTACATACGAGGGATTACGAGCCTATGTGAGCATGCAGTACATGGCCATCGGGCTCACGCTGATTGTTCGAATCTTTTTATGCTTGTGAGTTGGAAGTAGTCAGTAGCTGTGACTCAAGATTTCATGCTGAAATCTATCATCTGACAACAAGTATAAGTCATCGTCTTCAAGTACCTGGACATCCGATGATGATTGGCCTTTGAATAATAAAGGCGAGACACCCCTAGCCGACTACCTTAGTAGATGTAAACAAATTTCTGCCTGCTGCTGCTGCTGCTGCTGCTGCCACCACCACAGTCGCCGCTTCCTGTTGCTGGTGGCGGTGGTGTTATCGTTGTCGTCGTTGTTGTCACAAATCGTTGCTCTTGCTGCTACTGCTGCTGCTATTGCCGTTGCTATGTTCATTGCTGACACTCGTCTTGTTCTTTCTCTTTGTTGCCACAGTTGTCTGTATGTTGTTTTGTTGTAACTTCCTTTGTTTGTTGATGACTGCAGGCTAACTGGGTTCCCAAGCAGTTGCTTCACGGTGCTAGTATTCTTCCACTTATCTCGCCGGCGGACGTTCATTCGATTGTCTCCGCGACGTGGACGTATCTTCGGGTATGTACAATTGTACATACATGCACTGGATATGGAAATTGAATCTTGCGTGTCCGCAAATCTACTGTAAAGTGAGAAACTTTCGCTAGAGATTAAATCTCGCTATTTTCGCGTCCATCACACATCCGCGGATATAAATCGCCGCAAACTGCTCTGTACATTGACTGTAGACAGTAACAGATCCAACTGAAGAGATAATATTGCGAAGGTTTCTCGTCGTGAACCAGGACAATTCTTAAAAAATCAGAAGCTGCACGCTGCGAAAGATTTCGCTGTACAATAGTTTTTAAAAAGGATGCATTTCCATTTCCTTGTTGAGCACCAAATTCTGGTGACAAATTCTGGTGATCTTGGTCATTGTTATGTTCCATTGCCGAAAGGCGCTCCTGCCGCTGTGTGTACTCTACTGTTACTAACCAGTGAGTTGGCTATTGTGCTCCTGCTTTTTCTTTGTTTATAAGAAGAAAAGAGGACGAAAGAGCTACAAGTTATGCTATAAGTATCCACTAACACCACCAGTTACTTTACAATCAGCTCATGTGATAACATTGCACGACACATAAATTAATCCTTGGCTCTGCACCCAAGTCTAACTGTACACACCTGATGAGCTTTTCTTTGTTTGTGTGTCGTCTCTCAGGCCACTTGGGACTCCAGACAGGCAGGTGAGTGAAGCTAGCTATGAGTACAATCAGCAGGCGCGCGATGCTCTTTAGCAGGTTCTCTCGTTTTGTTTTGATGTACAGTGCTGCTCAATGAAATCCGATCAAGCGAGTGAATGCCACGCGGCCGGGCGCCGTGCCGCCCTAGGCCTGGCAACACTAGGATGTGACACTGGTGCAGGGTGCACACTACGCACACTTGATTCACGCCATCGGACCTCATTGAGCAACAGAGGAATACTTGCAGCTGTGGCGTGTAGCAGTGCTGCAAGTTTGCGCCCTGCACCAGTTCACGTCCCTGTGTTCGGATATCTAGGGCTGTCCAGCGCTACTGGACTCACGCCATCGGATTTCTTTGAGCAGTACTGTAGCAGCATGATGCTAAAGGCTATTAAAAGCCCTGTTGTTTAGGTTTGGTCCTAATGCCGGCTTGATCTTCTTGAATGTACTGCGATGATGAAATCACATCATTGTGAGAGACACTGTCGTCTGTAGTTGTGAATGCTGTCATGACCACAGTGTTGCAGGCCCGTCGCACCGACTTTGGAGGTGGGGCGGCCATGGAAGGGGGTCCGGGGGTCATCCCGCGGAAAAATTTCAAAAATTGAAGTCAATTGCAAGCATTTCCGGGTATTTGGTGCCATTTCAGTGTACGGTAACTACAATGAAAGTCTTTTTGATTCTGCAACAAACAAAGAAGACGCTACGATCGGGGACAAACATTACCCTCCCCGGGAAAAAATTCAAAAATTGAAGCCAATTGCAAGCATTTCCAGGCTGGCATTTGGTGCTATTTCAGTGTATCTGCAACAAACCACGATCGGGGACGAGGATTTGTCACGTTTGCGCTAAGCTGCGATCATTGTGCTTTGTTGTAATGTGCTCCAAAAAAAAAAAAAAAACCGGCCGAAAAAGTGGGGCGGCCTCAGCCCGGCTGTGACGGCCTTGCTGTTGTGATGACAGAGTGAGAGTTGTTGCTGGTTGTTGCTGTTTAGCTTTATAGTATCAGTACTTCACCATAGGCACATGCAAAATCTGCCTTCTCACCGGGCGTATTGCCACAGTTCTGGCAAAATGATGAAGCTGGTTAGTACTTTTAATGGAATGCTGCTGCTGCTGCTGCTGCTGCTGCTGCTGCTGCTGCTGCTGCTGCTGCTGCTGCTGCTGCTGCTGCTGCTGCTGCTGATGTCCTGTGTCTGTACTGTATTGCACTCACTGTAGCTGACCAAAGCAGTACGGTTGCGCACCTGAAGACGCTCACCGCTACGCTGACCGGCATTGCTGCTGACAACATGGACAAAGTCGGTCACTTCTACCACCTGCTCAGCTGACCGCGGTTTCACCATTGACCCGTGTTTGTGTCCGTGTTCCACTGCTACTGCTACCGCTACTGCTACTGTTGCTACTGCTTTCGTGTGTTTCTTTGCCCACCGTTTCTATCAGCTTTACTCCGCCGTATTGAAACAAGTCTCCACAGTCCTTGTCAACATTGCGTGTCGTGTGAAGCGACATTTTTAACGCTTGTTTCAATAGATGGCGAATACCCTTTCTGGGTGCTGTCACTTGTACCGGGTAGTTGAAGTTAATTTTATTGATGTTCTGTAATCTCCGCGGTCACTCTCTATCCCCGTACATTGTTCCCCCCCCCCTGCTATCTTTGATGTCTGATCGTTGAAGATGTGCCACCCCGTCAGTTACCGGATCGAAGTGTGTTCTAGCAAACCGGGGCCCTGGGAGTCCATCATGTGTCACTGAGTCGGTGTGCCTGGGGTGAACTGTTACCTACTTCATAGCATTGATGCGTTTGCACTATGCTATTGTCACCATGCAAAGCCTGGTACATGTATGTGCTCGGGGCAAGGTCGTTTCCTTCTGTTACAGTGTTAGTGATCTCGTGTATTTGTTGGCATGAGTGCTTATCACAATAATATCAGGTTGACAGCTATGCAGAGTATACCAGAATTAATTATGCATGAATCAAAATGCATACGATCATGATCATGGGCATACAGGTAGTCATTGGTGGGGGTGCTGCAGTGGCAGGGTTTTGTACGACTCCCTAGCGGCCTAGGAGGCTAGGTCCTGGTGATAGCTGGCATGTTTGAGTGGAACTATGAGTGACTCATACTACTGAATTGTGTAATGATACTAATCTATTGCCAGTAGTCCAGAAAGGCAGAATGGTGGTCTCCCAGCTCTCTTCCTGAGTTCTCTACTGAGTAGATACGGTCTATAACGAGTAACCGTGTCACACCGACTCTTGTTCCCTCTCCTCGAAGAGATAGAATAATCTACTCCTGAGGAAAGCCACATCGTGACCGACACCTTCCGGAAGTGTGAACATCCGATCAGCTGTGGCCTGCTCAGCGCTCGCTATCATGGTTATCTGGAAGAGTGCAAGGCTTTGGCTCGAGTCGCTACATCAGTCAAGCTCTGGCAGCTAGCTACACGGATTTACCGTAGCTAGGGCGTTGAGTCTACCGGCGTCATCCCACAACTAGTTTGAAAAGAACAAAGACGAATAAAGTTACAAGCAATGTTTGTGAGTGACATATTTCAAGCTTTGTCCTGGCTCATGGCATGATTTCAGTGGAGCTACAGAGTACAGTAGAAAAGCCATGAAGGCTGCCGTGTGTGTCCTACCTGCTTTACTGGTGCTGCTCGTGCTTGGAGAGGCGGCAGGTGTCCGCCAGGAGAGAGGTAATGTGAATCTGAAGTTCTTGTATGTCTGAACGTTACTCAGTACTTGTGGAATAGACATGACAGCATGCAGTAATCGCTTGGTCCGGGACAAACTCTGCTGTTACGTACTGGCGAAATGCTCCACATACGCACGGCATTAGGCTGAAGCTAGGGATATCTTTGTGTCCTGAAGTATTGTGGTTGTCAGAAGTTGGCGAGAGGTCGAGTAAATCTATTGTGTCAACGATTTGTGCCCTGCTTGACTCCAGATAGTACAGATCATGTTGTACGTGTATAGACGTAGCTGCGAAGTGCAAGACAAGAGAGACTCCTGACGTCTGTAGACTGTGTAGTGTAGCTAGCTTTTAGACATTTTGGTTCTCCAAGTGCAGACTACAGTCATGCAGTACATCTACATGGACATGTACGTAGTCATTAGATCATACATGTACAGTGTATCTGGCTCATAGAGTCATACTTGTACTGTCATAGCCTGTATCACGGGCTGTGTGGTACAGAGTCTGGTACAGTGGTAGTGGCAGCATACCACCGGATGGCTTGCAGTTACGTAATACTGTAGATCTGGGTGATTGTCGCAGCCTGGCATTAATTGCTGCATGGAGTGTTGGCGACAACCAGAACACATAACGTTCCCATACCTAAACTGACTCCTGACTCGTGACGGGTACACAATACCTGTAGTTGCATATGCAAGCCACACATAATTCCTGTTTGAAAAGTTTACTGTGTACGATAATGCTACCGTACTTCCCCACAATTTTGCTACAAAAAAGAATTTTTGCCGTGTGAACATATTCGGGTAGAAGCTCATGCGCTATACATGTATGTGCAATAAAGGTTTGTCTGTGTCCTAAACAACGGTGTTGTCACAATGCTTAGCAGTATATTCAGCTCCCGGGTGTTTCACCAAATAGTGTTCACATAATCATAATCGCGTGTCAGGACATAAGCACCCCCCCCCCCCCAATTATAAGCGCATATGATATAATTACGTGCGGAAGTACGGCAAGAAGAAGGGCACACTTCAGGTCCTTCTTAGTGTCATGCCCTGCGTAGATAGTACTACTTACCAATACCACTATAGTACTGCACACATTCACTATCAGCCTGTCACCTACCTCTACCGCGGCTCTTCATCAATGTTCTCTTCCTTTTGATTAGGATAGGGTTACCTCTTCTGTCGCCGGACCTAGACTATCCATTACCATAGAACTGTCGTCTATTGTCTCTGTTGCCGGTCCGCTGTTCTGCTGTTCCGCTTAGTTGCTCCGATTCATGATTAGCATAAGCTTCAATACTTAGATACATTACTCTTTGCTGAGTTTAGCACAGCTCACTACTCGTTCGCTGCTGCCTGCTCGATCCTTCCCTTCGTAGCCGCTCGCATAGGTTTCAGCTAGTATAAGTTCGCTGACTTAGCCAGATATCGAGGAGTCTTGGATTAGTCTTGTTTGAGTCTTGTATGAGTCTTGTATTAGTCTTATTCTCTTTTATAGCTTTCTTGACTTTCTTTATAGGAGTTCCGCTACCGCTCAAGCGGACTTGTCCGCTTGAGCCGGTTTGGCCTTTGACTTTGTAGTTTATTACTGTTCCTTTGTTCCTTTACTATATCGGACCTGAGGGCTCCGCCACCCTGACTTCTCTCTGTGCTTTGGGTCTGAGGTACGCCTGAGTGGAACTACCAAGAGGCGCACATATACTTTGTGCAAACGGGCTTGGGATAACTAACACGTAGGGACGATCAGCCAGCCACGACATTAGTATTATGGCAGTTTTGTCTCTGAGGAACTGTTTACTGTGAGCCCTGGGTAGTCTGAATGTAGCCCGTGACAGTGTGTAACACTCCACTCACCCGTCAACCACAGTCAGACTGAGTTTAGCCACGGGGTTTAGTCATAACAGTTTGAATGCCAATCAAACTCTCACGTAGTTGTGTAACTGAAGGGCAGTCTGTGTGGACACGGTCAAAGTGGCAACCGAAATACAAGCCAGTGAAAGTAGTAGTCGGGATAATACCAAGAACTCACTGGGTGTCTCTTTGACAAGGGCCTTCCGTCACACTTTTAAAGTGGCTCGTTTGTGTTCATGTTACAGGTATGGTCACGATATTTCTTCCAAAAATAGTTTTTGAAGTACAACCTTCTGTACACAGACAGTGTTGTGATCATTATGAATATTCTATCATCCTGTCATCAATTTTCAGATTAGGTGTGGGTGGGGTTTTGCCATAATAGCTTGTGCAACTGCCTGCGCAACCTCTATCCAGTGCTGCGATGGCAGAGCTTCACATCACGTGACATGGTTCAATAGGTTACACTCGCAAACAGTGCGAACTTTGAAAGTGACCACAGGGGAGTTGTACCCAAAGCAGGGATGCGTACAATCGTGTATCTATCATGCACAGGGCCAGGGTGCAACATTAATAGTGTGTACGAGTTCGTCACGTGATGTGAAGTTTTGCGGTCGCAGACTCGTTTCCAGAGTTGCAAACTCTTGGGGCTATGAACTCCTGGTTTAGTAACAAGGCTGGTTGAATATTTTTATGGCCATTTGCCCATTGCAGTTATGAGTGAAATACAGACCGATGTCCACTCTCAGCACTTAGTCTCTTTCTCCCCCCATTCATGTCCCGGCCAGGCCTTACAGTCTCTCATTTCTTGGTGCTGACCGCTTTAATGCACTACCCGCTATCATTCGACCCCAGCGTACTTTGCCTGCTTTTCGGGCTAGCTGCTCACAATTTCTCCTTGGGCACCCTGTAAGAAGGCCATAGGCCTGTTGGGTATACCCAAGTAAAATAATAAATACTACTACTACTACTACTACACTTGCCAACAGATCTCGTAGATTGCCTTACGTACGGGTGTGAGGTCGAGCGGCCTTCGGCTCTGCAAGTGTGCACTGGTCCAGATTTCACCTGTCTCCTTTTTACTTGTATCAACTTGAATCAATAGTATAGTGTAAACATTTTTTTTCTTTTCTGATGTCAGCACAGAGGCTTGTATGTGAATATCCCATGCCCACTTGACTTTGGTGACATGTGTTGCACAGTTTCTGACAGAACTTGTGACATGTGGACTCTGTGAAACCTGGCTTCCGTGTCATTACATTGCATGTGCATGTAAGGGTGTATGCCTGTGCCTTCATCCGATGGTATTACAGTCAAACCTGTCTTAAAGTCGACCACTCAAGGGACCTTACGAATGTGGTCTCAGTGTACAGATGGTCTCTCTAGTCTTTATCCTGGATCATTTGACTGGAAATGACACCCACCGGTCCTACTTGTACCGTTGGTGGTCCTCTAACGCATGTGGTCACCTTTAAGGCTTACCAGAGCGGTCGCCTTGACATGTTTCACTGTGTGTTGTTGCTACTGTTGTTGTTGTGCAGGTATTGCTGTGCTGGCTGCGTTGCCGGTGCTCTCACACCGAGCACACCGAACGGACGATGTGGAGGACGCTGGCCATCCGACCGATAAGCTTCGCAACACATCACCGAGTACTGATGGTGCAGCTGCAGGGCCCAAGACAACGGACAGTGTTGCTCAGTTAGAAGAAGAAGCAGCAGCACCAACTCCTGCCTCCTCCTCTGCACCCACGGCAGTGGAGCTGAGTGCAGTGAGTGCACCGGTCATACAGGCAACCAGTACATCCAGTGCACCGTCTGCTAATCAACTGACCAATGTGCTAGCCCACACTGGCGTGGCTACTGTCGTCGGCAACAACAGCAGCAGCAGTGCTGTTGTGGCGGATACCTCTGTTGTGTCCACCGTAGCGCAGACTCTAACCGCCAACCGCACACCTGTTCAGGTTACTGCTAGCAGTGGGACAGGCGCAACTAGCTCTGTATCACAACCATACACAAGTGGCAGCAGTGACGTCGCCACCATCAGTGTCAGCAGCCCTGCTTCGAGCTCTAACAGCGCTGCTGCCGACTCTGACGGTGTTGCTGCCAGCTCTAACAGCACTATCAGTAGTACGGGAAGCAACAGTGCAGTGAACTCTGCTACCATTAATACTATTGGCACGCTTGCACCCGACACTGCCGACGGTACACCGGCTGCAACCCATGTACCGCAGTCCGAATCCTTCACAGTCGTAACCAGCCATGTGCACCAATCGCATGGGAACGGAGCTACACCCAACATGACTGCTTCAGTACCGGCCAGGTTGCCCGCATTGGCTTTGAGCGACGCCACACATTCAACACTGGTGTCAAACAATAAGACATCATCACAGGCCACTGTGAAGACTCCTGAAGCTGATCCAGTGCAGTTGGGAACGACTAGCAGCTACGCAGCAGTAGCCAGGGCAACACTTGGAAACCGTTTGAATGGCAGCAGTGCGACTACGAGCACGGTAGATCATGTTGAACCACTCACAGTATTCACGACAAACTCCACTAGAGCTGCTGCTAGTCCAGGTAATATGCCCACTGCAACTAGTAGGCCATCAACAACTGCAGCCAGCGATGTAGCTCGCTCATCCAGCTCTGATGGGGGAATAGCAGCAACGGGCATTACGTCAGCTACCCGGTCTTTATCAGCCACCAGCAGTTCAAATGCTGTTCAGCATGTTCCGGTCACTGTTAATCACAGCATGTTGAACTTGTCGAGTTCTTCTGCATCGGTGTCTACACATGGTGATCTCGCCAACAGCAATGTCAGTGGGCATGTCACTATCTCTACTCCCAGGGTGCATACGAACAAGACCATTACTACATCCTCATCTGCTGGTGTGACTAAGCAGCCAATCATAGCAGTGAGCGTCGAGGACAGCACCACATCTCCCAGTACTGCAGCTATCCTGACCGGTACAGCAGAGGCTGCCAAACCCGTTGCTAGCTCAGTGTCACGCCAATCTAATATGACTAGTGTGGAAGCAAGTACTAGTGCAGCGAGCAACCCAACAAGCAGCTCTTCTCCAGCAGCAGTGAGCACATTCAGCACCGACAGCTCTGTTCATGTAACTGCTATGCCAGTGATTAGTGCAGAGCTTACTAATGCCATGCCCTCCTCACACACTGCAGCTGCCAGTGCTGCCCCTATCTCCACTGCTACTAATACTACACCGGCAATGGCAACAGAGCCTTCTAATGTCCCAGGTGCTGCTACCGCGTTGACTTCCCCTGCAGGAACCGACAGAGCGACTGAGCGCTTGACTTCTACCGTTGAAAGTGAAATCCCTGCGGCTGCTCTCCAGACGTTGCCACACTATCGCACAGGCGTAGTTGAACATACCACACCCGTAGCTTCTTCTACCCTGCCTCCGATGGAGACGGTAGAGGCAACCGCCCCAGAGAGTACTTCTCCCCAGAGTGCCACTCCTGTGCAGCTCAGTTCAGGCGTTGACAATCTGCACCGTGTATCAACAGCGGATTCGCACACACTGAGGACATCAACACTCTCCAAGGCATCCAGGGTAGTGACCAGTACAGCGCGGAGTGGTATGGATGGCACAACAGCCATACCCAGTGACAGGGTTCTGGCCACTTCTATTCCTGCTAATGTACATACTGGCCAGAGCTTGGCCATTGCTCAATCATCCAGTGCCAGTACCAGTGCTGCCGCTGTCTTGTCTAGTGGGGCAGCAGCCACGACTGTTGCTCTGCACACTGCTAGTGCTACACAGCGTGCTGTAGTATCAAGTAGTGACAGGTCGTACGCCACTGGCATACCCACTACCGCTCCACTGCACACAGACAGCATGTCCACTGCTGCTCTACTAGACACTGACAGTACATCCAATGCTGTTCCACTGCATACAGACAGCATGTCCAGTACTTCTCCACTGAATACCGACAGCATGTCCACCACTGCTCCACTGCACACAGACAGCATGTCCACCACTGCTCCACTGCATACAGACAGCATGTCCAGTACTTCTCCACTGAATACCGACAGCATGTCCACCACTGCTCCACTGCACACAGACAGCATGTCCACCACTGCTCCACTGCATACAGACAGCATGTCCAGTACTTCTCCACTGAATACCGACAGCATGTCCACCACTGCTCCACTGCACACAGACAGCATGTCCACCACTGCTCCACCGCACACCGACAGCATGTCCACCACTGCTCCACCGCACACCGACAGCATGTCCACCACTGCTCCACCGCACACCAGCAGCTCTGCATGGACACTAACTGGCAGCAGCGACAGAACTGGCTCTAGCAGTACAGCTGCCATGACAACACCGACCATCATGGCTATTCACACCATGTTGCATTCAGTAAGCAGCAGACATAGATCAAGCAGTATGGCTACTGAAGCAGGGAAAACCCCTGCCACCTCTATTGCTACTGCTACCACCACCACCACCAGCAGCAGCAGCAGCAGCAGCAGAGCCTCGGGTGATCTGGAGATGAGCACTCGTACAAGTAGTGTGTCCAGGAGCAGGCACACCGCCACCACCACCAGCACTACGCTGCCCGGTGCACGGCACAAGGGTGTCACCGATCATCTGAGCACAGGTGATGTGGTACCGGTGGAGCAGGTCACTTCTACTGACCGTTCGCGTGCCACCCCTGTGTCCAGTCACCGGCAGGTAGGCAACATTGCGGACTCCACAGGCTCACGCAGCCCTCCGCCCGTGTCCAGTCATCATGGAGTAGGCGACATTGCCGACTCTTTTCCGGTAACACCGGGTATCCACTCGCCGGTTCTGTCGGCGTTTGCAAGTAGCACCACTGTCACTGAGGAGCACACTGCAGCAGAGTACCAGCCGTCAGCAAACAGCAGTACTGCTACTGCCAACGTCAGTACACTGATCCCGCCGGGACCTCCACCGCCGTCCGGTTACTCCACAATGCAGATGGCCATCACCTACATCTACTGTGCTGTTGTGTTTTTGATGGTGGCCGGTGCCGTGAGCTCCTACTACTATTACAAGCGTCGTCCTCCCCACCGGCCACTCTCCGACTCACTTCTCATGACCAACGTTCAGGATTTGGAGGATGAGGAAGAAGTTGAGGTCTATTCTCGCCGCCCACTGAATTCCTACCCCAGCTGGTTTTCATCTCTGGGCCGTGGCCGTGGCCGCGGTGGTCGCCCTCCATCGTCGTATCGACCTCTCTGCAATGACGATGTGTGAATTAGGTGAGTGTGGCTTGATGTGTGCTTGCACGAGCATGTGTTGTCACAATCAGAGTGTTGTGACAATCAGAGTGTTGAGCAGCTTGATTGCAGTGCTAATGAACAGTCAGTTTACAGTAGTGATTGGGGCCAGGCAGCATTTTCTGTGAACAATCAGTCAGGTTGAAGTTTCCACTACCCAATGGCAGACTAGCCCGCACAACAGTACAACGTGTTGCCAATTGGTGACCCTACCCTGCGCCGCGCTAGCGCTTTGCGCTACGTGACAAGAGGCGGCTGGGCCGTCCTGTTGAATGTGCTGCGTGGCTACCTGTGTGCTATTTGATGCTGGACCTGTGTGATAACACTCGGCACATGGAACACAGGACCGTTCAGTACCGAGGAGTACAGAAGCGACTGATGTCATGACATCAAGGTCGTTGACCCGCCACCCTGTCCTTGAGTTACTGTTGATCCTGATCTGAGCGTCCTATGCTGCAGCAGACCAGCGCGGCTGGCTATTGCATCACACTGCTCACCACTGCCACTGCTCACCACTGCCACTGCTCACCACTGCCACTGCCTGCGCCAGTGCCACTGTACCTGTAATACCTGGTGGTCTAGAACCAGTCAGACACTGAATGACAGTGGGAAAGCTGCCTCATACTTTAAAAACACGTGTGGGCATGCAACATGGCTTCCCTCCGGGTGACTGAGACACACCATTATGGCTGGACCCCCCCCCCCCACGATGTCTCCTTACTAGCTATGATATAGCGTCCCTCCGTAACAAGCATCAAAGTGTTGTCACCGCTGTGTTCAACTAACATTTTCGTATTTCCCTATACTTGACTCGCTTATATCACCTTACCATCAGTCCCTTTGCCCGTCCCGCCAAGCCGGTGATTTCATTTTTGTGATACGAGTCCCGGCGTATTTCACATTACCCTGGCTCAGTCTGTGTGGGAACTCTTGAAGCTTCCCTGCAGCAGCAGCAGCAGCAGCAGCAGCCCTGTCATTGTTTCAATCTTTAGTTTGATATACTAGTATTTTTCCTGGTCTTGCCTCAAGCTTTGCAGCAGCACGCTTTTCCTCTAAGAAGCTTGTATGCCAAACTGCATTTTATATCAACTCACACAGCTTTTTTTTAGTAGACTGTCCTGTTATCAGGACTGCTATTTATCGACTCTGCTGGCGCATTTTGCCAGTTTCTTTGCCTTCGACAAATGGATACTGCACTGCAGCTGTTGACTCTGTGGCCAGCCACTTTTGTATCAATTTGAGTAGGGGTGTCACGGTTATCTGAAACTGATGCATATGGGGGATGCATATGGGGGATGCATTGCATATGGGGAGTAGTAAAATGGAAAATACTACAGTAGATACCAAGCATTTGACTACTCCCTGGTTGCATGCTACTGCTACATTCTGTAGTACCGCTGCATGGTATTCGGAGAGTACATGAAGTGAGAAACCTGATGATTGGCGACCATATCTGGTACAGAATTACTAGTGCACTGGTGATCCCAGTGTCTGCTCCAGCGCCGGGTGAGCCGGGTAATCCACCCGGTTGGGCGGCGCTTGGACCCGGTTGAAAATATAGTACCGGGTCACCTGTGACCCGGTTGGTACTTTACACTTTCGAACTTTGAAAGGACTGACTACATGGCTTGTATGTGTCAGATACTTCTTCTTCTTTCGTAATTTTCTAATTCCTGTCCTCTCTTTTCTAAATGCGGCTTATCCATTCGCCTTTGTATCATTAGGCCTAGTTCCCGTTTATTGTCCGAATTAAAATAAACCAACCAACCAGTTTTAATTTTAAGCATGTGACTCGATTGGTGAGACAGCGCCAGGTACATGTGTACCCGGTTCCGACCCGGTTGAAATGGTTGCGCCAGGTACACGTGCACCCGGCTGTCCTACAATCCTAGAGCAGACACTGGATCCGTGAGTAAAATCGCTGCAAATCGCTAAAATAAAACGTCGCTAACCGGATGACAATGGGAAAACGCTAAAATTAAAAGAAATGTCATCAAAACGCTCGATAAACCCGTTCTCAAAGTACTAAAACTCACTACTACTAGTACCGTGAGTACTGCTCACGTGACTTTCATGCCGTGGAATGTCTCAGCTCATGAGCTCAGTACCCCTATTGCCTATTGCAGTATTCATGGTATTGGCCCTAGCCTAGGCTAGCCCTCTGGAGGTCGACGTACCGGTCCCGCTCAAACGTTTCTGTTTTTCTCGGTGCGATTATGGTTTTCGTGGCACGCGACCCAATCACCATGGTCACTTTCCTTTGCGCTAAGCGGCTTCGTGCGAACGCACCCGGATATAATCGTATTGAGTCTGGCCACGTAGATCTAGATCTACACCTCGCCGAAGGCGAAGTGTCACTTCACGCATTTCACGGGTGATTTCCGCGCATTCGTGGAAGGAAGCCGTCTTTAAAGCTTTCCAAGTCTTGGAACAAAACACTTTGGAAGTCTTGGATTCAGCTAGACTCAGTTCTTGTCAGCTGCTGCCACTTATTATTAGTTTCTCACGTTGAAGAGCTCGGTGAATGACGGCTGCGTTGTAGGAGGAAACTTCAAAGCAGCTGCAGAGCATGGCTGACTCAGTGCCAGACGCTGGCTGGGGTCAGGCGCTACCTACCAATAACTGCATTG
Source organism: Sycon ciliatum (assembly GCF_964019385.1). Taxonomy (NCBI): domain Eukaryota; kingdom Metazoa; phylum Porifera; class Calcarea; order Leucosolenida; family Sycettidae; genus Sycon; species Sycon ciliatum. Next base: position 24,649,298 of record NC_088650.1, read on the forward strand.
AATCTGTACTACAATAAGTAGTTGAACTTAGAAGTTGCGACTTCGGCGGTAACACTAATAGTCATGAAGTTGATTGTTCCAACTAGGAAGACACGCAAAGTTCTTGCCGAACTTGACATTTGACTGACTCACGACTGCCATCCGGAGCACACGAGGAGCACGTCGCACCTTCCTCTCGGCAAACCTGCAAGAACGCACCACTCCCTGCTCAATACACAGTCACGGTTTCGGGGAATAATTGGATGTGATCCTCTTAGTTGGTAAGAGGATCACACTGTGATCGGCTGATGTGCAAAGACGAACCAGAGCTATCATCGACGACCGACAGCCACAGGCCACGTAGAGAGCAGCCCAACGGAGACACCACCTTTGACTCGGCAGCGCAGTGAGCAAGATAATGGCGAACACAAGCTCGCCTTATTTCCGCGGTGAAGCTACACACTCACTGCCAGTAAGAGCCCCATAAGTTAGTTACATGTATATCAAAAGACTAAGATAGAGAAAGTATCATAATGGCTTGTTAGTAGGCCTGGTGTTTCCTCCGCTCAGTATCTTTTCAGCAGTTCCGGGAATCCCTGCATTGCATATCGTGACTATTGTCCATTCACACTGCTCAGACTACTGTGCGCTGCACTGAAGGTAATGTTCTGACAAGAGTCGGCAAGCTTTCTGATCCTCGCTTTGCTGGGCTAACTGAGGCAGTGAAGAAAGAGACGCGCATACTCGTATGACCGCAAAGTACCCCAGTCACGGTACAGGCGGTGCCCCCCCCCCCCCCCCTTTCCTGGTTGGCATGAGCGTCGGTCAACTGTTCATTGCACCTTTCCCTGCGCTCGATGTGAGCCAGTCCTGCTCTTGGCCCTGGTCCTGGATGCAGCGCTTGAGCTCCTCACCACCAGCTGTCGCGGTATAATTATGTCTGCCCTTGTTCTAGATTGCTACTTCGTCTTCAGAGTTGGTCCAGCCGGAGCAAGTCCCAGCAAGTAATACACATGTTATTAAAATAGTGGGATGGGTGATGACTGATAGCCAGCAATGGCAATACAGGAGATGTGGCACAATGCAAAGAGAAACCAGGCTGGAAGAGCGCCTACAAGGGGATAGGCTATGGAGTATAGACTGATAATACTATTCAACTGAGACCGTGAGCTGTGTAGCAGTGAATGTGATGTATTGCAACACTTTCCCCCCAGTACGGTGTTGATTGTGCATGGCAGCATGCTGGTGTGAGATCCCTGAGCTCATGCTCAGCGATTGAACACTGGTAAAAATATGATTTTCTTCTTCACAAAGGCACACAATGAAAACAAATTGTGTGCCTTTGTGTACGCCGCTCTGCCTGAATCAGGCATTGAGCACTCTTGCAGAACCAAAGCATATTGCCTCAGTGATTTTCTTCTTCTTCTATTTTTGTGTCGTATCAATTGTTGCAGTATGCATTGATGTGTGAGGGAGATCTTAGCTGCCTCTACAGTCATAAGTCCTTGGCCCGTGTGTGTAAAGTAGTCCCGGCCCGCCTTCTAGTATGACCAAGAGTACATAACCCGGAGAGTACGTGACCCCCGGGTTATGTTCTCTCCATTCCGGGTCATATACTCTTCGTATTTTACGACTCTCTGCTTCGTATGATCATCGGTCTGAAGTTACAACCCCCCCCCCCCCCCGGATCACTTTTGAGGAGGTGTTGAAAGTATCTTCGTGCTGTGTCCTGCCCAGACAGACTGTATGTAAAAAGGACCAAAGGAACTACAAGTTACACCATAATGTCCACTAACACCACCAGTTACTAAACAATCAGCTCGTGCGATAACATTGCACGACACTGACCGACGGTACTGACGTTCTACAACTAACTGGCTAACAGCTCAAGCACATCTTGGATGCGCACTCCAGCAGCCTTCCAACTTGGAAGGTTCTAAGTTATAGAAATAACATAAGGAGAGTAATGTTATCGCATGAGTGGATTGTAAACTGGTGGTGTTAGTGGACATTACAGTGTAAATTGTAGTTCCTTGGTCCTTTTTACTTTTTATAATCCTTGGCTCTCCATCCGAGTTCATGACTGTATGTAACACTGACTTTGTCAGTTTGAGCACTCGGGCAAGGTACGTTCGGGCCTGATTTAAATCTGGCTTTGGAAATTTTATTTTCATTGCAATCAGGAGTTCACAAAGAATGAAACAGCATGCTGTCCGCAGATTGAGTGACTGTATGTAACATACGTTTTACATACATTGTATTAGTATAGTGCACTACAAGTATAATAAGGATCAAGTGCGCCTGCAGTGTGCAGTGCATGCCCTTCACTAGTCAGCACACTTACAGTAGAGTGTTTTGGTTTAGTGACTGTGTTCTGGTGCTAGTACCCGGAGAGGGCGGGGTGGACGATTATTTTGCATTTAAAGTGGGATGTATACATGCATATCCATCAACGGTGGCCGTCCAAGTTTTAGTGGTGTAAGTAATACTAATAGTTATGCCAGGTTCCACCAGCCCTATGACTGCACTCAGTTTGTGAATCATCTTTTATGCAGGGCTGGTAATCACTCACGGTGTGTATCGCCACGGGATGTTTGCTTTTGTTTTGTTTCACTTCGGTAACCCGACAGTACAGTCATGCACTACTAAACAAATGAAGGTACAATAGACAGAAAGAGGAGTGTAAGATTGAAGTGAACTTGCCTGCGAAGCTGAATGCCAGGATAATGATGTATCCATCCCATTCTTAGCATCCATCACTCAAGCCACGGACAAGTCAAATCGTCCATGCAGGTAGGTGGTAATGGGCTTGGTAGCTTCCTGCAATGATGACCCCAATCAGTTAATTTAAGCTCAGCTGTGATTCGAGAGGAGTTAAGCTAACCAGGGGCGGAGCCCACTAAATAGGAAAGGTAAATAAAATGGATGACAAAAAAGGAACTCGGACAAAGAATTCATGTACCTTACCGGTAGTTTCCACTACTACTTCAAGTATAATTTACCTGCCAAGATCGAATGCGAAATATTGATCCAATGAAAAACGGTCTATATTTGTGTCAATACCTCTTGTAGAAAAAGAGCAGTTACGACCGGGCTAAAAGGCATACATACAGCGAATGAATTGGTACTTGACTTCTGTGCCTAGAGAGCCGGCGGAGACAGCAGACAATACACTGCGAGTCCCTGGGAATACAGCTGCAAAGGCGAAACAATACAGGGTAGCTGCGAAATCTAATCGGTTCAGGAAAGCTGAGTACCAACGCAAGCAACAGTACTACGGTACTATTTACAACACCACATCTCATCATGTTGCAAGTTTCCAGTGTCAGGTACGGTTCTATTCAGCCACTAGAAAAGTCAGTGGAGAGGCAACTTTGAGTGAAACGGGAACCACGACTTGGTTGTTCCTTCTTATAGCGCCCTTCACATCTAAACGACCAGATGAACTCTGGTTACACAGCCAGGCCAGGCAGGTGTGTGCTGCGGCTCCTTTGCTGCCACGTCACATTTACAATCAGCAGCCAGGAAGATCACGTGCAGCCTAGGCCAGATCCAGCAGAAAGTTGATCTGATCCACCAAGTGGCAGGCCATTAGAATCACAACGACCTGAACAAGAACGATTTTCGAGCACATAGAAAAAAGAATTTGCTGAACTCAGCCAATCTGACCAGTCTTGCTTGATTCTGTGCAAACTGTCACCTAAGCAGAGTTGAGTGCAGTGGGTTGAGTTCTGTTCAATTGTAGAGTGAACAAACACATTAAATTTTCACAATACTCTTCAATACATGCCTATCATAATTATGACAATATCCTGCGCAAGTGGTTGCATAGCAAAGTTCTCAATCAGAATGCTTACACCGGTGTTCACAAATCAGTCGGGCAACCACGTCCCGCAGCCTTCGTCACCGCCTTGGTCACCCCTGCCCGGCACGAGCATGCATTATACATGTGGACATCTAGCTACCGGCTTACCTCGAGGAAGAGAAGGCCGAACGCAATTCCTCCGACTAGAACATAGTTATCCTTCACCCACTTGAGAGCCGCATCGCCACAACCTTCTTCGTAGATAATTTCTGATCTGTTAAACTGAAACGGACGTAGGGAAGACGGCAGGGGCTCAATGGATATACCAGGGCTATCATGCTTGGTAGCCATCATCACTAACTGGATCAAGTTATGAACTGGAAATTGCTCACTATTGCAACCAGACAGCGCTAAATGCATAACACACAACTCATCCTCCATGCCCTCTCCTCCCCAATGAAAGAAGACAAGAACTTCAAGAAACTTACAATTGAGGGCCACTTGGCTTGCTCAGCTACTGGCATCTCAGGATATGCAAACACCTTATAACCACACTGAGAATCTGTCTGAGACTGTCAAACATCAAACACAGCCGGAAGAAACCAAGCATGATGGTATTAAACTGAATGATTTATTGAGCGCAAACAGTAAGAGGCAGATTTCTCATTGCTGTTTTCTGATGATCGCTTAGTGCGTGAAACTCGGAGTTAAAACACTTTCTCTGTCCTCTTATTGTTTGAACCAGCTCTGCCTCTCGGTATTGAGCACTCTCTTGGACAGCCTTGAACCTCTCTGATTTATTGAGCGCATATGCAGTAGAATATATGCGGCGATCACCTGCCTTAGAGGACCACTACAAATAGGACCAAGGGATACTAAATACTATTTCCAGTCAACCATGACCCTGGACAAGGAGACCATCGGTACACAGTGACCACATTTTGAAGGTCCCTTGAGCGGTCGCCTTAGACAGGTTTCTCTGTAGCTGCTGATACCTTCCAATCACAGTACATTGATCATGGTAATGTAGTAAATGTACCCTTTTTATATCCCTGATATAACACTGTTTTGAAAAGCACTAAACAAAATCCCACATTCAAACCGACATCTGAAAACGAGGTATGATCAATATCTATTGTGGTCTGTGTAGTATTGTAGCCATTCAATGAAAAGTAGCTGGTAGTACACCAGCAGTCACGGTATGCGGCACTGCTCACGTTTGTCCTGCAGCAGGATGGCGGTACTCCGCAACTGCTTATCAGGTCGCTGAACAGCTCCTCGGTGCAGTTGAAGTAGCGGTTGTTCTTGAGCCAGTCGCGCGGCGTGTCCGCGCCACAGCACTTCAACTGAAGACAACAACACAACACACAGAGGAACACAGAGAATTTCGACAAGCAGGACACGCACGGCTAATGACAAGATAGCACATACGTCGTCTCCTTGTGAGAAGGCACCATTGCCTGTTTGGTTGAACGACTACTTCGAAGTATAAATAAAGCACAACATGACATGCAATACCGTAAAGTCGTGGATAAAAGCCGGGTTTGCAGACAAGCACATCGCGGATAGAAGCCTGAAAATCAAACGGGTCAATGCATATAAGCCTGTCGCGCGTAGAAGCCTGGCTTCTATGCAAGCGCGGATCGGCCGATGTGCATACAAGCCTGGCAAAAATATCAGTGGTGCCAAGAGTACATGAAAACCAGAGTGTGCAGCTCGGATGGGTGGCTGTCACGGCGAAATTCCGTGATTACATCATTTTAGTGATGTAGTGCGTACAAGCAGGATTCAAGCAGGTCTCTTTCTGCACAACTGCAGCTCAGTTGTACGCACTACGCCATTTCCCGCCTCAGATCTGGGCCAAATATGATGTAATCACGGAATTTCGCCGTGACAGACACCCATAGCAGAAAAGGCCCCAAGCTGCACACTCTGGTTTTTATGTACTCTTGGTGGTGCATATAAGCATGGTTTGCATTGAAGCCTGATGCAGAAAGCGGCTTATGTGCTTATAAGCCCTACGGCTTTTATCCGCGACTTCACGGTATCTACATTATTGTCCCGTTCAGAGCATCAGCCATCGGGCAGTGTAGTACAATCATGGTGGTCATTGTCATTGCAGCAATAGCTACTGAAGGCGAAGAGAGGCCGGTACAACTAAACAACGGTTACAGAGAAGGATACACCAGACAGATGAGCACAAGGAGTAGGAAGAGCAACATGAGAAGAATGAAAGCAGCCGATTGCACATCAAGAACTCATGTACAAGCATGGGTGAGATCAGGAGGGTGGTGTTGTGAGGGTGCAAGTGTGAAATCAACCCAATGGCACGCTGCTCTCGGTAATGATTTGTGCTGCCGACTTATAAGGGGCCCGGTCACACTGAGGGAACAATCTTCAGATTATAAACCGGGGATAATTTTGTTACTTTTTATCACGATCTCAATGGATGTGTAAAATGAAAATGATCTCACCCACACAAGTTATTTTTTTATTTTTTTGTCACCATTCGCTTCTGGCACCCCGCTCCTGGGCCAGAGCTGCATCAGCACAGCCTCTAGAGTATCGCTCCACTTCAAACCGGAAAAAAAAAAAAAAAAGGAAACTTGTCGCGAACCATGTACATACCCTTTACATAAACCACTCGAAGCAGACCATATTTTCCTTAGTGCCCAATTTTCTTGTGAATCAAGACTGAAGAATATTTACAAGGGGGGAGCGATAATATAGGTGAGTCGGAGTGTATGCCTGTAGCAGTAGTGTGCCGTGAAAGTGTCTTGCGTACAGCGTCAGCAGAAATATACAAGCGATAAATATACAAACGCATCGAAATAAGCTCCCAAGGAGTAGCGAAGAATCAAAGAGAAGCAAGAAGAGCACCAAGTTGTGGAACTAAAACAGCTCCACGTGCATGTAGCTGAAAAGGTGACACATAAAGATACGCACGGTGCAACGAGTCCAACTGTGAGCATGAAAATGGATAGTGAAGGCCATCAAAGATGCCGATAGTCGTACACACAGTCCGTGTTGGATGTCGGTGCGTGTGCAAGCCAAGGTGCATGGGTTCAAACTGAATCAAAGGGTGCCCAGAATTGAACCTTAGAAATGCAACGAAATGCAAAGTGAAAAAGGGGTGTCACAAAGGGATGCGAGTGATTGAACGTACAAATCATGCACTGAACAAGGATACATGTATACGTAGCTGTGAATTCTTGGTTATATACATGCATTGTGCTCGTGACTACGAATAAATCCGATCGCATTCGCGACAAAACTCAAAGAAATCCAGTGGAAGCCACGGATGATTATAAGCTTCTTCGGAAAGCGTGGCCTCGAGCTGATTTTCATCGGGTGGATTACTAATGTCAAATCTCCCGCTTAGCGGCAAATATCCATGGTAGCCACGGATTTTTTTTCCATTTTTCCCTCAATGTGACTGGCCCCTAACCAACAAACTACGATGCTACTTTACCCATGGCGTTTTCACACTTACATTCATCTGCACGCCTTCCACAGTATCATCCAGGTCGGTCTGCATATTGGTGGTGTGGTACTGTTTGATAGCATCAAGCATGACACTCTTTGTACGCTTGATAAACTGTACAGGGAACACACAGAACGGACAACGCTATCATATCATGGGAAACACGTGGATAACGCTGTACGGAGAACAGGTCTCCAGCTGCAAGTAGGAAAGACTAGAGCACTCCTATTTTAGGTGCACATATATGTACGTAACGCCAAGGGTACATGAAACCAATAGCGTGCAGCTTCAGACTTTTTCTGCATGGGTGTGTGTCACGGCAAACTTCCACGATTACATCATACTTGTATTTGGTGCAGATCTGAGGCGGGAAGGGGCGTAATGCGTATAGCTGAGCTGCAGTTGTGCAGAAAGTGACCGGCTTGGACACACTTCATAACTAAAATGATGTTATTACGGAATTTCGTCGTGACAGCAACCCACCAGAGCTGCACACTCTGGATTTCATGTACTCTTGGTAATGCGTACAGTTAGCTGTCATGGATCGCTTTTACAAGAGATTAACACGGACAAGCAAACACTCAAATGGTGTGAGGGTCTACTTCTTGATGTCTTGAAAGTACTTGGAAATGGAAAACAAAATTTAATGTTATTCATAAAGGAGAGCAGCAAGAGACTCCCCCACACCCACCCACACCCATCTAATACTACATACTTGCTGATCTGGCACTGGTGAATGATCCAGTCCCAGTCCGGGGCGAGAGGGTAAGAGAATTCTAGTGAATGAGAAGTGAGGAGATCATGAGAACTTATTGTACAGTACTTTCTTTGCATCGTCATGCCAACACCCCCCCCCCCCCCCTGTGAGTGTGGCAGTGTAGTATGCCCTTGCCTATCTGCACTTCACGACGAACCAGTTATCTGCAATGTACTGAACGTAAGTGGTCTATTGAGGAACCCACAAGCATTTGCTGCACTGGATGTGTGTGTGTGTGTGTGTGTGTGTGTGTGTGTGTGTGTGTGTGTGTGTGTGTGTGTGTGTGTGTGTGTGTGTGTCACCGTCACTGTGTGTATGTGTGTGCGTGTCCCATATGGTGCAGTGGTATGTGCAGCGATTTCCAGTCGATAGGTTGCGGGTTCGATTCCCGACGATTATGGTCACACACGTCTTTCTTCTCTTTCTCAGACTCTTCCTGACTTTTCTTTCATTCTCCTGGGTGGTTACCAACAGCCAGTGCATGCCGGAGTATGTGGTGTGACGTGTGTGCGGGAAAAAATAAATAAAAAAGACCAAAAAGTAGGGATTCACTGGCCAGAAAAAGCCACTTCATAGCTGTGTGGTGTAGACCAGGCTGAATAGTGGCGGTCAATTCTTCAGCCTTGCAAGCTGTTGAATGGTGCAATCCCAGCATAAGTTGCTATGGCTTCTGCTGTAGCATCGCTATCATCGCCTCCGGCGATGGGCGTCCAATGGTCCAATGGTGTGTGTGTGCGTGTGTAGCTCGCATGGGGCACGGGGGCACGTGCACCCCCTTAAAATGTCGACCTACTCTAGGTTCAGCATGCACATAATGCCCATGAATGACATGCACCAGCCATCCTACACATATGCGGCTGTGCACCCACCCCCCCCCCCCCCTCCTAAAGGGGGACCAGCTACACCCCTGGAGAGAGAGGGAGAGGGGGGGGGGGGTAAACAATTACATTGTGCCGAATACTATGATGCATGTCCATGCACTACTAGTCTAATGTGACTCACTTCATCCTGTAGCAGGAAGGCTGCAAGGCCGACACCAACCTCCAGAATGACAATGACCAGCACCAAATAGCCATACTGGGAGCACAGGGCAAGCACACAACACACCACAAGCAATATTTTAAAGCCTTGGATGACCGGCTAAGTAAGCTAGACCCGCACCAAGCCAGACACTGAGCCTTGAAACTGAAGGTGGTGCACATTCAGCAAAGTTTTGCAACATTGTAAAGAGTCCGTAACCAAGACCAAGCAATGACGTGGCGGGCCAGTTCATGCCACGTTGTTGCTTTCATTAACTACGGTAATTTGATTGCATACCCCTGCACTCATGCACTCGAAGCCCAAATCTCTCAAATCAGCAACCCCATTCTCTCCGGATACGCTGAACTGTTCCACCGAGATGCCTAAATTCTATGAGGATTAACTTACTTACATCCAAAAGTAGGCTTCAAACCCCAAAGAAAGAGTGGCTTTCGACAGTTTTAAGGTTGGACTCGGTGGGAACTTACTATTTTCAGCATACATTTTCTGCAAATGAAGTTCATGTTGCATCATTAACTTTTAATGAAGGCAGGGCAACATGCAGCCGGACCATACGTTAGACACAAAGATCACAGTTGCATAATCTTATATCTTGGTTATCAACTCTTGACAACATCTAGGATTTAACAGTAGTGGATGGACTCGGTCAGGGGAACTTACCGTTTTCAGCATGCACTTGTTCTCCCTGAGAGCCCCGACTGATCCAAAGAATCCGATGAAAAACATGGTAGCGCCGATAGCGATGAACCACACGCCCGGGTTGAGAATCAAGCTGGTCACGTCGAAGGTGACCTTCTGTAGAACCAGGGCATAGGCACCGATTCCGATTGCCAACCCTCCGCTTAGCTGCAGGAAATCATGAAAAGCCGCATACAGAGGCAGAACACACACACACACACATACACACATATACACACACGCAAACACACACACACGCACGTACGCACACACACACACACACACACACACACACACACACACACACATACGCGCGCACACACACACATATACACACACACACACACACACACACACAGACAAACACACACGCACACACACACACATACGCGCGCACACACACACATATACACACGGTATGACATTGTGTCAGAGTATAGTCTCAGTATGTACAGCACCTACAGACCTGGCATGAACTGCCAAGGTCAAGGTGAGAATTATCTACATGTGTGTACCGTAGTATCTTGTATAAAAGCCTGTTTTGAATACAAGCCTGGTTCAGTTTCGAGATGCACTGTCGGCACATAAGCCTGGTTTTAATGTTGGCATGCTTGTACATGGAAACACCTGTCTTGTATAGAAGCCTGTCTCAAATAGAAGCCTGCAAAATTTCCCAAGAAAAGTCATATAGCGCCGCGGCTTTTATACATGACTTTACCGTATATGCAGACTGACCTCGTATCGGCTCAACTGAGAACACTTCTAAATTCTACTATTTTTCATCCTTTCACTGCTCTCCACTGCAGGCAAAAAAAAAGAATTAGCAGGGCACACTCGGAGTTGAACCAAGGACCTCTCGATCTGCAGTCGAATGCTCTACCACTGAGCTATATGCCCTCCACATGGTTTTATGGCACAACAGAAAGCATAACCAACACAACCTACATGTGGTTTAGGGTGACTCTGTTAGGATTTTAGATTTTCTTCTCCGGTAGAATTATCCGGCTTGTTTCTCCTTCCTCATGCAGAAACAACAAGAGTTCAGCTACTTTTTTTATAGTGGATATCAAAACAGCCATAATGCCTAATAAGTAATAACAATGGACCCACTGTGAATAGAATTTTAAAGAAAAGAAAGAAAAAAGTACAGGCTGGGCACCAGGGACCAAATAAGGCACACGACACACGTTATGAGACCACCATCGTTCCCTCGACACGAGTCACATCGTACTACGAGAGCCGCCCAAAGCCCTCCGAACAGCTGTCAGGAGGGTCCCGCACAAAGTGTTGTGCACTATATTTGGGCAACGTAAAGAGTGGATGCTCCTCTGACTCTATTGCCAAGTGGTGTACAAGACGAGAAATACAAGTGATAAAATGCTCAGTCTCCGAAACCAAGTACTTTGGAGTGGCATTCGCCCACGTCGTCATTCCGGTGGAACACAAGGAAGCAGCCCTCGGCCCAGATTTCTGGCCTCCAGAGGTCACGGCAAGAGAATGGCACTTTAAGCAGGACAGGATCACCTCTGACCACGGTTCAAATCAGTAAACATGTCTTCTCTAAATCCACTCGCACCACCGTTCACCCCCAGATCACATCCTTGTTCACCACTTCCCAACCCTCTTCCCCGTCTCTTACTTGGCCACATCAACATAAATATGCAGCCTGCGCAACAAAGTTTTCATCATTAAGAAACTCATTGCTCATAATGCCCTATACATACTCGCAGTCACTGAGACCTGGATGGATTCCAGTGTATCGGATGAGGAATTAGCAATTATAGGTTTTACATTATTTCGATGTGATCGACCATGTAAGGTCCAATGTTCTTGTACAAGTGGCCAACCGTGTCAGAAAAGAGGAGGAGTTGCCTTTTACAGCCTTAACGAAGTGAAGACACTAGATCATTTTCTACAGAACTTTTGCACGCTCTATTTATATTAAAATGACGACAAATTGACTATATCCCTATAACCCCTCCTTTTTGAAAATGTATTTCACCAATAAAATAAGGCTTGGAATTTTTTAAACATGAAATAGAGCCTTGTCGCGCCTTGACTTTGATTTTGTGTTTCTCATTTTGTTGCAATCACTACTTATCCATGCCGGTTCCTTTTTTCTTCTCCTCCCCTTCTCCCTTCCTTGCCGTGGCTGGCTAACACCCTCTCTCTCTTTGTATTGGCCGGTGTTCTCACTGTGCTATGAGATGCTGTAATAAATAAATAATAAATAAATAAATACGACCGACTTGCCCCTTCTGTTCATGACTTGCCCCGCTCTAGTAATGGTTCATGAATCCGCCCAGTCCACATTCCTTCTCCGTTTCTCTCCTGTTTTCTTTCCTTTCAGTTGCATCTTCCTTTCTGCTCTGTTTTACTTTCTCTTTTCGTTCGTCCCTCTTGATATTTGTACTTTGTACTGTTGAGGCAACGAAGTGAAGTAATACAAACCAAACCAAAGGATATTGCGGAAAAGGTGAGATAGGAAAAAGAAAGAAAAAGAAAACGGAAGGATTTCACCTCACAATCCGAACATAACTTGGAGCCAATTAATAACGGGCTCAGGTGCGGAAAGTTCCAATGAGGGGAAGGGACGGCCAAGAAGATGTGCACGAGCTATGTCCCTCGGCAACAAAGAATGTCGAACATTACGGGATGATAATGCCGAGACTAGTAAGACCATTGGACAAACCGGTCTAACTACAACTCGAAAACGCAAGGCAACAGACCGCCCAACTAAAATACTTGGGAGGCTTCGTGGCACATCCCTTCCCCTCATAGGAACTTTCCGCACCTGAGCCTTCAAAGTTGGAAGGTTGTTGGTGTGCGCTTCATAGATGTGTTGGAGCTAGGTGTCAGGTCGTCGAATGTCTCAATATCCTTGTCAGTTTCGTGCCTTGTTGTCGCACTATCTGACTGTATATTATCTCGTTACCTTGGTTACGTTGGTGGACTGTTAGTCATAACTAGTAACTTATAGGTCCTTTTCTCTTTCCATATTACTATTGGCTCAACATCCGAGTTTTCATTATGCTGTAAATACAGTAAGGTCTTGTATAAAAGCCGCGGCTTCTATGACTTTCTTGGTGAAATTTTGCAGGCTTCTATATGAGACAGGCTTCTATACAAGACAGGTATTTCTATGTATGTCAACACTAAAACCAGGCTTATGTGTGATTTGATGGGCCCAAAACTGCGGCTTCTATTCAAGTGCGGCTTTTATACAAGACTTTACGGTAATAACGATAATAAAGCGGTATGCTGTGCTTCACAGTGCTTGGTATAATTCTAGCCTGATCGTTCTCCGGCGCTCCGTTCTCCGGCGCCCGACACTACTGCAGCACGTTATTTTCGGTGCAATCTTAATTTCGGTAGAGAAACCAGAACTTAGGCTACACCTGAAATGCACTAGAGTACACACTGTATGTTGATGGTAGGCTGGTCACCTACAGTCTACATTATTAAACAAAAACCAAAAAAATCATTACACCTGAAACCTGGCAGGTCCCTGACACCGAAATTTTAATACACATCATACAGGTTATACAGTGACCATGGTGACCGATACAGTGACCATGGTGACCGAATCGGAAACAAAAATGCAACGGACAGATCGTAAGTAACATAGTTTGCTCCTGGTCCAATGCGCAGACAGTATTCATTTTTGCTCCTGGTCCAATGGGATACAGACTGTCAGTTACTGCCGATTTCTTCAGATAGCACAAAAGCTGGACCTTGGTCACTTTTCTGTTTCGAGCCTCTCTCTAAGTTTCCCATCCATTTGCTTAACAATCCGTCTAATGGACAAAATATTGACAGGCGTCACATCAATGAAACTCAACATCAACATTACATTGCCAATACCAGCACACGGCAGAGTCCAGCACTCTAGTAAAAAATACAAGACTGTACGCAGATTAACTCGCTACCAGCACCAGCAGATGTGCTACTGCCTCTGCCCTTTGCGCCCTGGCAGTATGGAGAGATACATAACAATCATGTCGTGCAATCCAGACTGACACGATAGTCGGCAGGCGTCACTCAGAGCAGTGCACAACCACTGCAGCACTAGTACTACTACTGAAGCCAAAACTGCCTCAAACAAGACTCGCAGACGCTCGCCACTTACACTAGAACAAACAGACTCTCGAGATACGCCAGTGTACACGAATGTAGCGAGGTGTAGATCAATGCAGCACCACGACCCGGACCGTCACTTACCCAGAGTAAAAGATTGAGCAGGAAGAGGACATACTTAGCGCATGGCGAGACCTCTTTGCCTTTCAGGTAGTTGTGATTGGCGAAACTCCTCCTTCGCTGCATCCCTTTCTGCTGCTGCCCTGACGGCATCTTGCCTCCGCGACTAGCTAGCCGAACTGACGGAAGAGCTTAGGAATAGCTTCGGACCGGCTACACGCCTAGGCTATGATGGCGCAGTCGGAACTGGATTTTTTTCAAGCAACGCAGCTACGGTCAAATACCGGGCAAGGAGAGCGTCTGAAGTACCTAGAGTCACCGGCTGCTGCAGAGACCGACCGGGCAGATTCTGCCGTTCTGGACTGAAGCGAAAAACGCACGCACTGGAGAGTGATAGACCGCTTCTCGCGAAGTCTTCCTGCTGAACAATTTTGAGCTGACACCCAGATCGTGACAGAACGACGGGAGAATCATGAAAAAGGAAAAGTAACGTTTGAATGGGCCTCGACTACTCACTCAGTAGTACTACAGTCTACACTCCACTCTCCAGTCTCCAGTGCGGTACAGACAGACTCGTATCGGTGACACTGAAACAGTGAAAGAGCTAGAGCACAGACTCGTCGCTGCCAGTGCTGGCAGTGCTGGGCCAGTGCTAGCTGGCTGCAGCTCCGAGTCCTACACTACAGCCTACATAATCATTGTACTTTGTAGGCTACACAGATGCTACACACTCAGTCTCAGACCAGTACATGTACTGGCACTGGCAGTAGGCAGTGCCAGTAGCACCTCCGAGTCGAGTAGAGGCTCCGACCTAGTACCTGGACTTGTCACAGTTGTGCGCCTGGTATCCAGGTATCTACGAGGGAGTCGTGGTATTTTACGACTCGGCCTGGTCTCAGGCCAGGGAGTCGTAAAATACGGTTCCGTATTATTACGACTCCCATGGGCTACAGCTGCATGATGACAGTCGTGTATGATGTACATGCACTTATATCTTTAGCTACGCTGCAGCGCTGACAAGTGACAGTCGGTATCCATCTTTTGTAGTCCGTCGCCACAAAGCTGTCGCATTATGTCAACAATGCAACGACTTACTTTTCACCGTGACGTCGGACGGAAGTGAGAGAGGTGTGTTTGGTCCATCCTCCTCCAGAGGAGTCATGTGACATGACTGTATTACATGTACCATGATTACTGTATACAGTAGTACTTTGGTTGTGACTGTCGTTCGACCTTCTGCTGTTCCCCTACATACATGTCAATTTTAGGTACAGGTCCTGTCAGAGTGTCAAGTGGACCCGTCACACGTCAGGCGAGATGCTGAGAGATAACCAAAAGAGGAGTGCCACTGCCAGTGCTAGCAGCAACACCGCCCAGACCTTTGTAGACTCTACCGTCACCACTGGCACTGCACTGCTCACAGGTCTGGCCTGTGCCTGTGGTGTGTGAGGTCCGGACAACCTATATTGCACATGTACAATGTCATGTAGCCTCGGAATTGTGGAATTGTAGCTACACGTACTTCAAGGAATAATTTAGTACAAACACATGAGGGTGATACTGGGTGATACTGGTACTTGGCAACTGATGTCGCTATAGGGCATCGCTTGTTTAGACAGCGGAAGCTACAGTCACTAGTTCTAGCCCAGTGAATCTATGAAGTATGATAGTTGATACAATTATGTACATGACTTTGTACATGTGTCTGAAGATTTGGCAACTTTTACTTCACGCCTGCTCCTGACTCTTGCGCTATGAATATACCCTCAGAATTTCCCACCTTGCTCCCCCTTATGTTCAGGCTGCCCGTTTTGGAGCCATCAGTTGCCTGATGATCTTAGTAATACGTGAAATTCAGAGTTGTGACACAGCTTCCACTCTCTCTCTCTCTCTCTCTCTCTCTCTCTCTCTCTCTCTCTCTCTTGTGATATATGTGTTTGTAATACTACGGTCAGCACTACCACTGTACCAGGTCGGAAATATTGAAGCAATTCCAGAACATCGACCAATTTTCAGCCCTTTTGTTTCACTGACTAACGTTAGCCCCTTACCCACGAACACGCGCATGAACGCAAATGAAATGGACAAGACTGTCCTGTACATGTACATGTACATACATGTACATGGTATTATTATACATGTATAACCCAATACTAGTTCAAAACTAGTATATTCACCTTGTGTCATGCTGTCAATCTAACAATATGTACATACATGTACATGTACATGTATGTACATTGCATAGTGTATATACAGTGATCCATCCAGTGATAGTCATTCTCAATGAAATTAAAATAATGAAATTGGAACAGAGCAGGCAGATTGTGTACTTGCTTCGACCTGGCCTAGAGCGAAGATCACAAAGTAGCAAACATTGAGCTCCAAAGTAAACAAGTCGTAAATGTTTAATACCGGCCGTCACCACTGAGATACGAGCAGTAAGCTCCATACATGTGTTGAAATGCGTAATATTTTCTCTCGTAATGAAAATTTCAAAAACTTGCGCTACAAAAGCTGGGCCATGTGCACAATAAGCATCGCATTCGTGTTATTTAACTTATTTTCACTTCATCCAGTCGCACTTGTATAGAAATAGGGTAGCCAGTCTGAGATCAGTTGTCAAATAGAAAATATGCAATATCTTGAGCTGTACAAACATGCATCCTTTGCCCCCTTTTCTCTAAGGGATGCTCAAACATGTGTAACGTTAGTCTGTGAGTCTGTCACACGGCGCTCAATCGGGCAAGAGAGGAAGAAGGTATATGCAGTATTCTGCACATAACACATAGCGGTTATCTTTACTTTTGTGGAGGAGGGGTGAGAGATAACAAACTACTTGAAGTAGGTTGAATGCATTGGAACATTATATACAGATGTAGCCTAGTTTGCTCTCTAATTACACTGCAGCATTGGTGATTGTAACAGTATGCATCACCAAATCCAGTCCTGATTCAGCTGATATTGAACTCCATTATGTACTTGATCTGGTCCACCATGTAGATAGCAAGGCATATACCAAAAATCTAATAGCAAAGAACATAAGCAGACATCGCCAAGAGAAAGAGAGAGGAGAGAGAGAGAGAGAGAGAGAGAGAGAGAGAGAGAGAGAGAGAGAGAGAGAGAGAGAGAGAGAGAGACAGACAGACAGACATAGCGAGATATATATATATATATATATAGATTGAGTATATATATATATATATATATAGAGAGAGAGAGAGAGAGAGAGAGAGAGAGAGAGAGAGAGAGAGAAAGAGAGAGAAAGAGCAAGATGAATTGGCGAATCTCTCCATTTTTAGTGTCTGCTGCAGATCAATTAAGCCACTGTGCAATTTTTCCACGATTGCCTCTCACCCATATTCTGGCACAAGGTCCACGTTAACATCACATATTCTTTAACAATATTGACCGGACCACACAGCAGTACCATGAAATCACTGGCACACGACGTTACAAGTGAAACTCTCTTAATACGGAATCTTACCATGATGAGCGTAATACGGGCAAACGAGTTTTCAACCAAAATCGGACACCTTTTCGGACGCCTAATAAATGTTCAAAGTTGTCTCGTGTAGTGAGATGACATACATGTGTTCACCGTTACCACTTCACAGTGTAGTCAGCCTTGTCGCTAACACTTTTCTTACACACGCATGCAGTGCAATCTTTGTAATTGTTTTTGTAGAAATTGGTAGGGTTCTTTTTTTCTCGATAGGTTTTGGACAGAGGATGAATTTTGGATGATAATATAATATTTTTTAGAGAAAAAAGGAAAGGGCACATGGAAGCATTATTGCAAGATCCGATATGCCACGAACGTACATTTATGGGACCTGGTTTTAAAGACCACCTGGATTAAACAACCGCTTTTGCTTGCACAGTGGATTTGGCAGCACTGGGAGTACATGTAGTTGAAACTTACAGTTATGGCAACGCTGGAATTAGATTACAAGTTGTATCAATAGAAATAAACTGACTCACACAACGAGCGAATCATGAGTGAAAAAATGAGGTCATACGAAACCGAGCCATGATTAACTCGGAATACCGGTCATTGAGGCCAAACAAAAACAGTCAGCAACTCGTTCTGTGTTCATTTTGGAGTCTGCCAAGGCCACCCAGTCTATTACTGGCATACCTGTTGTCTTGAAGCTGACACTCCCCGCTATGTGTAACAATACAAGTACATTGTAAGTTGGTCAGGATTCCACAGGCTGAGAGTGCAACTCCATATCTTCAACCACTGTTTTGACTCATCATGCAGCACAGTGGAATCAGTTGAAATAATATTACGTGTAAGCTTGTGATCAAGTTCCTCTGTGACAAGAATTCAATAACACTGAGAAAAGGACTCAGTACATTTCAGGCTCTCCAACATCATCCCGTACACATCATGCAGCATAGTGGAATTAGTTGTAATATCATACTTTTAAAGTTTGTGATCCTGTCGACTCACCTGAATAACAAGAATACCGACGGCCACTCCGCCAAGGAGAATGTAGTTGTCCTTCACCCACTTGATGACTGCATCGGCGCAGCCGCCTACATTGATGATGTCTTCGCGGTGCGCCTAGCAACACAAGCATGCAGTACAGATATCATCATATTAAGTTATTGCATGCAGTGTACACATGACCTAATCGCAGTGACCCTCTTTAAAAGTTATTGCGGCCACTAAATTGCGTGCGTGCCGTCACACAGATCCCCACCACGCACAGATCAAGCCATTGCGCTACGATTCATGCTCTGCTACACAGACTCTGTGGTCAAGTGAACATTGAGGGCAATCATAATACTCAGTAGCCGCTTCAATTCGGATACAAACCACACTTCATGTACACTGACTTTGAAATAGGGGTGAAACGGCTCCATGTTTTTCATGTTCGGGTACCCGAATGCCAGCATAGTTTCCCACGGTTCGGGTATCGGTTCCATGCACTCTTTTCAGCTCCAGACCGACCAAATGCGTCCGTGACAATTATTATCAAGTTAGGGGTCGTCCACAATTATCGAACTTTTTTCACGAAACGAAATAATTTCGTTATGGGGTGGGAGGGGGTTGACCAATTTCGTTTCAGAAAACATTGATACATGTACATGTACATAGGAGCAGTTACACACTTGCAACTTTTGTTGTATTATGCATGCATATGTCAAACTTTTTTACGTTCTGAGGGGGAGGGAGGGAGGGGTTGGGTCTAAACTAAAATAATTCGTTTGGTGAAAAACGTTCGATATTTGCGGACGGCCCCTTAGAAAACATTTTTACGAGCAAGAGCGAGACATCGGAGAGTCCATGTGCGAAGAAGGTACTCGTAGTGACCAGGATCGATAGGAGAACCCTTTGGAAGGGCGGTGATCATAAGGTAAGAAATCTTGAGTAGACTTGGCGTGTACATGTATTTGTACGAGAACGAGATTTTTCGAGTTTCGGTTCGAAATTTGACGGAACGGGTACCCGATTCTTTTCAGCTGGTGGTTCCAAAACCGGTTCCTTACCCGAACCATTTCACCCCTACTTTAAAACCATCAGCACATCCATTCTGGGCATCAATGCATGCTACACAAGGAAGTGGACGCGCGTGCTCCAGTGTTCAGAGCGGCCATCTTCTTCGCAAAATATTGCCGATGTCCGCGGCGACATCTTAGTTCGACTTTTGTCTCTCACTCAGGAATCCGACTAGGTGGTTGGAGGTGACAGCATAGCAAATGTCCAATGGCCCTCAGTGTCGGTTCCCACAGCCCTATGTGCGACACTGACTCATGTTGCTGCCTGGTGCTCACGAGTGACACACATCCAGCCACGATGCTTGTTTCATGGCCTTGTAAAATATATAACCAATGGAAATCACCATCGTTAAACCAATCGTTACATGGATGGTTAGCCGATAGACAAAAAATGCTGTGGTTGTTTCACCCCTGATGACTAGTGTCGGGAGTTGCCCAGCCCTAGCATCCCAAGCACTGCTCTGTGCACTTGAAAGTGCCACTATCTGCATTCTGGAGGTTGAATTTCATTGGCCAGTTCTTCTCTGTACTGATAAAAAAACCCAAAAAACACGTCTTCTACTTTGAAGCACATGTCAGGGTGGTGTGTAGGTGGCCATGTTGGAGTGCTAGAAATCTTAGAACAGTGCCCACGGTAGAGCTATTATCTATGCATTAGTGTGATCAGGAGCGTGATGTTGCCGCGAGGGTGCAAGCCTAGTGTCAAATCAACCCAATGACACGCTGCCCTCGGTAATGATTTGTGTTGCCACCCCCCCCCCCCACACACACACACCCCACACCCCCCCCCCCCCCACACCCCCCCCCCCCCACACCCCCCCCCCCACACACACACACACACCCCACCACCCCCCCCCCCCCCCCCCAGCACAAGTACACTGTTAGTTTAGAGTGTGAACAGAGCTGTGAAGTGATTAAACCTATAATTAACTCACATTCACATCATGGTTTATACATACTGGTCAAGTGCCACTACATTATCATGTAACAAGTCCAGTCAAAACCTAATAAGACGCACCCACAAGGGAACACGGTAAGAGTACTTCATAGCCAAAGTACACCCACTACACCCGCACAGCAATCAAGTGTGACAATTTGTTTCATCAACTGCAAAAAGTACGTACTACACAATAGTACGCCTTACACCCTGTACACACTAAGCGGTTTTGAGTGTACGCGGAATTGCTCCTGTGTCAGTCGACGTACTTACCATTGGCCAAAGCGCCTGCTCACTTTCCGGCATGCCGGTGTATGGATAGATCTTGTAGCCGCACTGAGTGTTAGTCATGCTCTGACGTAGCGCACACGCACATAGGGAAGAGAAGAGGCCAATAGAACACGACTAGTATGTTGTCATGCCAATGGACATCAAGCTTGAATTGATAAAAGTAATTGACGCCTGTGCTTAGCAATCACCCCTGTGGGGCGAGCAGAGAGCCAGTCTTTCCAGACAGGTTCGTCATGATTATCATACTGCAGTTTAAAAATCTTGAGCTAACTTGGCGGAACTGATCTATTTCCGACTCCACCACATGCGCTCTCTGGCCAACCTGATTCAACACGGCCGCTGCATGACTCATCAAAGTTGTTGTAATCATTGGCATACAAGTAAATCATTCCTTCATACCGCTGTTTCAGGAATGCAGAGATAATCATCAGTGAAGGTCATAACTTTTCTGATCAACTCCATGGCAGCTAGCCCAAGTCCAAATTTTCTACCGTTATATTCTCTTTTAAAACACACAGATTGTTTGTCCAATTGCATGATGTCAATCCCTAAGGGCAGTGAATTCACGTACATGTACGTGTATTAGTGGAGTTTTACTACAATACCCTGCAGTGTCCTGGAAGTTGGAGCCTTACCCCATTCTTGCAGCATGCTGGTGGCACACCGCAGCCAGTCAGCAGCTTGTCAAACGTCTCCTCTGTGCAGTTGTAGTAGCGATTGTTCGAGAACCAATCTCGGAAACTCGTTGCTCCACAGCAAGCAAACTACGCGATGAGGGAGAAAAGAAACGCGAATGCCAAGAAGTTAAAATTGTTTAACCCTGAAGATGGGCCATGCCCGCGGATTGGGCGAAGACGGAAAGACATTGGCAGCACAGAGATCATGTGATGTGAATGTTGAGACTGCTGAGTGATGTGTAACTGGTTAAAGGATGTGGATTCTTAGCCCTTTCCGCGCCTTTGCTGGAGTAGCGGTATGGCCCAATTATCACCAGGCAAAACGTTAAAATAGTACATAGCCAGTGCCCGGTTTTCTGCCTCGCATTGCATGCCACGTGCGGTTACGGTCTCCCAGTGCCTTCAGGGACGCCTACATTTTTTCCCCAGAGCCGATATGGATACTCTGGCTGGCTTAGCAAGCCCCTCACAATCCAGTCAATGGCCACAGGTAGTGTGTGCCGCCCAGCTCATATCACAGGAGCCATCTTTCCTACCGACATGCTACTCTTCTCTCAGGGTAGCATTCATGCCTGGATGCTACTTGTGGAATGCTTAATAATGGACACTGTGCACCGTTGCATGTTATTAGATAGTGTTGGTTGAAGAGATGGAAAGGCACCGGGTGATTTAAGTAAGTGCTGATCTGGAGTGACATCTAATGTTCAGTTTACTCACATTGATTTGCACTGCCTCAGTAGCATCATCCAGGTCAGTCTGCATATTGGTGGTGTGGTACTGCTGCAGGGCCTCTGTCATCTTTTCTTGGGTCAGCTCGGTCACCTGGGACACACACACAAGAGGCCATAGCAACAGTCAGAGAGTGTATTAGCACTAGAACCAAGACCTGGCAACACAAGATTGTCACTACGATCTCATCTTGTAGGGAGACCGTGCACCACTCTGTCTTCATGCCGCCATCAACTCTATTCACGTAGCGTGGATGATCGGAAGCCACACTCTATGCATGGTTCTCAAAATAGCTTTAAACTTTCGAACAGAACGGAAACCCATGCCCTAAAATTCAGGGACCACCTGCACCTTTAAGACAGCGGCCAACACCGGTGCACTGCAGAATTGAGGGACCGTGTCACAATACCCCACAGGTTCCGTATAGCCGAGTGCATGTGCATATTCCCAATGGCGATTAGGCATCATGTAGGCACGGCAAGCACATCACGGCAAAAAGTGATAAAAAAGCAATGATAATATGCCCAGAAATGAAGGGTGGGAGGGCAGGGACACTGGTGAGACTCCTAAACTGACTGAAGAAGTCAGGAAAAGAAGCGACAATAAAGAACACACCAGATACCATATTTGCAACTGAAAATATTGCGCGAGAAATACAACGTCCCAACAGCAGTCCACACAATAACAGTGGAACTCTAGAGTGTACTCTGATAAGACATACCCTCTCTTAGCACGGACATTGTCTGGAGCACGGGTGTATTGATCCATACCGAAAAAAAAAATTATGTTCTGCGTACATTCACTACACCACCAGCACCAGCACCAGCACCGTTGTGCTGTGTGCTGCTGCTCATAACCTTCTTCTATCTGAAGCATGCTGTGATAAGAAGAACTTTGGCCACTAAGTACGCATTCCTGCTGCCCATATGGGTAAGTATTATCAGAGTTCTACCATACCTTATCCTGTAAGAGGAATGCCGCCACGCCACCAGCAATCTCGAGCAATAATATGATGCCGAGAGTGAAGCCAAACTGCAGTGGGCGCATAGAAAGAAGACAGGCCGGCCGACTTACTGGTTGCATTACTTCTATTAAATGCTGACCTTGCTACAGCCTGTACGTACATGTAGCAATAACCGTAATATCATGTTTGCGTGTGGAGTGCGTGTGCGAGGGCTACATAGAGGCACGCGTTCGCTGGTATAGACATCTCAGGGCTACATAGAGGCACGCGTTCGCTGGTATAGACATCTCAACTGTTCTCGTACGTACGTGCCATGTGCTTGTACTAGGAAGTGCACTACAGTCAACTTTGCGCATAACGACACACGACGGCGCATGAGAAAAGTGTCCCTTTCCCCGAAGTCTCATTATGTATTACAGTTAGATGGGACTTTTCCGCTCTGGGCATGGAACTTCTGTCATTATTCGCGAATTGTCGTTTTATCCGTAGTCGTTATTAGCGAAGTTGACTTTACATGAGCATTAATTTTGTTCTGAATAACTGGGCCCATTTTGCACCCCCTCCCTCATCATCACCCCCACCCCGGAATAAAGCATAAACAAAATTCACAAAGCGAGCTGATTGACTTACGACTTTCAGCAGGCACACATTCTCCCGCAGGGCGCCGATGCATCCGCAGAATCCAACGAAGAACATGATGGTGCCGACGGCGATGAGGAGAATGGCAGGGTCCGTGGACCAGCCGGACAAGGTCTGCCAGTCATTCTGAAGCAGTCTAGCGTATATGCCTACGCCCAATATGGCACCTCCACACAGCTGTACAGGCATGAGTACAATGGAAAACGAACACAAAAGGCTGTCAAGTGTCAGTGGAACCTGGGCCAATCGGCGGTGATCCAAGGCAACAAGTCAAGAGTTGCAAACTATACCACTACCTTCAAAACTTGTAGACAGTGTAGAAGCTATCTTGCACCATCAAAACTTGTAGACAGTGTAGAAGCTACCTTGCACCATCAAAAGATCCCATCTCATGGATAAAGGAAAGCTGCACTCGCTACACGACCCATTCCATCGTTTACACAGCTACATGACCTATTCCATGGTTTACACAGCTACACGACCTATTCCATGGTTTACACAGCTACATGTAGGACTGCGCAGCCCCCCCCCCCCCCACACACACACATGCATGCATGCATGCCTTTACATGTACGTACATACTCATTTTTGCATTGGGCAGGTTGATTTGTAGTTACAGCAACAATCATCCACAGGGTTCTGGCCAGGTCAAAATAGTAGGGGGGGGGGGGGGGGGCAGGCACGGAAAACATTTACCCCGTATCCCATTTTCCACTTTCCAATAATTAGTAATAGGTTTTTCATTTGACCTGACGAGACACAGCACGCACAGTTCACCAGTACCTTCTCTATACAATAGCATTATTCAGCTTAACCCCTTCATTCAACAACTGCTTCTCCTCTGATGAGTTCCCCGTCATCTTTATGGAACGAAACAAGACTTGTCAGGAGTAATACTACTTGCCGCATGGAGTGTGACTGGTGAACTGTTCGTGCTGTGGTCTGCAAGCGTCGTGTAGTCTCGTCGGGTCAAATGAAAAACCTATTACTACTATTTGACGGACCTATGGAAGATGGCAACAAAGAATTTCCAATAATTATTGTCTTGCCACGCCAAATGCAAGGTATGGGGCGAATCCCCGACTTCGCCCCAAACAAATGTGCCTTTATGAACCATCTAATACTACAAGTAGTAGTGACTTTCGACTGCACTTTCATTGAATTGCATGAAATACACGAAAATCGGAAAATGAGTAGGGGGGGGGGGGGGGCATTTTTTCACAGGCGCTGCGCCTCCCTTCACCCCCTTTGGCTAGAACCCTGATCCAGTTGTCTCTATTTCATGAGTCAAGACTGTGCAGGACGGGATTGTGCACTACAGTGCAGCCCATCATTGCAATGCGGTCAGACCTCGCTTATCCGGTCCTCTTTTATCCAAATCCCTCGCCATCCGGAAGAAAACCGTTGGCTATCGATTTACAGCATATGTCATGCATAGCGTTACACACAGCACGTGTGTTCGATTATCCAGTTCCCTCGTTTTAAACGAGGTGTGAGTGTACTGGCTTTGCGAATCCACTCAGGTGTGTATTAGTGTAGTGATAAGGCGGCAGTGCAATCATGTACGTAGGAGCAGTGCAATCATGTACGTAGGAGCAATACCATGCACACTGCTGCTAGCTCTGGTGGCTTCCTTCCTCTTTTACCAGGGAGTAGTACAATACCATTGTATTGTACTACTCCCTGCTCTTTACAGGGCCGGCGCCACTGGTACGGCCATGGCCGTACCAAAAAAAAAAAAAAAGTCGGTCCACGTGGAACGTCCAAAACCGGGGAGAAAAAGTCTCGATGTATGAATTTGTACAGGGAGTCGCCCAGATTGCAGGATTTGCCGTCTAAATTCCAATTTTTTTCTGGCGGAGGACCCCCAGACCAGTGGCGTGCACCGAGTCTTGAAAGGGGGGTTTCTAGAGTTGGTAAATTTTTTATGGAGACCCACTGTATAATATTATGTATTTGTGCACATGCGCATCCCCTGGACATCCCGTCGAAGATAACGGCGAGGGCTAGGGAGGAGGGAGGGGGGGGGGGGGGGCTCAAGATTAGGGGTGCAGGGCACCAATGAACACTGGTGCTGATGAGATGCGGGGCTCGTCCAACTGCTTTCACCAGGATCATGCCGGCACAAATGCGTCTGAGCATGAGAGGGAACCAGGTACAGGGGTAGAAAGGACAGAAATAAGAGTAAGGCCACCCTTTCTTTTTTCGTTGTTTAACGTCCGCGCCCGCGTACCTTTTTGCCTCCGACCGGAAAAAAAACAAGAAAGTAGTAGTACCAATAATATGCGAAGTTGTAAATACATGATTGTGTAGTTTCACAGTGTGCCGATCATGACCTTAAACTTATAATCTTGCCTCCCGAGCATGCCTTTGTCTTGTGTTCTTTTTCTTTTTTTTGTTGGCTTTTAAATATCGTACGGTGTGTGCCCTAGTAAAAATCCAGATGTAATGAATTCATGACATGCTAACTCCATGCTATGTACATGTACCTGTTTTGTTGGATTCATCAGGCATGTGCTCCAATGTACCATCAAAGAGTGTTGTTCTATGCCTGCAAGTGCCGTTAGACCCAGAACTATTGTATATATCACATGCTTTACTGGTCAAAATGTTTGATTGGGATTTCCAGTTTTTGGAATGGGCTTTTGTTTTTTTTCCGCCCTCCCGCGTACCTTTTCGCGAAAAAAAGGACGTTAAACAATGAATTAACAAAGGGTGGCCTAATGAGGAATGGAGGGAGGGGACGATGTTGCATGGAAATATTGGTACATGTATAACCGGTAAATAGGATAAAACGGGTTACCTTTTACATACCAGCACTTCAAAAAGCATTTGCAAAGAGGGTGCAAAAGTCAATGTACTCGATACATGTTTGTCATATTGAACACGTAAAATTAGTTTGATAGGCCTAGCCGCCCAGGCTACACTACAGTCTATAAGACTAAGTATAACACTGTGTCTATGGTACTTCACTATTCCACACCAGGCATGTTTGTTTCATCAAAACACTGCTTACATTCGACGGATCTTTCTTTCTGTTCTTATGACGAAGTTTTCAGCATGTATTGGCAATGTTCCACATGATTTCAATAAAGAGTTATGGGCCTTGCTTCGATGGAAGTTCGCGGAAGAAAAGCGAAGCCCCGCGCCCTTGAGTCGCGGCCGGAGCAGCGCTTCGTTCTGAAGCAGCGCAAGTGGATCATGGACGCACAGTCATATTTACGTCTTCCAGTCGACAACGTTTTTGACGAACATCTCTGCTGCGCACATGAGCGAGAAACGAAAGGCTGTGGAGATCTTGATTTGAGTCAACAGTTTGGAAGGAGATTATCGTCAATCATATCCTTGAACTGACTTGCATCGCGCGTGCTTGACTCAAATTTCGAGACAGAACGGATTTCTTGAACGTCATCGCTAATCCAGGAGCGAACCAGAGCTAGAGATCGATCTCTCTGTCGCTACTCTCCACTGAAGAAAGAGAGAATAATGTATTTTGAACTGCTTGCAAAGCAACTCTCTCTCACTTAGAAATAAGGACATAGTCACTGTACTGTAAACTGCCCGTCGATCGACGCGTATGCAGGATAACCAATCCAGTAGGCACGCTTTTCCTTTGGCAAGATTGCCCGAAAAAAGGTGGTTTCCAGACACCAAAAAACTCATACGGTGCACGCGCCTGCAGACCCCCCTTAAAGATGGCCCTTCGGCCGCACCGCGTACCGCTCCGCGGAAGCTGCCTCCGGCCTTGCTCTAACAGTGATATCTGTACATGTATGTCATAAACCTTTGTAAGTCTCAGAAAGCTGCTGATCCGCGGGTGCATGCATGACTACAACTCACAACTCCCTTGAATCGCCACCAACAGCATAATGGTTCTGAACAAAAGCAAAGAGAGCCTCCGATTGCTGCACAGCGCACTAAAATGTGACCAACACACGCGTGCATGCAGCTGCATTTCAAAGACATGCAGACCTACATCGTGCTCATCACGTAACCATGGTAACGCCGGTTATCTGTTGCATGCAGTAACTGTTAGTGTTTGGGTGTCCGTCTCTTGCCTTGGCGTTTTGCTACGGGGAACACCTGCCCTCTGGACCTGCGTGTCCTGCGCCCACTAGAATCGATTTATAGCAGCTTTGCACAACCACAAAACAAAACACAAGGAACGATCGACGACTCTCTACTCAATATACGAGGACACGAATATGTCAAACATTCGTCCGTATGTATCAAGTCTTGCTCCCATTCTGCGGCTCGGTTATCTAGCGAAATTTTGCGTTGTCTGCAGTGTGCTTTCCTACGGAAGAAGCGCACTTTGTACTTGTAAACGGCCGGTACACAACTGACTAGCTATTCGCTGAAAGCGGACCTAAGACCTATAGCAATACTATTCGCAGAGCCATTCTGCAGCTGACGAGCACACAACATCCATTGCCACATACCCAGAACACGAGATTGAAGAGGAACAGCGAATACTTGACGCACTTGGACACATCATGACCCTCGATCTTATAGCTGCGCTTCTTGAAGCTGAAGTTGCGCTTCACCTGGCGACCTGACTTTTCATCCGGATGTGCCGTGCGGCCTCCCATACTCTGCGATCGGTGCCGGCAAATACGCCGAAACAATTGCAATAACTACTCTCTTCCTCTGCAAATCGAGTGCGAATGACAAAACTCCGGAGGGTGAGAAGTTCACCAGGACTTCAGCGTCAATGACTCTGTAACGAGTCTGACTACGATTGGAGAGACTGTACTTCTACCAGTAGTGGTAGATGTAGTAGACGTAGCTACTGATTGCCAAGTATTTCTGTCCACTTCGGTACACACATACTTTGCATTTAGGCAGAGATAATAACCTAACGCCAGTAACGGCCAGAAGCATGAAAATGGGCTGAGAAGATCTCGGGATTAGGACCTACCTCCTGTCGCGCGTGGCCTGCCACTACTGGTAGATCTACACTACATGTACTAGTAATAATTATTGTACTTTGTAGTGGAGTCCGCAGCGTCTGTTGTAGTGACGTGCCAGCATGGGTGTGACCTGCTGCCGCAGTGGCAATCCTTCCAAATCGTTATGCAGATCTACAGACCTGACTCATGAGTTTTGTGATGCCACGGCTGTGGAGTCGAGTGTAGTCTGCCACTGCTGCAGCCACTCACCATGCTCACTGGAGAGAGAATGAGATACATACAATGATACAGGCTAGGTCTGCTACAACTAGTACAAGTAATTATTGTGGAGGAGCATGCGCGGCTTGATGTAGCGCGGTCAGTGGTTTGTGGGGCAGTAGTTTTGAGCGTACTTTACTTGATACCGGTATACTTGATATACGGGTTTTTAATCCTCATGCACGCTCAAATAGATCTGCAACACACACCGCTGTCTATCGGCGCCATGGAAAAGAAAAGCGACGATGCTATGAAGAGAGAGAGTGAGAGAGGTGGAGCACGCGACGTTCATGCCTGTTGTGCGGTCGGCAAGTGGCGGCATGGGAAGGGCGGCGACATCACTCTATCGCCGAATCGCGTTATTGAGAGCGGAAAGGAGGAAGGACCAGTACTCCCACGTAATATCTTACATCAGATGCCGTCTCTCATTTGCCCTGTTGCGATCATGCATCAGGTGTTTGCGGGGTTCACGGGGTCTTTTCCGTGAGCGATCGGTTCGGCATCCGGAGTCTGCTAGCTGAGCTGGTTGTTGCTGAGGCCCAGGTTGCTCGCATGTGAGAATCTATAAATAATTGCAGCAGATTATTTTTATTACTTGTATAAATACTGTACGAAGTAGTGGTTGCGACTTCGGCGATAATTTGTAAGAAAGGGTTTGCTCCCCACACCGGAGCTCGCGCTATTCCGCCGACTTTACTTGACACTTGACTGACTCACGACTGCCATCCAGAGCATCACAGGAGCGACACTGACTCACGCTGCTATCTGGTGTTCACGAGGTGTTTGTCGCGCTGGAAGCGGAGCGTCTCTGTAAGTTTGTATCCCTGGTGATGTTTGTGCCTGGAGAGCACTATATAAGTGGTGCTCTTCAGGCACAATCTTCCTCAGCCTACTCAAGCTCAACTGATGAGGGGTGAATTCCCCGAAACACTGTGTATTGAGCAGGGAGTGGTGCTTTCTTGCAGGTTTGCCGAGTCGAAGGTTCGATGGACTTCTCGTGTGCTCTGGATGGCAGTCGTGAGTCAGTCAAGTGTCAAGTAAAGTCGGCGGAATAGCGCGAGCTCCGGTGTGGGGAGCAAACCCTTTCTTGTATAAATACTGGACATGGATATTGAATTAAACTGTACTCAGTGACTTTTTACATTTTACAGGCCACGTTTTATTATTATTATTATTATTGTAAAGCTTTCCTTTTGATCTTGTCTCTTATTGGTGTGACCTTTCCACAATATTGTGTTGCATTGTCAAAAAGTGTAGTCTGCCATGCAAGGTCCACTAGACTGGTGCCAGCTGGCAGTAGGGTCCAGCGGATTCTGCCGGCAGAAAAATTGGCAGAATTCGGTACTTTTTCTGGTAAGTTTCATGCATGTTTGGTATGTGGATAAAGAAATGGAGCAGAATTCTAGGAATTGCCCGCCATAAGGTTTGTATGGTTCTGCCAATTTTTCTGCTTTTCGAGCAGAATCCGCCGGTCCCTAACCCTCACCCTTCGAATAATCAGCTCATCTCTCCCGTAGCTCCACTTCTCCTTCCATCATGACCGAACATCAACTATACATCAATTTAGAGCAATATCGATAGCCTGCCAGTCATATCATGTCTGCTAGAATCCAGAGGTCATGACTTTGTTTAAACATGCATAATGTACAAATGTAATGTACACGGAGTTTTGCGGACTACCCGCCACTATCTCGTCCGCCCCGGGATACCTGATGAAGGCTGATTCACTCGCATCTTCTGCTACATGTACTGTGTCAGTGTGAGAAAGAACTTTGAAGAAGACGAGTTCGAGCATACAATACTGTATTGCCATGATTTCTACCCTGCTTTTCATTGAAAACACTATCCGCATAACCTCCGAACCCTTTTAACCTTTACCATGCAGACCACCAGCACTGATCAGGTGCATTGTACACAATGGTATAGCCTACATACTAGAACTGTGGTATAATCGTGTAGTTATGCTCCTACCTCCGAGAGGATGCCAAATTATGCTCTAAATTTTCAACCACCAAATTATGCCAATAATTATGCCGGCATAATCCGCCGGTGCCTACCCCACACCTGGCAGCCATCATAATGTACGTGTTCAGCATTCCCGGACCAGTGTCCAGAGACGGTGAGTCTGCCAGTGGGGCGTTGTGTATTCTACCCAGCAGTAGGCCTTTGCGGATAATGCCGGCAGTAAAACTGGCAGAATTCGGTACTTTTCTGGTAAGTTTTATGCATGTTTGGTATGTGGATAAAGAAATGGAGCAGAATTCGAGAAATTGCCCGTCATAAGGTTTGTATGGTTCTGCCAATTTCACTGCTTTTCGAGCAGAATCTGCCACCTTTTCGAGCATTATCCGCCAATGCCTACGGCCCGGGCCAGCAGGTCAGAGGCTCTAGTCTAGGCCTGTAGTGTCGAGGCCCAGGTCTCCTACTCAAACTGTCAAAGAAATGTCACGTGTTCAGGAAAGAGTAAAACAAGGGTATATCGAAGGAAACAAAGAAAAGAAGCAGACACAGCGAAAGTCCAGGGGCTGTTATGCCCCATCAGTGTAGTGAGTGTATCGCCATAGGATGCTGGGCTGCTGGCCTTGTGGAAAAACAGGGAGGAAAACCGCACGCCGTGCAGGCGCGTCGGAACGACTTTGGAGGTGGGGCGGCCATGGAAGGGGGGTCCGGGGGTCCTCCCCCGGGAAAAAATTTCGAAAATTAAAGCCAATTGCAAGCATTTCCGGGCATTTGGTGCCATTTCAGTGTACGGTAACTACAATGAAAGACTTTTGATTCTGCAAAAAACCAAGAAGATGCTACGATCGGGGACAAACATTACCCTCCCCCGGGAAAAAAATTCAAAAATTGAAGCCAATTGCAAGCATTCCCAGGCATTTGGTGCCATTTCAGTGTACATGGCCTTTTGATTCTGCAACAAACCACGATCGGGGACAAGGATTTGCCACGTTTGCGCTGAGATCATCGCGCTTTGTTGCAGTGTGCTAAAAAAAAAAAAAAAAAAAAAAAACGGCCGAAAAAGTGGGGCGGCCATGGCCGCCCCGGCAGGTGCGGTTCCGACGCCCTTGCCGTGGTAGTGGAGGGACAGAACGAGTGTTTCTAACCAGGGAGTCGTATAGACCCTACGACTCCCTGTTTCTAAACAACGGCTTGCCCAGAGTGGCTAGCCAACGGCAAAGCTATACCTAGGCGCGTCCATCAAGCCATTTTGCCGTATGCCACCCACGTTTTCACAATCGCTACAGCAGCTACATGTACCGTACCGGTAAGCAGGCAACATCGGGATTTAGGAATAGAATGTTTACGGCAAGAAATGGCTTCCCATTATGGATACAACGATACAACGATACAACGATAAAAATCAGTTGACCTTGCACGTACATGTATAGCGCTAATTCTCGTCTCCCAGTGTGATTCAGGCTTTCGCGGATGTCTCCACGGCAGAGGCACTAACTGTCTTGAAGAACAGATCCGTGATGTCTCTCCAACCTCAGTGTTCTGTCATGCACTTCGACGAGTGACGGTTGTGCAATGCACTACATAGCTATCTCTCACCGTCTCAGTTTATTTTCGATATGGAATTATCCTAGGCGAGCAGAGGCAGCCCGAAGCATCGGGACGCTCCAACCCGTGAACAGCTCTACTGTTAGCTCTCACATGGGTAGGTTCTGTCAGCCGATAGGATGACAAAATCATCCCATGCTTGTGATGATGGATGGGCATTTCCAGTGCCCAGCCACAGGAGAGATTATCCTGGGCTTGAAGTACAGTGCATGGTGGCAAGTCACTATGCCACGCATTGCTACTCTGTCTCGTCATTCTGAGCGTCCGCTTACCTCGGACTGGGAGCCTTGCCATGGCAGTAGAAGTCGTGACTGACTCCAAAGCGTCCTTGACAGTACATCGGCCGGTGCACGAGCGTCCCACATCACCAACAGCCTGGATCTCCACGCACTACAGATGCCTTCCGCTACCTGGGATGTCAGGTTATGACCGATGCTCGGAGCACATTCGATGTATCCCGGCGAGTCGCTACTGCCTTAGGTACGTTTTTCAGCCTGAAAGAGACCATTTTCTGCAATGATGATTTCCACATCGGTGCAAAAGGAGTGGTATATGGCGTCACGGTCCTTGCCACCGGTCACCCTGCTCCATGGCTTAGAGAGACAGAGGGAAGTACGGAAGCTCGAGCCACATAGCCGGACACGGCAGTGGCACATGTAGATCTACAATGTACATGTACAAGGAAGGACGGAAGATGTGTCCCATATGGTGCAGTGGTATGTGCAGTCGATTTCCAATCGAGAGGTTGCGGGTTCAATTCCCGACGATTATGGTCACACACGTCTTTCTTCTCTTTCTCATTCTCCTAGCTCTTCTTTCATTCTCGATCTCCTGGGTGGTCACTGGTTACCAACCGCCAGTGCATGCCGGAGCATGTGATGTGGTGTGTGCATAAAAAATGAAGAAAGAATGTAAAAAAATGAAAAAATGAATAGTGAAAGGGATTCACTGGCCAGAAAAAGCTGCCTCAATCAGGCTGAATCAGCCGTGCGCGTGTGGCACCATGGCGTAGACCAGGCTAAAATTATTAGTGGCTGTCAATTCATCAGCCAAGCTGTTGCATGGTGTAATCCAGTGATGACCACAGGCGGACGCTTGATCTCGCGGCAGAGAAGGGTGCCTTTCCCTCTCGTGATGGCTTTCGTACGGGCGAAGATCTCCTTTTTGCCTTGTTCGGGGCCTTTGGGCAATGGTTGCCAGTTGTTTGCGTGGTCACCGTCGGTACCCGCCTCGATATCTGTCTGGTTCGGCTGTGCTAGCGGCTTCTGAAAGGGCCAACTGTGCACTATGCATGTACAGTTTCTATGGTTAAATATAATTTATTATACTTATTTATAGCTGCGAAGCATTTATACCATGATAATGAGCTTCATTTTAACTTTTGTATTTACATGTATACTGCACCTTGGTGCTACACATCGTTACGCACAGTGTACAATAGGTAGTGATGTCAGAGAGACGCTACATACATGTACATGCACAGTACATGTAGCTATTCTAACACCACATGGAACAGTCCCAACATGATTGTACATGTACATGATTGTATAACATGATAATGCATACAAATCCCCATCTACTGAGTCTGTAGTAGCGCGCAGTCAGTGCCAGTCACCTAAGTCCTTAGTTTCGGTGGAAGTTCGATTGTCTGAGGAAGGGAGCGTCTCGGACCAAGATCGGATTTATGTCAGAGAGGGAACAGCTCTGACTTCTGACTTTGACTTTGACTCTGACAGTGGCAGAGCAGCGAGTGTCTTCCTCTACTAGTACATGTGCTAAACATGTAGTTGGTTGACACTAACAAGGTGGAGGACAGTCACACCGTGTTTGGAAACAGTGACCTTTCTACAGCCATCCACGGTTGGTAGAGCCCCGGTCTGTTGAGACCATCTGAACCGTATGGGTCTTAGACCCGGTTCTGACCCTCTTTATTCCAGGGGAGTTTTTTTATAGACTTCTCCTAACGTCAGTCGTGTATCTGTGATCGCTCCGGCCTGGATGTCTTCTTGATAGTCATAAAAAATAGTAGCTATTTTTTTAACCTGAATTGTTTTTTCTTCCAACTTCTTCCCATGGGCCATCACTGATACCATGGCGTCCCTCTCTCAGCCCGTCAGCTGACAGCAGTCACTGTCACCACCATGACACTGTCGTGAGAAGGTGCTCTCTGTAGACAAGGTTGGTGATGTCCTGACGCGGCTATGGCATTAGGCATGGGTTCAGATGGTCTCAACAAACAGACCGGGGCTAGTCTACCAACCGTGGATGGTTGTAGTAAGGTCACTGTTTCCGAACACGGTGTCCTCCACCTCCAACTACCTACAAGTCCTTGTTACTGTCAGTACATGCTGTCAACCAACTACTACTACCGTAAAGTACCGCCAGAGCGCCCCGTCTCGCGAGAGCGCCCCACCTTGATTTTACAGCCAGAGAAAGGAAAATCGTATGGCAGAGTGCTACGAAGTTTGTACGATGTAAGAAGCTTAGTACGTATAGTGTACTAAGGTCACACTTGGCAGGTTTTTGTGTGGAGCTTGTGTCCGCTCGAAGGTACGGATTGACTGCAAAACGTGCTGTATGTGTACAAGGTTCTTCCCGTATGTCACGTGATTGTCGCCTTGGAGTTGACCAATGACAGATCAAACAGCGCAGGCTGGAAAGCGCGGTCCTGCCTGCTCAAATTTCAATTTCAAAGATCAAAGGTGATGGAACTGGATCCACTGCCCGTCGTCAAGTGACGACGGGCAGGAACGGATTCCACTGCCCGTCGTCAAGTGACGACGGGCAGGAACGGATTCCACTGCCCGTCGTCAAGTGACGACGGGCAGGAACGGATTCCACTGCCCGTCGTCACTTGACGACGGGCAGGAACGGATTCAACTGGCCGGCATGGCCGTCGCCGGGCAGTAGCCACTGGACTGACTCTACTTCAAGGTCTTTCATTGGTTACTAATAAAATAACTAAAGCAGAAGAGCGACTGTTTGCAACCACAACTGTCATCATGGCGCTCCAACATTTGATCTGGAACTGGGAGAAAAGAATCCCCTTTGTTGAACGATATTGTCGATGCGAATGAGCTCCTCCGAAAAGTTGAGGAAGAGACTGAAACTTTTATTGCGGAGTCGCTCGCGAAGGAGATCTTGGACGAGCCGGATGAGCCTCAACCAAAGCGCGCAATGCTCAGCAACCTGCAGGATCCGCGCAATTTGCCGAGGTTTCCGATCAAGACGTGTAGTGGGAAAAATCCGTAGGAACAGAACAGTCAGAATGCCCGATGCCCAGTCGACAATGTCAATGGCCGCGCGAGAAAAAAAAGCACTATGGACTACTACAAAAAACTGTACCAGAAAACAATCACAAAACACAATGCAGGTGTGTCTGTCATGTATCTCTTTATTTGGCTTGGGTGCACACGGGAAACACGTTCCAGTCACTCATACTCGGCCAGTACCGCTGTTCATCCAGCCCTTGCCGCTATCGCGGCGCGGGCTGGATTCCGCGGTACTGGCCTCGTACTCGTGCAGGAACATGTACATGTCGTATGACCTACAGACAGCAGACCACCTCCACAATACGACCACGAAAGGATGAGATGGTGGGGCGCTCTGGCGGTACTTTACGGTACTAGTACCAAGAGTACATAACCCATGGTTATGTACTCTTGCTAGTACATGTACTGTACATCATTTTAATATTTTTTTGTTTGAACAAAAACAAGGTTTATCTACATGACATTGTACAATCAGTCATGCAATACTAGTACTACACTAGTACTAGTAGTACTAGTAGTATATAATTATAGTGTCACTCGACTCTACTATACTGTACAGACTAGTACGTACTACATGTATTATGATTGTAGCCAGTGCAGCGGCTAAATTTTATTTTTCAAGGAAACCCTTCCGAAAAGTATCAATCGATTCAGCATGGCAACTAAACTTACTTGAACCGTGCCGCAAAGTCTCAGCTGATTTGGAGTCATGATAAGGATGCCATGGCGATTTGAAGATTGAAAACCTCTGTTTTGTTTGTCAAGATCCGACTCAAGAAGATCTAGAGAAAGGCTAGGCCATGAATGCATGATTCATGCCCACAAAATATTGGTGACAAATGGCACAGCCCGGCCCGTAGCCGTAGGCGTAGCGACGCCACGTAGATGGATCTACATGTACCAGATCTACAGTACGACTCGTACCAAGAGTACAAAACCCCCCAGAGTGTGCAACGCCTGATCCAGCTCTACTCTGCAAAAAAGTCTGCATAGGGTCTTGGTCGAGCGGAATCGGATCTTTGCGTCATAATACCGTACACATCTGAGGGGAACCCGGGGAGTCGCGGGTACTCTTGGATCAAAAACAATGGTGCCCTGCCTCGAGACCGGTAGGCACCGGCGGATTATGCCGGCATAATTATTTGGTGGTTGAAAATTTGGAGCATAATTTGGCATCCTTTCGGAGGTAGGAGCATAACTGCATGATTGTATCACAGTTCTAGTATGTAGGCTACACAATTGTGAACAGTGCACCTCATCAGTGCTGGTGGTCTGCATGGTAAAGGGTTCGGAGGTCATGCAGCCTAGATAGTGTTTTCAATGAAAAGCAGGGTAGAAATCATGGAAATACATTTTGTGTGCTCGAACTCGTCTTCTCAAAGTTCTTTCTCACCCTGATACATGTACATGTAGCGGAAGATGCGAGTGAATCAGCCTTTATCAGGTATCCCGGGGCGGACGAGAAAGTGGTGGGTAGTCCGCAAAACTCCGCGTACTTGTACACTATGCTTGTTACGAAGTCATGACGTCTGGATCTTAGCAGCTATGACTGTGCAGGCTATGGGTATTGCTCTAATAATTAAACAAATTTAGGTATAGTTGATGTTTGGTAATGATGGAAGGAGAACTGGAGCTACGGGAGAGATGAGCTGATTATGAGAATTCGCAGGGTTAGGCTGACATCGGTTGGACGAGTATGACGATTACGAAGACAGTTGAACATGACAGTTTTGAAAGGTAAGGAAAAATCTTTCAAAGCAAAAGACTCGTTGAAGTCAACTAATGAATAGAAGAAGTAATGTTTTCTCTTTTCCAGGTTGATCTCTAGTATGCATGGACACCTTGGTATGGGGAAACTCATGACATGTATTTCGTTGTACTTATGGCCACTTGCAAGTACGAAAAATGCACAATTTTCCGAACTTTGAGGCTCCATAAACACAACAAAGTGAATATGTATCCCCGCGTGCCAAACCATAATATGAGAATTTTGCGAGCATAATGCGAGAATCCATGAAAGCATAATTCCCTGATTTCGCGGGCATAATCCGCCGGTGCCTAGAGACCGGCCTTGCGCTGGTGTGAAGTGTACGCATGACATCAGAAGATCCGATTCCGCTCGACCAAGACCCTATGCAGAGTAGAGCAAGACCCTACACAGAGCTGGATCGGCGTTGCACACTCCAGACTCTTATATCTGGGGGGTTATGTACTCTTGGTAGATCTACTACCAATACCACTGTCCGTATTTTCGACGGCACAGGTGTCACCATCCAACCCGATGGTGCAAGATACCTCGGCGCTGCAATCGGCACGCCAGCCTTTGTCACCAGCTACCTGCAGCAGAAGGTTGAGGAGTGGAGCACACAAGTTCACCGCCTTAGCCAGTATGCTATCACTGAGCCGCAAGCAGCCTACTCAGCGTATGTGTACGGCCTGCAGAGCAAATGGACTTTTCTCTGTAGGGCACAACCTGGTATGGCTGAGCACCTAGCTCCGCTTGATGCTGCTATCACCAACACCTTCATTCCAGCTCTCCTAGGTCAATGCTGAGGAGCGCACCCTGATAGCATTGCCATGTCGCTTTGGAGGTCTTGGCATACCTCATCCGTCGTCCCGGGCCGAACAGCACCAGTCCTCCCTTGACATCACTGCCTCCCTCACCTGCCGTGTTCTCGCCCAAGATCCAGTTCTTGGCACGGCCATCCATGATGTTCGCGCTGCCAAGAAGCGCGTGATGGCGACAGCCGGGGAGTCAATTCGCGCAGCAGCCCAGGCCTTCTCTTCCTCCGCCAGTTCAGAGCTGCAGCGAGTGATCGCTCTGGCTTCGGAACCGGGTGCCTCAAGCTGGCTCACGTGCCGACCCCTTCAACGCCATGGCTTCACCCTGACGAAGTCGGAGTTTCGGGATGCTGTTTGCCTTCGCTTCAACTGGCTGCCGGTCCGGCTACCATCACTGTGTGCGTGTGGGCAGCAGTTCACTGTGTCTCACTCCCTCTCGTGTCCGACGGGTGGATTTCCGTCCATTCGTCACAACGAGGTGAGGGACCTCACTGCTCGTCTGCTCAGGCGGGTGGCCCATCAGGTGGCAGTTGAGCCACACCTCCAGCCACTCTCCGGAGAGCAACTCCGTTATCGCACTGCTATTGCTGACGACCAGGCACGCCTAGACGTCGTGGCTAGTGGCATTTGGGGAGGACGGTTCGAACGCACCTACATTGATGTACGGGTATTCAACCCCCATGCGTCTTCGAACCGTTCCAACTCACTTGCTGCTACCTATGTCCGTCATGAAAAGGCTAAGCGTCGTGCGTATGAGCAGCGCCTGAGGGAGGTGGAGCATTCCAGCTTTGTCCCCGCCATCTTCTCGACCACCGGAGGCATGGGAAAGCATGGTGCTTCGCTCTACAAACGCATCGCCTCTCTCCTCGCTGCCAAGACTGGGGAGCCATACAGCATCACCCTAGCTGCCATCCGCTGCCAGATTGGCTGGTCCGTTCAGCGCTGATGTGCTTGCGTGGTGCACGCAAGGCATTCTTACCAGCAATGGCCTCAGACTCGGCAGCGCTTGTTGTTGCTGAAGCAAGAATCTCAGCTTGAGGCTTACATTATTATTATTAGGCCAAACTAAAGAAGGTGTGTGGTTCGACTAACATGGACATTTTTTTTACGGGCGGGCGGGCGGATTTTTTTTTTTTTAATATATTTTTTAGTACATGTAAATACACTGTACTGAGCTTTAGACACCCAGTACATCGGCATTGTTACGCAGTGTTATGCCATACATGTTGTATAAAGGGACCAATACCACTGTCACTGACTGTACCACATCTATGTCACTATGGGCCGTACGGCGTGTGGACTGTCACCTGACTCTACTCTGTGCGCATGCGGAGACTGCGGACTGCGGCGCGGACTGCGGAGTGCATACCTAGTACCTGGTAATCATGGTAATAATTATAAATATCGACTGCGCGCGCCGCCAAAAAAAGCCACATGACAGCCTAGGTCCTGAGCTGATTGGCCAGTTCAAACATGAAGG
The DNA here is from genome assembly GCF_964019385.1 of Sycon ciliatum. Lineage (NCBI taxonomy): Eukaryota > Metazoa > Porifera > Calcarea > Leucosolenida > Sycettidae > Sycon > Sycon ciliatum. The sequence goes on from NC_088650.1 coordinate 24,689,033, forward strand.
TATCACATCCGGTTCCCGCGGTCGCAACTGAGCAAACGACCAGCACAAAGCACACAGATTTTGCAGACTGCACGCACTGCACTGACTGGCGCAACACTGAGTCTGCACTAGCGCCTAAGTAAGATGCCGCCCCAGCTGAATGCAACGGCAACGGCTATCTAATCGAGTCACGCCGAGCACCACTACAACCGTGCACTAGCACTTCTTTTTCACACTGCAAACAGAAACAGGTCTTGCTCTCACTTCTTGGTGTGGATTTCGGGTGGCTGCTTGCAGAAGTTCTTCACTTGCTTCTTGTGAGCCATACGCGATTGATCCCAGATCTAACCTTCATATATCTCAAGATCTCAAAAAATGGTGAGGAAACTTTCATTTGGAGCGATAATGTGGGCGGCATATGTGCCATCTTGCATTCCTTGCTGCAAACAAACGCGTTTGTTTTGAGCCGTCTGATTCCGACTTTGAACCTTCTCGCCTTCTCTTGTGGTGTGCATGTGTGCATTTGGGGCATGCTGTCACTTCAATGTCCAGCGTGAGGTAATTTCGATCCATGTTGGGCAGGCAGGTTGCCAAATGGGCAATGCCTGCTGGGAGCTGTACTGCTTGGAGCACGGCATACAGCCTGATGGCATCATGCCTGGTGATGAGTCCGTGGGCAAAGAAGACGACTCCTACAACACCTTCTTCAGCGAAACTGGTGGCGGTCGGCATGTCCCGAGAGCGGTCTTCGTGGATCTGGAAGAGACCGTGATAGGTATGGACAGCTTGTGGCTTTGGTTCTGGTCGCGGGTCACTAGTGTACATCATGACTTTCATGTCAAACTATGTTTTTTTTCTATTGCTGAAGAGTAGATGTACATAATTGTATAATGTACTTTCACCTCGGGGTCATTCAGTAGATTTGTGGATGTAAAGCGTATACTCGAAGCAGGGTTCTAGCCAGGTAAAAATAGTGTGTGTGTGGGGGGGGGGGGGGGGCAAGGGAAACATTTACCCTGTAATCCACATTTTCTCCATTTTCCCAAACTGTCTTGCGACACAAAATGTGCAAGTGTGCCTTTATGAGCCCTCTGTTAGTGACTATCGACTGCATTTTTCGTTGCCTGAAACAACACAAAAATCGACAAAAGAGTGTGTGGGGGGGGGGGTGTGCAGTCAATAATACATACATGTACATGTGTGTACGCACTTCCTCATCGTGCATATTGAAGCTGTGCGCCAGTCAAGACCCTACTACGAGGGTTGGAAGCAGACGTTATGGGATAGATTGGCGCAATGAAAACGTACAGTAGTATCAAGCGCACATAATACTGAAAGAGTGTGCAACTCCGTCTGACTTTGCCGGCATGTTATGGCGTGTGCCAGCAGCAAAACCTCGCATCATGGTGCGTTGGTTGTTCTTGTACTTATCCACGCGTGCATGAACATCGGGCTGCAGCAGAATTTCCAGGCTAGGGATGGAGGGATGGAGCGGGAGAATGGTAAATATGGCAAGGTGCTGGTGTATGATCTCCAGATTGCATTGCCCTCTCTGTCATGCCCGTTTCACCAGGATCTCTCCCTTTGCCAAAGTCATTCAGTGGTTGTATACCGATTGATTCTGATCCCATTTTTTGTTCTGGTAATTTCTTGTGCTCTTTTTTTCCTACGTCAGATGAGATTCGGCGTGGCGCATACCGCTCCTTGTTCCACCCGAATCAACTGATCACTGGCCAAGAGGATGCGGCAAACAACTATGCGCGTGGCCATTACACCGTGGGCCGCATCAAGATTGACGAGACCCTGGACAACATCAGGAGAATTGTACGCCCAGTGGTTTGTGTGCCGTTCCATGCATACCGTCGCTGTTCTGTGCAGCGCAGGCTGTGCTCTTTGTTTGGTGTGGCAGGGTGTTTCCTGGGCAGTTTCCGACTTTGTTACATGTGACTTACTGCCAGGAATTGTTCACCGCAAGAAGGATTACACCTGATGGGGCAGTGGTATTTAGGGCTTGTGTCCAGGAACTCACAGAATGCATGGTAGAGAATATATTGTTGCTCACGCTTGGTCATCTGTTCTATTCCCGTGGCTGCACTGTCAATTCATTGAGATCTTTCTCACCCCGGTGTGTGCTTGCAACAGCTCATTTGACTACTTGTTCTTATGTTTGCACTGGTGTGGCTTGCTGCTGCTGCTGCTGCTGCTGCTGCTGATGATGATGTGTGTGTGTGTGTGTGTGTGTGCGCTCGCGCGAGTGATTTCGTTTCACCCTGCTAACATACTATTGTACTTAATGAATATTGCTGTGCTCAGGCCGACAACTGCAGTGGCTTGCAGGGTTTCCTCATCTTCCACTCGTTTGGCGGTGGCACCGGCTCAGGGTTTGCTTCTCTGCTGATGGAACGCCTCTCCGTTGATTACGGCAAGAAGTCAAAGCTGGAGTTTGCCGTCTATCCTGCACCACAGGTCAGTTGACTCTAACTGACAAGTGAGATGTACATGCAGCTGCTAAAGTCAGATAGACTTGCGGTTTCAAATTTATTGGTTATTTCTAGATTAGAACTGCGTCGGTTTTCATCAAACCTTTGAGGTGCGTCCACCAACAACTTGCATGAGCTGCCACTGAGAGCACTGTCCCCGAGCTTGCTTGTGACAAAGTTGTGCCCAGGTAACAGAGGAGGATACTCAGTCTGCAATGATCTAGAAATTGGTGCACGTGCTTTCATATTGTGTCCAACTAGTACGTTACGCCTCAGGGGAAAGAAAACTGAAAGGTCAAATCCAATGCTTGCTAGCGTGTGGTGGCCCACACTGCTTGAAGCATCATCCATCACATTTGGTCTGGCGGTCATTGGATGTTCTGTTCTGATTGAGCGGAGTGCTGTCCTCGTTGTTTCTGGTGCTAGATTTCATCAGCCGTCGTTGAGCCGTACAACACCGTGTTGACAACGCACACCACGCTCGAGCATTCCGACTGTGCATTCATGGTGGACAACGAGGCTATCTACGACATCTGCAAGAGGGAGCTAGGCGTTGATCGTCCCAGCTACTCGCATCTGAACCGCCTGATCGCCCAGGTGGTGTCCTCCATCACGGGTAAGGCATGATGCGGTGCACGTGGTAGTACTCTGCAGTTGTGAGACTCAGCAGTGTTGCATGGAAAACACTTATACTCAGGCCGGGTGTCGGACACGCCATGGTCACTACGATATTGACCGTACCACTCTTTGTCCCGGGTACAGGTCTACACTCGTTAGTAGACAATCCGAGGTTCAATTGTTTGTCTTATAACGAGTATTCTCTACTACCGTATTATCTCTAATATAAGCACGGTCCTTTATTTTTTCAATGTACCTCCGCCCCGTGCTATTAATGGAGACGTTCCTTTATTGGATACTGTTCCATTATTATTTCAACCTGATTTCAGAGGCTTGTTGCCATGCCAAATTCATGTCAGACACACACATTTTAGGGTTTTTTCGCCGCCACATAATAATGAATTTACACAGTGTGCTTATAATGGAGACTGAGCACTTTATTTTTTGAATGCCGCCCCAAGGTGTTCTATTATTGGAGACTGTGCTTATATTAGAGATAATACGGTATCCGGACTTGTATGTACACTTCTCGGGCGCCAGGGATTTTTGGACCGGTGTCTACTAATAAGGTTTGTCTTGTACCCGATGTCGTACTAACGAGAGTAGACCTGTACCCTGTGAATCAAATGAAATGCATCGATATGGGCTCTAACTTCCGAAATATTTCAGAGGAGCCACCCCAACCCCGTGAGTAAATTGTACAAGGTCATTTAACCCTTTACTGTCCGATTAAAATGTATACAAGCCCACGCAACCACAAAATCTGAAACTAAAATTAGACGTAACTTTGGTTTGAATTTGACGATTTCCACGATCTTGGGCATCCTGGAAAGGTCTTGACGAGACGAACGCATTGAGCCCACACTCGGCGCCACAGGATGCACTGGTCCAGCGCTGCAAGCCAGGGAACGCGCAAAAGCGCTGAGCTCACGCTCGAGATCGAACTCAATCCACCATGTCACCCCTGTTGCTCGTATCGAGCTCAAATATTTTCGTAGAGACTCCCGGGAACCTACTTTTGAATTTGAATCGGTGTAGCCTTGCCAACAGGTGACGTAAACAGGGAAAATCCCAGCCGTCGACATGCGCGTCGCGCTCTGAACGCACATTTCCCGGGACCAGAATTACGAGTGCGATAACTCAGCAGCCGCACTTCGTATCGCTTCGGGAATTGTTCGAGGCGACAGCTGAGACTTTTCTCTTCGACCTACATATTTCGATCTCTCCAAAAGACCTAGATTTGAGCAAGTTACGATAATTTCAAAATGCCTACCCCATCGATCCCATTGGATCGATGCTTGTATGTACGGACAGTAAAGGGTTAATCAGCGCTTTGCAAGCTCTGTCATTGTACATGTATTTGCACTGTTTTTGCTGCGTGATTCAACACGTGGTTTCTGGGCTGTTCACGTAACTTTGTATTGTCCAGTCTATTTGCGCAGTAGAACATGTGCGTATTAGAATACGAGGGATAGTAAAACACGCAAGTTTGCGCTCGCATGTGTGTGTGTGTGTGTGTGTGTGTGTGTGTGTGTGTGTGTGTGTGCGTGCGCGCTCTCACATTTGTGTGTGTGCATATTAATTGATGTGCGTATCTGTGCACGCTGTTGTTGTAATGCTCAGCATCATTGCGATTCGATGGTGCCCTGAACGTTGATCTGACCGAGTTCCAGACTAACCTCGTTCCATACCCGCGCATCCACTTCCCGCTCGTTTCGTATGCGCCGATCATCAGCCCCGAGAAAGCAATGCACGAGAATATGTCAATCTACGACTTGTCCAAGAGCTGCTTTGAGGGCAACAACCACATGGTGAAGTGCGACCCACGTCACGGCAAGTACATGTCCTGTTGCTTGCTGTACCGCGGCGATGTTGTGCCCAAGGACGTCAACGATGCGATCACCAGGATCAAGGGCCAGCGGAACATTCAGTTTGTTGACTGGTGCCCCACAGGCTTCAAGGTGAGCGGCGCTGGCACTCCAGAGCCACATGTCATTAGCACGAGTACCTGTATGGCTTCCTCAATAGGGTGAAGATTACTAGTATGCTGCCGACTTGGAACTGTGTTCACCGTTTCCGTTGAAGTACTGGGAGAGCACCTCACCACTTGGACTCCCTTTGTGGCCGTGTTTCGGAGAGGAACGGACGGGTTGGTCCTCTGTGTAGCATCAGAAGTTCCACACAAGAACAGTAGACCCTGTGTTACCCTAGTACACTCCAGCTCTTACACAGTATTGACCTTTAATAGTAGCACTGATTTCCCTCAAGTATGCTCACCATAATATGCTAGGGATGCAGTGAATGCATACAAGTGCAGGAGTCCATGGTAATATCCCCGAATTCTGACTAAATTGCTTTGAAATCATACTTTCTGCTGTTCTCCATGGAACCAGCCAGGTGACCACCAGCAATTAGAAAAATATGCACAGATTATTCCAGGGAAATTCCCGATTATGCCCGAAACATGCAACACCCTGATGTTTCCAGAGTTTGTGCCAGCACAGCCTATCGAGAAATAGGGTGATCTGACGGTACTTCACCGCAATGCTGGAAAGCGCGGTGCTTGCTTTTAAGTTGGCGAATATGCCTTTGTGTACATGTGTAGGTTGGAATCAACTACCAGGCAGCAACCGCTGTGGAGGGCAGTGAGCTGGCTCGAACAAAGAGGTCGGTGTGCATGCTGTCCAACACGACCGCCATTGCCGAAGCGTGGCAGCGCGTTGATCACAAGTTCGACCTGATGTACGCCAAGCGTGCCTTTGTCCACTGGTACGTCGGCGAAGGCATGGAAGAAGGAGAGTTCAGCGAGGCACGCGAGGACTTGGCTGCGCTGGAGAAGGACTACGAAGAGGTGGGCAGCGATACTGCTGCTGCGGACGGCGACGATGATGCTGACGCAGAGTACTAGAGTTGCACTGGCAGGTGTCCTGTGCGCTTGGCTGCTCGCCTGTAGCCCTGTAGGGAATTATGTGTGCGGTGCGTTATGTACTAATGATGCATGTTCCGAGGGCTGAGGCAAGCGCAGCCGTTGAGTGCATTCCAGGAGCGCTCGTACACAGCACACAGCTGAACTTGTGTCATCCTATGAGTACATCTGGAGACGATCTGCTCTTCCAGCAACATACCACCGCGTGCCTGCACACACACACGCACGCACTTTTTTTTAGTTTGTTTGCTTTTGCGCGTGCCTCGTTTTCTCCCTCAGCGCTCTCATACGGACCGCTGGCATCTGGCAGAGATTTAGAATCACCACCGACTGCCAAGCGCTGATTTCTCCCTTTCTACCTGTTCTACCACCCCTGCCTGGACTAGCCTGTTCTACCCCTGCCTGACTAGCCTTTGCACATTTTTTAGACAATATACCTGACTTATGAGCAGTTATGACCAGCGGACATATTCTAGGGACCAATTATGATTTATTTTGCCAACTGCATGTAACTCTGCTAAACAGGAGACTAAAGCCTACAGTCAGTTTCAAAAAGATTAGCAATCCTGGCGATCGCCCGGGGAGTTTGCCGTTTTACCGTATGCGCGCTCGAGAGCTGGCTGGAAAAACTCACTGTGAACTCGAAGAAATAATCCGCGCGAAAGCATGAAAAATGATAACTCACTCACGTTGGTACATGTACGTCTGGTTTACAACAAACGAGTTCTTCCTCGTATCGACATGGAGTCAGAGAGGACATGTCGAAAGTGTGGTAAATGTTGACGAGCGGGATGGGTCCCAATTCGTTTCGTGCCCAATTTCTTTGAGCTGCGATGCAATTTACTCTCACGATGTGACGAAAACGACATCGACACAGACTCATTCCCAAGGACATGACTTGGCAAAGCTATCCGTGGGACTTCGACGACATTTTGAGAAAAGCAGACACCTGTGAAAGCTGATAGAAGACGGCGTTGACTCCTAAATTCAAATAAATTGGCGATCTTGAAATACTGAAATACATGTAATTCTCAAAGAGAAAACGATTGATCGATGTGCCGTTGAATTCAACAACACTAGCTGCAGCGCAATGACTTCCGTGTTCACTCACACCGTTTCAGTGTTGTGGGTGTGTTCACATGGCGTGAAGCAGTCAAGTGTCAGTAAGTTCGGCAGGAAACGCGAGCTCCAACAACAACAAGTCGTTTGGCGCAGCCACCTTCTTTGGCTTGTACTTTTTGTACCAGCGTGACCACCAAAACTATGAAAAAAAAGTTTGACTTGAAGATAGTTTGGGATTTGAACTCACAACTTCATGGCCAGCAGACAGCATTCATAACCACAAGGCCAAAAAGGAAAGGATAAATCGTGGGTTTTGATAAAAAATCGATACTGACATCCAGGGCAAATTGTAAACCATGGGAAAAGGCCGGAAACCTGGCCGAAATTCTGAATCCTTAACGGCTGGTCCAATTGTTCCGAAACCTTCACAGAACAATTTGCCGTGTCCTAACAAGCCATTCTATGTACTTTGTTGTCCAAATTTCCCTTATCTTCGTACTTTTTAGGACCAAAACCTGATTGCTAATCTTTTTGGTACTGATAAGTGATATAGTGCAATGAGTTTTCCCCTTCTAATAGTAATACTGGTGATTTTCCAATGCGAAACAAAGAAAAAAAGATAAGAAGATAGCTACTGGTACGTGTGAATCGGGTGTGTCTGTGACTTTATGCGCGAGTATAAGTAATGTGAGTACACGGACTTGCGTCCCTACCCTAGGGTGATCTGTACTCAGACTGTAGTTCTCTGCCTTATAGTTATAGTTATACTGAAGTAGTTTACAACTAAGTGTTACTTGTTGCATAGTGTTCGCTTATCGATATATCCCCGGTCGCAGTGACCTCGTCTCGGAGTGTTGATGGCTGGGGCTTGGTTGTGCGCAAATCACACACGACTATTGTCCATGTTATCAAGACAAGAGTACATCACACCCCCCCCCCCATGTACTCTTCATGTTACGAAGTGATTTGCTCGCACATCCCCCACGCGAATAGGAGGCTATGCGTTCAGAACGCGACCGAGCCCCGGAGAAGAGAGAGAGTGTAAAACTAAAAGTGTGCATAAAGTCATAAACTCCAGGTCTACCCTCGTAGACAACCTCGGGGGTTTGATTTGGTTACTACTACAGTCCATTCATAAAAAAATGGGTCCTGGCTCTGGCGAGCTCCCGTATTTGGCGATTTTTCGTGATTTCATCGTACACAGTGCAGTGCTGCGAACTTTGAAATTTGAAAAAGGGTCCAAAAAGGGTGCCTGAACTGGGGTTCGAACCGCAGAATGCACTGTTGCAGGCGGGGTCAAACGGCCTGGATTTTGATGGTTTTTCCCAATTCAGTGCTTTTGGGGCAAAACCTGGCCGAAATCCTATTCTTGCTATGGCTTGCTTTTTGGACAAAAAAACTTCAGAAACATAATTGGAAGAGGATTCCATATGGGATTGCAGAAAAAAATTCTAAAAAAACTCAACGTTTGACCCATTTATGGCCAAAAGCTAGAAGTTCATTTTTTTCTGAATGGACTGTAAGTACTAGTAATTAATGTCATAATAACCATGATAACCGCCTAGGTGGTCATCATAACACTACAATGCCTACCACATCGATGATCTTTGCTCTCTCATCATTGGAAGTCCAGTACTACTACATGTAGTTCTTTACCCAGACATCAGTGGCCAGAAAGTATGCTTAGGCAGTTAGGTCCTAGATCCTTTTCCCCAGTCTTCCCTTGTCAGAGAAAGAGACAGAAAATCTACAGTTTGCAGGTGGCTGACCATTTGGACCATCGTCAAGAGGACCTGAAAAATAATGATTACTAACTTGACTGGTCCATCATGTCATGGAACTGGAAAGGGATGGATCATGTCATGACCATAAACGTTTACGCACTCTTTTTGTTGGCGCACGGACTGTTTGATGTCACTCAGTCATGCAGCTCAACTTTTTTTTGACAACTGACTCCGGCTCCGGAGAGAAATGTATTGTAGATATATCTACAGTGCATTTCAAAACTATAGACGCGTAGGGTTTTTGAAATATTTCAAATTTGGCTGGAACGTTTTGAGAATAGTTTTCGGAATATTGCTCAGGATCGCTCCACAATTAATAAGCGGGATTCACAGAAGCTTTTTTGCGATGCGACACGCGATGCGACGCGATCTGCGATGGATGCGTGCGATGCGAACTCGCGAAATACCATTCACAGAAGAAGTCAGCGATGCGACAAAGTTTTGCTGATTTGGGTACGTCACCATGATATTCGCGCGGTTTGACACAACTTGTAAAAATTTATAGGCAACTCTTGCACCTTTGTACAACTTTGCTGTAGAAAAGGTCAAAATCGTACACCAAATCGCTTGTCGCATCGCATCGCATCGCAAAAGTTGAGCCAAGCTCACTTCTGCGATGGCCCAGTTGCGGCAGTTGCGTGGGCCGCGACATGGCTGCGATTTGGGGTTTTCCCTGTTTCGCGCCTGTCGCATCGCGTATCGCATCACAAAAAAGCTTCTGTGAATCCCGCTTAAGGGGGGACGGGAGGTTCAGAGGGTCAAAAAATGAATTTCTGAGTTTTGAACTTTTTGCTATGGAATCTTGTCTTAGGATATTTGAAGCGCCAGAATTTCAAATTTGAGCGTAATCGGTTTAGTAGAAGTGGAGTTATGAGCTAAAGTATGTCGAGATAAATTTCAAATGTAAATACTCAAATGTTTACAATTGCCTAAATTTGTGATTTTGGTTTAGTCCAAAATCAAGCGTTTTTGATTCAACTTCGCCAGGTAAGCGACCCTGGCTTCTGTTTTTGTAGTCATGGAGAGCTGCCACGTGCTTCCTTGATCGCGTACGCGCGTATGACGTTCTACAGCGCCACGACGCCCACGCGAAGGAAAAAATCTTTGTTTTTTTGTTTGTGATCGTGAAAGTGAACAATTTTACATGGGGAACCGAAAGAGAAGCTCCAGCAGCTCTGGAAGTGGCCATAGGAGGAAGAAAAGGAGATACTACGCCCCAAAGCAGTCAAGCTCTGTACCAGTTGTGGAAGAAGGCACCGTTGAAGCGGCGCAGAGCGCTTCCTCTCGGAAGATTTCGTCGAGGCCAAAATGGCTTAGTGATATTATTATGATCATGGAATTTGAATCTGAGCTTGTGTGCTCGAGTGACAGTGATTCAGACGAGTCGTCCAGTGATAGCTGCCAGGAGTATGATGATGATGCGTTCTATCCTGATGTTGAGGAGTCTGTCTCTGGCTACAAGATCGTGGATTTACAGTGTCTCCAGGAACTGATGGATCAATTAAATTTACTGTCTGTAGGAAGTGCACGAAGGGAGACATGATCGTCAGTAACTGTCATGACACTGGACTTGGATCGACCCTGCGACTTCAATGCGCTTTGTGTGGACACAGTGGAAGTACGTCTCTGAGCAAGAAAATTTGCAGGAGCTATGATCTGAATTGACGATCTGTACTGGCGATGCGATGCATTGGACGTGGCCATGGTGGACTCCGAAAGTTTTGCGGCGTAATGAATTTTCCTGCTCCTGTAACGGAGAAAGCGTACCGCAGCCACCAGGAAGTTGTCCTTGCTGCAGCCGTAAAGCTAGCTGAAACTGACATGGTTCAATCCGCAGCTGAGTTGCGTGCCATGACAGATTCCACCCACGTCGCAGTGACGTTCGACGGCACTTGGATGCGCAGGGGATAATTCGTCGCTGTATGGTGTGTTCGCGTACATCTCCTTCCAGAGCGGCCGTGTACTGGACATCACAGTGAAGGGTCGATACTGTCACGAATGTAAGATCTGGACTGAGAAGAAGCGAAGTGGTGCAATCACGGAGGAAGCCTTTTCAACCTGGCTGGATAATCACAAGTGCAGCATAAACACAGCGGCATCTGCACCCGGTATGGAGAGTGAAGCTGCGTGCGATATTTGGCAGCGGTCTGTGGGCACACGCGGAGGCCTCATAAGAACCCTCTCCCAAAGGCTGTGTTCGAAGTCGTGAAGCCCATCTACATGCAGCTGTCCGAACGAAGTCTGCTGGAGCGCTGCCAGATGGGTGCAACGCAGAATGCGAACGAGTCGTTCAACAACGTCATTTGGAGAATGTGTCCGAAGGAAGGCTTCTGCTCCGTCGACACCGTTCAGCTGGCAAGTAGTTTGGCAGTGCTCAACTTCAACAACGGCGCTATCACCTTGCTCAGTGTGCTGAAAGAGTGTGGATGCATTGATGGCAATCACACGAAGGCAGCGCTTGAGCTAGAAGACCAATGGCGTGTGAAGAAGTCCCTCCGCAAGTCATCAGCAGTGGAAAAGGAGAGCAGGAAAAGGAGAAGGAGGCAGAGGAAAGGCTGGGAGGAGACCACTATTGAGAAAGAGGGCACTACATATGACAAAGGTGGTTTCTGAATGGCAACTTCAGGTCAGATATGTGAAAATATTTCAGTAGCACTCCACTATCAGTCCTTTTTATGTAATTTTTAGGTGCATTTTTCACTGATTTTAGGGGTATTATGGGCACTCCGCGCAGTTTTGTAGAAATGCTGTACATATCTTGTATGTAAAAGTATATATTTTCTGGTTCTGTACGGTCCATTCTAGATCCGTTGCCTTCTTAGGACACAAGATCTTCTGTTAGAAACAAAATAATGGACCTTGAACTTCAGTCAAGTTATCTTGCGCACGTGCATTGTTATTTCAAGGCTGCAGTGGCACACCATGGGAACTGTAATCGCATTGTGCTTAGGCAACAGCCCTAGCCCCTTGGTACCTGATCATTTTGCAGTGTTATGTGTTTATCTTCAAGTGACCATGTTTGAGAAAAACTGCGCAGAAATCATGCCCGGCTATCGCATTTTTTCCAAAATTGCTTTCCTGCATTTCTCCATGATACCAGTATACTTTCCACAGTTCTTGGTTGCAATGTCGTCAGTGGATGTCAAGGAACATATACTGAAAATTTGAAGGAATTCTGATGTTTGAGTGCTGAGATTCAAGCGAATTTATAACGGGCACCGCAATATGGCCAGCGAACCTCCCGTCCCCCCTTAAAGGGGAAGTATACCCTAAAATCAAATTTTCACCAGTTGTAGTCTTCGGGGTGCTGAGTCGAATGGTCTTGGTCCGAGGAAGCTGCGACGCTCCCTTCCTACTTGAATCCCAATCGAACTCGCGCACTTCCACCGAAACTGGGTGACTGCGCCCTACTAGATGGGGATTTGTATGCAAAATGTCACTAAAAGCGCCATTTCGTTCTTATAAAAGCACGGATGACCGCGATTGGCCCATATGTTGTAGTCCTTTGGACGCTGAGTCGACTGGTTTTGGTCCGAAAAGGCTGCGATGCAGCGTTCCTCCTTTATTCCCAATCGAACATGGTTGAACAAGCGGTCACGTGCTCCTGCGTACGCCAGTCACCTGGTCACCATGCCTGCAGGGTACAACTTACTAGCCTGTTTGACCTTTTTTGGGTGCAGTCCTGTCACTCGAGTTGAACCCGAGTTGAACCTTGGTGTGAAAGTTGTCGCCTGCTGGCGCGGTGACCAGGTGATTTGGGCACCCAGGAGCACGTGACCGCTTGTTCAACCATGTTCGATTGGGAATAAAGGAGGAACGCTGCATCGCAGCCTTTTCGGACCAAAACCAGTCGACTCAGCGTCCAAAAGACTACAACATATGGGCCAATCGCGGTCATCCGTGCTTTTATAAGAACGAAATGGCGCTTTTAGTGACATTTTGCATACAAATCCCCATCTCGTAGGGCGCAGTCACCCAGTTTCGGTGGAAGTGCGCGAGTTCGATTGGGATTCAAGTAGGAAGGGAGCGTCGCAGCTTCCTCGGACCAAGACCATTCGACTCAGCACCCCGAAGACTACAACTGGTGAAAATTTGATTTTAGGGTATACTTCCCCTTTAAACTCTCATACATGCATAATTATAGTTTCTAAACGATTGGATAACAGACGCCCAATTTGGAAAAAATTATGCACAAAGTGACCACAGATTTTATGTGGTATAGATGCTGGCATAACGGTTTTTGCCTAGGTACGCGTCTATAGTTTTGAAATGGACTGTACACAATTATTGTTTACGACACACATTATTTTAAATAATTCAAGCACCGAACTACAACTGACGTCATAGTTACAAACTTTGAGAAGAATGACGACGTCGTTGACGTAAAACTCGTCGAAAAAATGGCGGACGAAGTCATGATGACGACGTCAACAAGCAAAGAGAAAAATAGAGAACCACCAAAGTCGAATGGCCAAAATTCTGCCATGGCTTCTACCATGGATCTTCCACTCAGCGGAGAGTCTCAACCAAGTGAAAGTAGTGCAGCGGAGTCAGATGTAACTGCCAGTAGTAGCATGGACACTCGTGGACCTGTTGCTCCAGAGCCAGAAGGATCCAGCTCGCGAAGGGTCGGTTCCCTGATTTTTAGGTGATGCATATCTGTAGCCTGGCGAGTCAACTGTTTGCACTGTGATGTGTTAATTTGTACGCTTTCTGAAGGACAATGGTGATAGAAAACGCAATCCGAGGCAGCCATCTCAACTGCAGCGGCAAATAGGTACGATATTACGGCATTGGACCCAAGACAAGTGTTGTATAGTAATTACTTTTGAATAGAATTGAGAAAGCAGACGTTAAAACAAAGGAGGGGGAGAATGTAGCCCTACTTTTTCAGTTTAGGCCATTTGAGTAGATAGAGCTGGGGAAGTGCTACAGTTGTCCTTCCTGGTGCCCTTGTGTGGGTGAGAGAGAATACAGCGTTGTGCCAGCGAAAGTATAGCAAGCACATTCATTTCCATGGAATGTTCCACACTCTTAAGTTAACTTATAAGACTCGCAGCTCAGCGCAGCGGTCATGGCAAAACACTAGCAACTTTCACTCTTCAGTAATGACCGGGAATTCAAGGTAGTGCTGTATCCCATGCTTGACAGTCGAGGAGTACTGGATTGTTTGTGCCATTTTGGTGTTCTCCTGGTTTCCAAGTGACTGGCTTAGTACATGTACCTGCAGAGTTCGGCGAGATATATCTATTTTATACAGTACTGTTAGCGTGTCTGTGTGGTTACTGGCACTGCACTATCAGACTCGGCAAGTGTCGGCAAGCCTTATTGCATGTAAAGTGGCACTCGCCCGCATCACCGCGAAATGCGTAGCCAGAGCCGCGTGTGGTTCGAAAACCCATTCTGGATAATCAAATGGTCGGATAATCGATGTCCGGATAATAATGTTCAGCTGTACTGTAAATCTACAACTTTCGCCTTTTCAAAAACCTTCGCGGCTCTCGACACAAGGGATATGGTATGCTCACATCCGCAAGCAATGATCAATGTCAATGGTGCTGACAGTGTAAACAGGTGGCTGTGAAACCACCGTATTTTCCGGAGTGTAAGCCACCCTTTGAGCACTCAACATTCACCCAAAAAAGGGGGCACGGCTTATACTCCAATGATCAAATTAACGGTGATAAATAGGATAGATGTCTGTATTTCGTGGCACAAAATGGGCGGGGGGGGGGGGGGGTATTGCGGCTTATACTGCAGTGTGGGTTATGCTCCGGAAAATATTATGTCTTGTAGGGCTGTGTTCCCAGTAAAAAATAAATATAAAATACGGTACCCGAGACTGGCCCTGCTTGGTGCGAGTCAGCTGTTGTTTCCATCAGCAAGCCGAGCATTTCTTGTCTGCCCGTGTCTTTGTGCTATGCCGGCCCTTCTATTGGCGTCGTTGTCCTTGTCTGCTGATCTGTACGCCCCGACATGGCATTCAAGGAGAGTGAAATCTCACCATTGCTGTCGGAAACAACGACTGACACTCGCAGAGCAGGGCCAATCTCAGCTAGTTCCGCTGCCACCTGTTTAAACTCCCAGGACCATTCGCATTGCCCCACGTGTGCGGACATGACCGCTACATTTCGAGCACTATAGCATACGTATAATTGCGCAGGTCTTTGTTGTGGTCTTGTGAGAGCCCGAATGACTGTGCTCTAGTGTTCACTGGCAAGAGCTCGGTAGAACTTGAGGAGTGGAACAATGCTGGCTCGGTGTTTGCCGCTTGCCGAAGCTCCCTTCCTTTGCCTCTCTTTGAACTGTGCTAGCCACTCAATTATCACTGATGGAGAGGTGCTTCTGTGTTTTCACCATTCTGCTTTTCAAATGGCCAGTGCTGCGTGCTCTCTCTCTCACTGTTTCTGCACAGAACGGCAACGTAACATGTCACGGAAGATGGCGCCCATCACATCGCCACCCAGTAGTTCTGTGAGGATGATGCCCATGAACAGGTATTGAACACTATCGCCGACTGCTGTATAGTGATATTCACTCTTCTCTCTCTCTCTCTCTCTCTCTCTCTCTCTCTCTCTCTCTCTCTCTCTCTCTCTCTCTCTCTCTCTCTCTCTCTCTCTCTCTCTCTCTTTCAAGCCAGAATATGCAGCTTCCATGTGGATGGCTGTCACAACATTTCTTTTAAAATCACCTTCATCACAACATTTTTTTAGATTACATAGTAGCTGATGCAGATGAGTGGCGGCACAATGTGGCGTTGTGCTCAGAGCTAAACTGCAGTTGTGCAGCAGGAGACCAGCTTGAATCTCACGTGTACATACTGCAGCACTCATAACAAGAAGAATGCAAACCAAGAGAGTTTCCCTGTGACAGCCATGCCACCCATCCTGGCTGCAGACTCTGGTTTTTATGTACGTGTGTTCTTGGCATGGGTATTGTATATTGACATTGAGGTGCCTGCTGACTGTCGTTTATCTTTAGGTACGTGTACATGTACTTAGAATAATATTGTTTTGCTGAACCTCTCGTCTCCTTTTGTGCGTGTATGCTTTGCATGTGTTACTTGTGGTGCTCAGAATGGTCGTTCCCTCCGAGCGAAATGGGGATTATCGTCAGGACACACAAGCGCTAGTCGGCTGGGACAGCGGAGACAGCATGGATGAGTTTGACCTGAGCGCATCGCGGTCCAAAAGGGTAAGAGTATACAGAGTCTTATGCAGAGTTAAACGGGGGGAGGGATCTTTTTTCCGACCTTTTCAGCTGCTGTATGCCCTGACCATGCCTCATGCGTGTTTCACAGCATAGTACTTTTCGGCTCCGTTTTCTTCTATTCTTCAACACAAGCTGTATCACTTTGTTTTTGCCCGTACAAGAGAATGCAGACATGGTTAGCATTTTGCCGTTTACGCTAAATCCAATGGTACTTGTGCCCAGCACCCAAAATACCGTCGGTTTGGTATCGTTTCGACGATGGAAGGCTATGTTTACCGGGATCACGAAACAGTACGATTCCAACTACAGTCCATTCAGAAAAGGATGATATCCTAGCTTTTGGCCATAAACGGGTCAAATTTTGAGTTTTCGTCACAATATTTTTGGCAATCCCCCATGGAATGCTCTTCCAATTGTGATTTTGAAGTCTTTTTCTTCAAAGGGCAAGCCATAACAAGAATAGGATTTCGGCCAGGTTTTGCCCCCAAAGCACTGAATTGGGGAAAAACATGAAATCCAGGCCGTTCACTCCACTTGCATAACAGTACATTTGCGGTTCGAACCCCATTAGAGGTACCGTTTTTGGACCCTTTTTCAACTGCACAGTGTACCACAAAATCGCCAAATACGGGAGCTCTCCAGAGCCAGCGCTCATCTTTTTCTGAATGGACTGTAGGGTGAGGTTACAAGCCGATCGTTGTGTCGGAAATCGAAACGCTAACCATGTCTTGAAAGTTGAAAACACACAAGAAAACGGTGCAGGCCGACGATCGAAGTTAGGGTGAACAGTATTAAATTAGTGCCGGTCAATTCATCAGCCGTGCAAGCTGTTAAACGGTGTAATCCTAGGACAAGTTGCTATGTCTAAAATAGCTGTTCGCTATCATTGCTTCAGCGATGGGCATGTGCAAGTGGAGTGGTTCTTGGAAAATGCAGTGTGTGATTTTTAATTTTTTATAGCTTGACTCAGTATAATGCACCGGGGAAAAAATGTCACGGTTTGCTTGAGACTCGGTTAGACCGAGTTTTCCGCATCCGCATGAACGCCAAACACAGGTCCTAAATTGGTTGGAGGTGAGTAGATCAGACCCACCACCAAAGTGGTCAAACACCGAAAGTCCCATTCGCAACCCATGTTTTCCTTGTTTTAGAGCCTTTGTCCTCACTTATCTGAATCGTGCGTGGTGCGGGCATGCATGCGTTTATGTGTGTATGTGTGTGTGTGTGTGTGTGTGTGTGTGTGTGTGTGTGCATTTTCAATTTTGTGCATTCAGGTACAGAATGATGTACAGCAGCAGTTACTGAAAGATGGCTACCGGTATGTAATACGATTGTACAGATTTCTGTGGTCTTGGTTCCAGGAGTTCCTAGGTGCCTGTATCATGCCGAACACTTTGTTCTTTACTCTAGTCTAGCAATAGCGCTGGACCGTGAGACCAGATTAGACGTCAACATCAGTGGATTCACCTACATGTATTGCTCAGACCCCTTGGGAGTTAACACCAAGGTTCCAAAAAGGCACGATCGACGGGGAGTGTTCCCGTGTGACAGTTGTGGGAATTTTTCCAGTCGACGCCACTCTTGGTGAAGATCTTGTCATGTTTTCTCTTGATGAAAATCTTGTTATGGGATCACACTTTTTCAACTTTAATACAATGTCATGTATTTCTTCTTCTTGAAGTCGGACGTCACTAGTCGGATTTACTCACATGATATCGTGGCACTATGGTGGCTTGAAAAAACTTATACTGTGCTATATTATACATGTAATAGCAGGGCAGTGGTGATTATTGATAATAATATGTTTGCTGTTGTTGCTCTTTTTGTTTGTTGTAGACTAGACGAGGTATCAGATGATGATGATCTCGACCTTATACCGCCCCGCGCTCAGCCAGCTGGCTGGATTCCGTGCCAGCCGACAATGTGTTCCGAATCCTGCTCTATCATGTGATGCTCGTGCGCGCTCGTTTGCCTTGAAACTTAACCCCGCAGTCCCGAGCTCGCTCCCATTCATTGACGGCGACCCAAGATGATGTGTGCTCAGCTGTCCTGGAATAAGATGTGCCATGTAAGTCCTGTGCTGCTGCGCACGTTTCCTGTACACAAGCACACCATTACCCACTGGCTCTATACGGACCCATGAGACTCTGTGTACATGCGGCCAGATCACCTGCCAATTGTTACACCCCGCGCAGGTGTTAATTATTTGTATTACCGTACCCTTCATTTCCGCCTATTTGCTCACCAGCGACTGAACTATGTTGATTTGATACCCCCAATTTAGCTGCTGCACCACACTGTCACATCTACACTGTTCTACTCTTGATCGTTTGCTGCTGGTTGGTAAACTGTTCTTCCACGTTTCTGCTGAGCAAAAAGCCGAAGGAAGAGTCTCATGAAACTCCATGCACCGGTGCACATTGTCCAGCATTATGGCTTGCCAACACAGAACACCCCTCCCCCCCCCCCCCCCACAAGCCCAATTGTAGTATCATTTTTTATCTAGCTCCACTAGTTTTTGACCGAGCTGTATTTATATTTTTCTTTCATGTTTTGCTAGTTGCACTGACTATGCGTGTCGTCTTTGTAGCCCGTTAGTTGGGCTCTGCTGTTTATGCCGTCTATTGTGCTCTGCTGTTTGTGCTCTGCTGTTTGCGCCGTCCGCTATACTGAGTTACTAGGTTCTCACCCAGTTCCAGCTACTGTACATTCGCTTCTCCTAGTATTGTGTAGTACATATAACCATAGTCTTTGGCCTTTTATCGTTATTTTTCCATCTCTGCTGATTGTTATTCGGGCATGCAGGTTATGCAGGGAGGTCAGGGCGAGTAGTTGACAATGCACCCCTAGCTGTTGTGTTTTTCGACTAATCTCTCTCTGTCTGTCTCTCTCTCTCTTTGTCTCTCTCTCTCTCTTTGTCTCTCTCTCTCTCTCTCTCTCTCTCTCTCTCTCTCTCTCTCTCTCTCTCTCTCTCACACACACACACACACACGCACACACGCACACACACACACACACACACACACACACACACACACACACACACACAGAAACACACACACACACACTCACACACACTCACACAATTTCTCTCCTTTCTTTACATCTCTCTGCATACCGTAGGCTGACCTTGCATTTCGTAGCTCTGCGCTGGCGATTTTCAGCTATCACCTAGCAAAGGTTGTTGCCTATAAGTATAAGTTACTGACAGTTTTATTTTCATTTTATTCTTCAACTTTAATGTCTGGTGTACATATTATTATGTTGCGTTTGGATCAGTCATGTCCGTCTTCTAGTTGAGAAACTGTTTATGGCTGTCCTAAGCTAAACTCCTTATCGTGCCTGTTGTGATCTCTACCAGCGAGGAGTAAAAATACCAAATTTTATAGAGTAAAGCTCCCAGCTTTATACTATACATGACTGTACTCTTCGTAATACAGTAGCAAGTGTCCATAACCATGTGTATATCCACGGGTACAATGTACAGTCAACTTCGCTTATAACGACACTCGGCGGGGCATCAAAAAGGTGTCCTTATTCGCGAGGTGTCGTGGGATGGGACTTTGCTCTGGGCGTGGAAATTCTGTCGTTATTCGCGAATTGTCGTTATATCCGCAGTCGTTATTAGCGAAGTTGACTGTACATGATGTGCATGTACATCAGGGACTTGGGAATCGGTAAATGTACCGGTAGATGGATTATCATGTTTATGGGACGACTGTTCCTCAGCTCAGCCTGGACTGACTGAGTGTGTGTCTGTTGAAGTCCGTTCTTTCCGAAGAAGACTGGGTCGAAATGTCAACTCAGTTCGGCTGTGATCTATCTGTATCCTTTGTTTATTGACGTGACTGAAAAGTTTGAATTGATGAGTGCATATTGTGAGCCTCCACTGGCGCTCCAGCAGGTCAGACTGCAGACTGTGCAGTTCCACTAGACTGCACTGTGCTCTTTGGGGTGACGTCACTTTCCCCACATTTTATCGGTATATTTCACTGGCTCTGATTGGCTGTTGAGATTCGCAGCGGCAACTTTTGAAACTTCGAAGCGTGCATGCGGCAGCGCTGCGGCCGTGTGCAGCCAGTGCATGCAGGTGTTTACGTTTGTGTGCATGGCGACTGTGTGGAAGGTTGGCCTGGTCGCTTGCGGTTCACTTCAAAATGTGCTGGAACAAACTGTAGAAAGAGCAGGGGCCGACGTTTTCGTGAGGAGAGGAAACGGTTTATGACTTATTTTCAGTTGTTAGTTAGGGACATTAGCCATGGCGCAGCCACTTGCTTCTGCAGGAGAGAAGGAAGAAATTATTGTTGATCATTCTCACGGAAAACGTTATGCGAAGGGAAAGTTCCTTGGAAAGGTAGCCACTACTTGATGAAGCTGTTAGTCCAAAAGTTCGAGTGGAAATCCGAGGTTTGTATTTCTGTTGTACACAGGGGTCCTTCGCCAAGGCCTTCGAGCTCAGAGATGTTGATACAGGAGTGCTATACGCAGGGAAGATAGTCCCAAAGAGCGTTCTTGTCAAACCCTACATGAAGGAAAAGGTGAAGCCATAGTCATCATTTTCACTGATGGAATCCCGATAAATTGAACTTACGTCAGGGCCGTGGCTCTCTATTTTTCTCATACAGATGTCCATGGAGATTCAGATTCACCGGTCCGTCCGTCAGCGATACGTGGTGGGATTTGAGAGCTATTTCGAGGATGACGAGAATATTTACATTGTTCTTGAGCTATGCAAACGTCGGGTACGTACATTGTATGCACACATTTTTGAATCCTGTACTGACAGATATGCTGAAATTTGAAATCCACCAGTAGCTGCAGCATGTATGAACTTCAGCATGCTAAACCAATCCAATGCATTCTTTGATTATGCCCAGTCCTTGAAAGAGCTGCAAAAGCGCCGGAAATTCCTCACCGAGCCAGAAGTGCGCTACTTCACCAAGCAAATCGTTGAAGGAGTTTCATACTTGCACAAACAGAACGTCATCCACCGTGATTTGAAACTGGGCAACCTATTCCTCAGCAACGAGCTGGATATCAAGATCGGCGACTTTGGTCTCGCCACGCGGATCGGCTTCGAAGGCGAAAGGAAGACGTGAGTGTTTGTGTGTGTGTGTGTGTGTGTGTGTGTGTGTGTGTGTGTGTGTGTGTGTGTGTGTATGTATGTATGTATGTATGTATGTGCTGAGTCACTTATCACACAGATATGATAATACAGAAGGGTACATTCAATGTGGAGACCTGTTGCAACTCCTATTCCAGGAACCCATGCATACGATACTGTAAGAAAGTCCGCACCCAAGAAACTGACAGTCGCCCAGGTTAGATGTCCTCTAATTCTGAGTCTCCGTCCCCAGAGCCTTTTCTGTGCATGCACGCTCTCCTCTCTGCTGTAGCAGAAGTGGTTTATCCGTGGTTCGTGCTCAATACCTCGGAGGGCAGAGCTTCCAGTGGTAGAGCGAACCACTTTAATACATATCAGCTGCTTCTATGAATTCCATGCTCGGGAAGCGAACATAACGTGATCCCCAACTCTCAAACGAACAGCTGTTGACGTGACAAGAAACACTCAAAGCTCCAGCTGTAATCCCTCTTTGCTGTGTGTCTGATTGTGTTTATGTTGTGCTGGTGTATGCGATCTGTCTCTCCGCACGCAGCACGATGTGCGGAACCCCTAACTATGTAGCACCGGAGGTTCTCAAGCACAAGGGACACAGCTACGAGGTGGATGTATGGGCCATTGGATGCATTATGTAAGTGTTTGCATACAGTAAAACGTGTAATTTTAGGTGCATTAAAATTTCGGTGCCAGGGACCTGCCAGGTTTCAGGTGTAATTTAGAATTAGGTGACCAGCGTTCCCTTCACAAGTTCACATACAGTGCATACTCTCTAGTGCCTTTTAGGTGTAATTTAAATTTAGGTGCCTGGTTTCTCTACCGAAATTAAAGTTACACCGACAATTACATGTTTTACAGTACTCGCCTTTGAATGTTCAGCTTTTTGCAGTGCAATCTGGGTGCTATAGAGTGGTGTTCACATCAGTTTGTCATGTGACTAAATTTGTGCAGAAAGTGATCATGCCATGTGAACACTGGAACCAACATGGCCACCGACATCACATGACCCATAGATGCAAGGGTTGAGTGGAGTTGGACCCAGCATGGCTGCCCTGTATGGTCATGTGACAGATGTGAAACCACTCTACACAGATGCAGACATTGCTGTGTCAGAGACTTGAATGCCGGCAACATGTAGGAAATGGGACATCCAGCTTTTCAGTGTTGATTTTGGTTTTCTTTCTTCTTCTTCTTCTTTCCTGCCTCGTACTATAGTTCATCGTGTGAGTCTGATACCTGTAGAAGACATGTCCGGACCTTTCTGACAGTCTGTCTGTTGTTGAATCACGTGCAACCTCTTTCTCAAAGCCACGCGTCGGTTCCGTTTGCCTACAAGTTTCGTTTTTCTAAGCTCCAGACAGCCTATGATTATCTGTTTCTTGGCTTTGCTGTCTTCTGCTAGGTATGTTTTACTTGTCGGACACCCGCCGTTTGAGATGGACACACTGAAAGAGACGTTCTGTCGCATTCGGTCAAACAAGTACAACATCCCCAACCAGGTATGTGTTTGTAGTGGCGTGACCAGGATTGAGAAAAGAGGATGGCATTCTTTTCCCAGCAGTCAGACTAGGTAGTTTCAGCAAGGTTATTCATCAGGATGACATGTGTATAGAGGGCATCCAGGGTCACAGCTCTAGTACTGATAGTCCGTATTTAGAACGAAAAGATGTTGGAAATTTATCCAAATATGGATGAAATGTGCACCTGAGGTAGCACATCCATGACCTGTCTGACCTCGCCTGGACAACCTTTATAGTAAATTATACTACAGATGGATTTTCGGTAACAGCGGTGGCAACTGAAATGCGACCCGGGATGTTTACGTACGAATGCTGCAGAACTAAAGGAAATTGTAGCGAGTAGTGTGCATACCCCTTGGCAGCATGACAGCAAAGCTTGATCAAATTTCATGGCATTCACTTGCTGGCTGGGGGGGGGGGGGGGGGGCACGATATTTTTTTACTTGTTGGTCTTGCTTACGTGGGTGTACTTCTGCAGAGCACACATGTGTGTGCTGTTGTACTGTTTACGATTACTGTATACACCCCTGTTTGCTCACGGTGTGACTGCAAGATATGGCATGCGTGCGGTGCAGCAGTTGTGAGCTATGCATTTGTCAATGCTTTGAGGCTGCTGTGGTGGTGTGCTGTGTTGGTGTAGTGTCAGTGCACCGCTCCAGTGGGTCGGATGTCACTTGCCACCATTGTACATGAGCCCCGAGTACAAGAATGATGTATTGCATTCCGCGTGACAGTTTCATGTTTCTAGATCGAACAAATTAGCGGTCTTGCAGAGCATGCAGTAGTTTTGATGCCGGAAAACCCATTGATTTTGTTCTGTACCGTGCCGTACACAGAATTTGAACTCTTGAACTGACCTTTATGTAAGCACCCAAGTAATATTCTACTTGTATGGCCATATTTATCTATACTGTAAATATACAAATTTTCGGCAGCTATTTAATTTCGGCTATTCGGCACCGACCCAAAACGCCTAAATTAAAACGCCGATGAAATTTTTCACAGCATCTGTTGCACTATACCATGCCCTCTACCCCACACCGAAAATAAATCGCCGCCGAAATGTCAAAAATCGTGAAGTGCCGAAATTTTGCAGCGCCGAAATTTTGTATATTTACAGTACACAAGCGGTCAAGTGCTGTGCATGCCATGTAGCAATCCCATGGGATACGACCATACAATAAATGAAATATTTGAATATTTTTCCCTTACATTCGGGAAGTACCAGCTCTGATATCTGCACTCGTGGCTAGTGCCTTCAATGCAGTTATCATCCGGGAATGCCCCTGTGCTCGCGCAATATTTTTATTATTTTCTCTCGTACCTACGCGTAACTGCTCTTTTTGATGAAGTTGGAGGAAAGTATCTTACGATAAATCGTATCTAGTGGTTCCTTCTTCATCCTTCTAATGTTTTCATTCTGTTTTGATGTGTACATTTGCAGGTTAGCCCTGCAGCGCAAAGTCTCATTGTACGCATGCTGCACCCGGACCCATCAGGACGACCATCGCCCGATGAGATCCTAAAGGACCCCTTCTTCACGGAGGGCTTCTGCCCGCAACGTCTTCCGATAAGCTCCCTGACTATGCCTCCGCGCTACGAGCAGGAAGGTATGTCCATCACAAATCACGCAATAGAGCTTGATAGGGATGATGTCAAAAAGTCAACAAATATTGACAAGTTCTGACTTCTGAATGAAGTTGAAGACACCACTGCAGCTGTACTTATGGTTGATAAATATGGTGGTAAAGACACACCTGGTAATATGGCGGTAAACACACGCTCTCTAAGCTGCAAAGTTCTAGCACAGAGCTCTCCTTCTCATTATGACTTCTGGGTCAATTAGTTGGATCCACTCAGGTCTTAGCAAAGTACAGTATGTAATGGTTAGGCCCCTAGTCCCGCATGCAGGTATGCGTTTTTCTGTACCAGGAGTGGGCTCCCAACCAGGAGAGCCCAGCCCGGTTACTACCAGTGGATGAGTCGCGCTGCTGTGAAGGAAAACGACCCAAACGTGTATGGATCCATAGAAAAACTGGATCCAAAAGTCAGCGTTGTCATGACTCCGGGCTGGCTATGACGTAGTATTTTCAAGCCTTATAAAAGTGGTGTCGGTATGTGGATGGGTATTGGTGAAACTGTTGGTGGTATCTCTCTTAGGAATCGCTTGAGTTTTGCCTCCCATCAAATGATTATGATTTTCCTGTGTTGTCAATGTTCAGCTCTTCCATCCACGACAGCATTGAAGCGTCCTCTGCAGGAGAACAACACGCCTGCGGCAGCACCGGCTGGTGTCAAGAAGGAAACTACGCAGGGCGCTTACGCACAAACAGTATCGTTCCCGCAGTCCGAAACCAAGGATGTCGCAACAGGTGAGAGTGAACTGAACACGTGTGTCACGTCATACGGTAGCCGTCTACCACCAAGAGTAACTGATTCTGTCACCACTGTTTGTCCGCCGCAAGCGTGCCTATTCAGTACAATATGATGTGTGGCTTGCTGCTGTGACGTGGGTATGTGGTCTTCCTCTGTGTAGAACCGTCATGCGAGGTGTTCTTGGAGGAGCTTCTCGCGCAAGTCAACAGCGTCCTTTCATCAGAGCCTACTAAAAAGAGTCCGGCACATTTCGGTGAGTCAGTGTACTGCGTATTTCCCTGTTAGTTTGGTGTGAGGCTGCTATGATCTCCCTCCCTCAGCCTCCTGCTTGAAGGTATGCGTTTAGTACTCAACTGTGTGCTGCTGAGGTGTATTGAGTCTGGTCATGGATGTGCTCTGTCCATGAACTCTTTTCTCTCTCTCTCTCTCTCTCTCTCTCTCTCTCTCTCTCTCTCTCTCTCTCTCTCTCTCTCTCTCTCTCTCTCTCTCTCTCACTCACTCACTCACTCACACACTCACACACACACACACACACACACACACACATACTTGTACTTGCTCCATGTCATCACCTGGTCACATGGGTCCCCCCCCCCCCCCCGAAGAGGGTAGAGAGATTCAAAAGGAATATTGAAAGGATGATTCAGTTGGCTAGTGAACTGCCCAATGGCTGACACCCCTGAAATCTCCAAACTCTGGGTCACCGGTGGACTTAGAAAAATTCCCACTTATCGGCTCGCACCACTCACCACCTTGAGTGCAGCCGTGTTCGTTTGTTGTGCATGGGATATTGAACATTGTCTCAATTCTCTCATTTCACTCGTGTGTCTAGATGATGCCGAAGATCCAGCCGTGTGTCCTGTTTTCTGGGTCGGCAAGTGGGTCGACTACAGTGATAAGTATGGCTTTGGCTACACGCTCTGTGATAGCAGTGCGGGCGTGCTCTTCAACGACTCGACAAGAATGCTCTTGGCCGCCAACGACACGTAAGAGACTAATCCTAATCACTTTTGCCTTCACATGCTGTCTCACACTGTACTTTGCACTGCTTGATCTCACTCGATTCATTGTTGTTGGCAAGATTTTTTAAATCTAAAAAAGAAGGCTCTATGCCGCCATGTCAGTAATCAACTTTATGCGACTTTGATTGATTAGCAACAAGAGTAGACACCCTTGATTCGGTGTTTGCACTCTGGTGAAGCACTGTAATTTTACAGCTATTCTTTGAAATTCTTTCACTATGCAGTCGGGCCAATTGTGCGGGAAGAATCCACTTTGGGTTCAGGAAGATTGTTTGATTTACTCTATTCAAGAAAATGACATCACGTGTCGTCACATGTCATAGCAATTCAAGACACGGCTGACACTGGTCCTGCTTTTGTTCAGCAACTTGTTGGGTATTTAATGTGTACTGAACACATCTGTCTGCTGCTTATTCTCTCTCTTTTTTCCCTTACAGGAGTGTACAGTATGTGGATCGCACTGGTAATGAAGCGTTTGTGACGACGGAAAAGTACCCGGAGGCCATGAAGAAGAAAATTACGCTGCTCAAGTACTTCCGCAATTACATGAACCAGCACTTATTACGGGTAAGCAGGCCTGTGCAGTCTATTTGTGAGTGAGCCGAGTTGTCAATCAATGCGCTGTTGTTAATACTTATTATTACCTTCTTGCTGGCAGTTGCACTCTAAATTCCTCGTCAGTCGTGTTTGTTAGAACACTGCTTTCCGGTTGCAGTCTAAGTGAAGTCACGTCTTGGCTTGATTTTTCTGTTCTTGCTCAACAACAGGCTGGCGCTGCCAAAGTGCCGGAGAGCTACGAGAACTCTCGCTTGCCAATGCTCAACACCTGGTTCAGAACGCGCAGCGCCATTGTCCTGCAGCTGACCAACGGCATCCTGCAGATAAACTTCTTCGCCGACCACACCAAGCTCATCCTGTGCCCGCGCATGCAGGCGGTGACCTTCATCGACGAGGATCGCAGCTTCCGCACGTTCCGCTTCTCGCTTGTCGAGACACACGGCTGCTCGGAGGCACTCTGGACTCGGTTGGGTTATGCCAAGAGCACTATCCAGCGAATGCTGTCGAAGCCTGCTGGTACAGCAGCAGCATCTTAAATCTGACCATGGATTATCGATGTACTGCTGCACACGCGCTATTCCTATATAGACATTTTGTTCGTGTCACCCTGGCAACTGCGGCAAGTACACGGCTAACTTAATGTCGCCATCTTACCCTGTGCAGCCAGTGGCGCGAGTGTGCCTTTCCTGAGTCAAGAGTTGCAAAAAATGGTACTCAAGAAAATCTCGGTAACTCTCTCCAGTGTGCTGCTGCCTGTGTTTTTGCAGATGGCTGCTTGTCAAGTCTCCTAGCATTTGTACATAGAACCTATCCGATTTTCCGTGTTATAGCACTTTCCTGATTTGAAACATGCTGGCTGCAGTGCCCTAATGTTGCCTGTTGGCGGTTTGTCGCTCCCAGCCCCTAGCCAACAACGAGATTCTCCTACATCCCCCTTACTGTCCGTCGTTTTTTTTCTGTTGTTTAGTTCAGTGCTGTTTTGACGACGTTTTTACGTGTCCTATCTGTGTAGGCGATTGCATAGTGTTGCGTGTACATACTGCTGGTGTTTGTTCTACCCGGTCTCAGCATCATAGATGGCCCAAGCTAACTACTTCTCCTTTTTTAGTTATCAACTCCTGTTTTTCTTATATTTCTGTTATCCCCTCGGTGGAGTTGCAGACCTATTGTTAATTTATCGTTGCCTCTTCTAGTTCTGTTTTGGGCATGTGAACGTACTTCTTGCTTGTTTCAACCCTCCGAGAGAGGCCTTTGTATTCGTTGTTGATCATCACAAACTCCACCATGGTTTCTCACTTGGCCAGTATTTACTGAGCTTTTTTTTCTTTTCTTTTTTTCTGCCTTCACGTAACACACGAATGTTGCCTCCAGTGATAGGAGTGCTCGGTCTCTGTCATACTGTGCTATAATTATCGTAGCATCTACACTCTGTTTCTATGCTACGTTGTCATGCCATGTCCACGTGCTTCCGTCTTTCTTTTTATGCATATGTTGCTGAATGATTGAGCCTTTGCTAACGTAAGCGCAATACGGCCCTCTTGACTTTTGTGAGATATCTTTCCGTGTAGATGACCAGTATAGTAGACTGTAGTACTGTACTGGTTTCTTTGAGGATTCACCTGGTGGTGCAAGATGTCCTGCGTTCTACTTCACCTCCTCTCCGCATCCAGTCACACTGTGCATGCCTAAGTCATGCACAGTAAGTACGTTCTTACTTGAGATATTCGGTACGCAATAGCCACAGATCCGCAAAGAAAAAACGTACTTACTGTGCATGCCTAAGTCATGCACAGTAAGTACGTACTTACTGTGCATGACTTAGGCATGCACAGTGCTCCTGGATGCTACGAGGAGGCTCGTAGAACTCCAATTGGAGTTCGCCAAGGCTCCTCCAATTAATTATTTATATTTCGATGTAAACATGCTAGTGCTAGTAGCAAGAGTCCATGTTTATGCACTCTTGCTAGTAGTAGTATAGTGGCTGGCACGGTCTATCCTGCTGCTCCACGGCTGCTTGAACAAGTTGAAGGTGTATTGCTGTACCTGCCACCTTTGCCTTTGTTGGTTTCAGGATCCATACTACAGTATATCTATTTTATACGGTATTACCCCTGGTATGGGGCTTCTACAGTGTCAGCAAGAGTAAATCAATTAGCTCCCAGGGAGCTTACTAGTATACTATAGGTATAGTTATACTCTTATCAGGTTACTAGTCATTACTATTCCTGTAGTAATGCAAAAGACGTTACTTCAGTGTCTGGCGCTAGCCAGGGACCCAGGGTCCACACGTGTTTGTTTGTGCCATCGGCATGCATACGCTATCCCGTACCTGTCCCTTACCGTACCATCGATGCAATTATGCATCAAAGACATCATGATATCAATACGGTGTTGTACGGTATAAGGATGTCGTATAGCATGTCGTACAACAGTAGACGATGAAATTGTGGGAGAAACCAGCGACCGCTTGAGAACGATGAGCATTACAACAGTCTGTGAGAGTCAGGCCAAGTTTCTGAAGATCAGTAGCGAGTGCTATCCCGAGCATTACTACTATACTACTAATACTAGTATGTTTAATAGCATTACAAAAGCATAGACAGGATGCGTGGAGACCCAAGTAATTGGTTCCTGAAGATCAGTACGACAGTAGTCAGCAGGCTGAACAACTCCCTGCGGGGTATTTTACTACTCCCCGATCCCCGCTTTGAAGAACATTAAAATTTTAATTTTGAATCTTTAGCGGGCTTTGTGCTCGGTCAAACACATCACATCACGCGTGCACGTTTGTCCAGTCTAGAAATATAAAACCGATCATCAGACGTGGCCACGCGAACAACTAGAAAAAGCACAAGATTCACGTGTACGCGAAGCGCCTGGCAGGCGCTGCCACTGCTACGACTACGAGAACGGGTTGACGGTTTCGGGACAAGAGTATGCATGAGTCAGTTTGACTTTTTTTGTTTGGATTTCCGCAGCTGTGAAGCAGGCAGGCCGGCCGTAGACCCGTGTTCTTGTGTGGTTTGCAGAACTCAGTTGGAGTTGCATCTGACCCTGTGTGACTGGGGAGCGAGTTCGTTCTCAAAAGACCTACACTTTTTGCTACTGGAAGACTTGAAAGTAAGGCCCTGTATGAAAAACCGTATTTCCCCGGCTTGAACCCTCCTGATTGCTAAAGTGAGCGATTAGAGGTACATTTTTAGTTACTTGTAGTTGTGTGCAGGAGTTGAACTCAAGTAAAATTACAGAACCTACTAGTAGTTGAAGACGGTGGCAGGGTGGCTGTTTGAAGCAACACCCCTCGAAATAGACTGACGATATTCAGTGCCATGACCATGTGGGATTCAATTGTGCACGTTTGAGGAGACCGGACTATCGTAGATCCGTGAGTAATTTTCTCTTCCCGTATGCTCATTTTCATCCTATGTATTTCTTTTGTAAAACCACAATCATGAAGAACAGAAAGCGAGAGGCTGATTGTCAGAGTTTATGGCCACATGGTGTGATGTTACCACGCTATACCGGTAAATTACAAGCACATGCAGGTCGCACATGCAGGTTTCGAATACAAATAGACAGGAATCACACTGGCATGCTAAAGGTCGATTGTAAGGTGCAGGTGCTGTTCCATTAATGCATTGCCATTGGGTACTTTTGACTCTTGATTATAAGTTGATAATTGCTTTTCTACTAAAATTATATACTAGTATTTTATTTACACCATCTGCGGACAGCATGCTGTTTCGTTCTTTGTGAACTCATCAGCACAATGAAATTTAATTTTTCCAAAGTCAGATTTTAATCCAGGCCCGAATGTACCTTGCCAGAGTGCTCAGACTGACAAGTCAGTGAGCCCTGCGTATTGCAAACAGCGGAGGCACTGCCCCACATGAGAATGCTCAACAACTACTACAAGAGCAGGAGCGAAATACTCAATCAGCATTCTGTTTCGTTCTTTGTGAACTCAGCAGCGCAGCTAATATCAAAATATTATTTTAAAATATTTTAAATAAGCTGCGCTGCTGAGTTCACAAAGAACGAAACAGCATGCTGTCCGCAGATTGAGTATTTCATGATTCAAATATTATTTGAATGATGATTCAGCTGTACAGTGAGTATCGTTTATAAAGTGACCGGGTGTAACGATATACCGGCTATAATGATAGAACTCGCCAAAATCAAAATCAAATCACAAAAAAATACAGCTAAAATATCACTACACATTATTATCAGCTATACCGATATATCGCTTGTGATGGGCTTCAGGAAGCAAACCATACCAAATGCACAGGAAAATATCGCATATACTGATCAAGAGTGATGATCACAAAACAAGTGTTCTTCTAATATAG
Organism: Sycon ciliatum; assembly: GCF_964019385.1. Taxonomy (NCBI): domain Eukaryota; kingdom Metazoa; phylum Porifera; class Calcarea; order Leucosolenida; family Sycettidae; genus Sycon; species Sycon ciliatum. The sequence goes on from NC_088650.1 coordinate 24,720,041, forward strand.
TTCACTTCTGCCAAAACTGATCCAGTGTTGCCTGGATGCATCAGGCAGCAGAGAGAAAATTCTTCCCTGTATGCTGTAAGCAGCCACATGTACACGTGGCTGCTTTTCATGCTTTTTCCAGCATGTACGCATCATTTCATGCACAGTCATGTGCCATGTGTCAGTCATACATGCAAATCGGCTATAGTGATGCACCGGATATAGTGATAAATTATCGAAAATCAAAGGGGCACGTTATATCCACTATTTACTGTATTATGTACATTAACCGATGGTTACTTTAATTAACGTATCACTTCAAGTGTCGACAAAATAAAGCCTGTGGAACTGATTTTTTCAAATTTCCACAATATTTTCTATTTCAAATTTGAACTTCACGGAGAATTTCAAAGTACACTGTATTAGGAAATAAGAGGGCGGTGTGACTGATGATTTTTTCTTTCTTTCGTATCTGGCTTGCAAGTGTTGAGTTTCAGAGAGAAAAGAGCAGTACGAGGAATGTGGCCTTTAATTTCCTAATACTTCCAAAATATTCTTTGGTGCAATGCTCGAATTTGGCATAGGTTATAATTAATTATGCATTCCGAAAAGTCTGCTGATCCTGATGATAAAAGTGGCTGCAGCGTAGGAGAATGCAAGTCCACCATGAATGCTGCCCGAAATATTGGCGTGCTAGAGCCAGTAACGTGTTACTTGAGGGGTCCATTACTGCCATTTTGTGTCGACATTATTGCCTCTGACTTCGCTTTGGTTACACAATGTTCTTTTGATAAAACTCATTAAAATAAAGACATTTTGGTATTGCCAATCTGTGGCTTTAGGGTCAGGACAAGAAGCATTTTATGTTTATCTATCTGCTCCCCCCCCCCCCCCCCCCTTTTGATTTGTGAGTTGACATAAAGCGTGTAAGGAAAAAAGATTGTAACCCACATGACTGTTGCCATAGACAAAGCCAACCAACGGTCTTGCATAGCACGCATTGTTTCGCGATACTGCTAGGGAAACTCATTTTCTCCGTGCAATATTGCTACACGCACACAATTTGACCCTTGGACGGACGCATCTTATCATACATCAGTGCTGTAGCACCCAGTCCAGCTGCTTAGGCCGTGTCTGGACCTTATCTCGAAAAAGTCGACCCACCCAATTCGTACAGAACATCATGGAGATGGGACCCATCCGAGGTAGATTTTGACTCCTTGCGATTTCTGCAAACTAGCTGTATAAAGGTTTGCCATTTGCAACTCCCTGAAACTTATGAATAGCTGGAACCGCTCCTAATTCCAACCAAGCGGCCTCAACATTGTACGTATCATGTCAGCAAATCTGCATTGGTACATGCTTGACAATGCGTTTTGAAGAAGAATCGGGCTCAAAACACGAGCCTTCTCGCATTTTTCCAGCAAAAGAATTCATGAATAGACTTCAGCAGTGGACAAAATGAGGATATTGTACTTCGTACCCCCCCCCCCCCCCCCCCGGCATGCCAATGGACATTGTACTTCATAACCCCAACTGGCTTGAAAGTATACTAGTGAAACCAACAACTTTCAAGATGTTCGTAAAGAGCCTGAAGTGTGTCCGTTTTCTGAGTATTATCGCATTCTTGTCTCAAAGGAAACTGTCTACAGTAGCTGTAATGTATTTCTGAAGAGCCGACTCTACGAGTGCTTCTTACATGGTCGAAGGTGGCGCAGCTTGATGTGACAGCGAGAAAGTAATCCTTCTGAAGTCAAGCATCATCTAGCTGCGCTTAGACCACAGCGGAGGACTTTAATTAGGATCACAGTTTTGGGGTAGGCGACCCAGACGAAGCTACGCAGTTTGACAACAGATTTTTGATGGATTCAGCGGCGTGAGTCATGCCAGTGCACTGGCCATCACACAATGAAAGAATTCCAACGTGCAGGCTCCTGTACTGAGACCAATCAGGAGTTGCACGCTCTTGGGTGTTATACTGTATTTTCCGGAGCATACACCGCACCCCCCCCCCCCCCTCTTGTGCCACGAAATACAGACATCTATCCTATTTATCACCGTTAATTTGATCATCGGAGTATAAGCCGTGCCCCCTTTTTTTGTTTGTTGGCGGGGGGGGGGGGGGGTTTTGAGTGTTCAAAGTGTGGCTTATACTCTGGGAAATGCGGTGATGCTGTTTGAGGCGTCTTATGGGCATATTGGGGCGTCTTATGGGCATATTGGGGCATCGAAGTGATCATGGACGGGGGACCCGAAAACGAGTCCACGCATGCAGTTGGTCTCCTTATTCTGGGTCCTTTGGCTGGAAATAACTTGTTGTCTTAGGCTCTAGCGGTCTTCCGTGTACAGGTGCTTGTATACAGTCATCCCTCTTTAATCCGGCACTTTATAAACCGGCACCCTCTATAAGCCAGCACAATTTTCATTAGCCAAAATGTCCTCTTCATGCACATTGCAGCAGTAGATCAGATTTGTTACTCCAGCACCCTCCCTAATCCAGCAGAATTTCTTTAGCACAAATGGTGCCAGATTATAAAGGGACCACTGTACTAGTATCAGGGTGTTGCCCTTGACAGTTTCTATTGTGCCGTTGTCAGTGGCTTATTTGGTGGCGCCGCCCATCGGAAGTACAGATTTTGCTGGAACACCGCAAATTGCTACTCTTCTCTTGCGCCTATTATGCCGGAAAGTGCTAGGAAGTATGAATTTGACGTTTTGAAAATGATGTGTGTGCGTGTGTGTGTGTGTGTGTGTGTGTGTGTGTGTGTGTGTGTGCGTGTGTGTGCGTGTATGTGTGTGTGTGTGTGTGCGCACGTGTGTGTGTGTGTGTGTGTGTGTGTGTGTGTGTGTGTGTGTGTGTGTGTGTTTGTTTGTTTTGTACTCCCAGGTCACAGTCGCATGCATAGTTGACACTCGGCTTGTTACTCTGCCATGGCCAGCAGCAGTAGCAGCAGCAAGCAAGCATCAGTAGCATCAGTGGGCTTATGCCCACCCTCTGTACAAGCGGACCATGTGCCATTTGCTCAGCGGCTCAATGAGGATGTAAACGGTTTAGCACCTCCGCCTCCTCCACCTCCCCCGGTATGCGCCGCCGCTCCAGGCACACCTGCGCCCTCCCAGCCACCAGTCTATCCTGGCTCTCTTCCACTGGCGTCTCCACCACCACCACCACCACCACCTACTCCAGCGCAGCCCGTGGTGTCACCTCCAGCATTTCTGGCTCAGCCACATCGGCAGCAGCAGCAGCAGCAGCGCCCACCGGTACTGGGTAATGGCATAATGGGTTCTCCTCCTCCAGCAATGTCGCCTGCCGAGCTGATTGCTGCGGCTTCATCAGGGAGTTTGCCACAGGCAGCTTTGCAGGCCAGTCTCCTAACGGCACTGAGTGATATCACCGCACGGCAACAGATCGTCAATCAGCAGCTGGCTGCTAAGGTCATACACTCAAAGCAGCAGATGATCGCGGCAACTCTTGTCAACCTTGTGGTGCAGAATTCCCAGTACCTGCAGACTGGCCTATTACCACCGGCTGTGCTGCAGAAGCTGCAGCAGCAGCAGGCAGCGTATCGGCAACAACTGCGGTTGGATGGTTTAGACAGTACCAGTCCTCGCTTGCCTGGCCTAAGCTCAGTGTCAAGCACCAGCAGTTCTGGCATCTCTTCAGCCGACGATTATCTCCTGGACAGTAGCACTCAGCCATTCTCGCCAGATGGAAGCGATTCTTCAACATCGTCTCTGATGCACGACGCTCAGTTTTCTTTTCGGCCATGCGCATCTGACACGAGCACACCTGGTGATACGTCCTTAGTTACACCGCCCTGCAGAGCTCGTCGCAATCGCTTTCATTCTGGACCGAAGTCACCATGCCAAACGTCCGATCACGGCAGCAGCGACTTTTCTCGATGTAGCTCCAGCCACTCTTCCAGGGATTCTCGGACTCGTGCTCGCATGCGGACCTCGTCAGAAGCTCTTGACCATTGTTCGCCAGTAGTGTCACAGCAGTCGGTGGGGATGTTGGGGTCTGACTCTGAGAATCCCATTGAACAAGTACATGTCCAGCAAACAGACTTGAGTAGTACAAAATTGCCCTGTTACTCCGAGAAGCATCCAGCGCATGTGCCTCCTACTGCTCAAGCTAATTGTGCAGTACTACCGGATAGATCTGTTGACCATATTGCGCAACATTCCGAGCCAAGTGCAGTCGACCCTGCTGTGGCTGCCAAGCATTTCGTGCCAGTTCCTGAGCAATGCCCTTCGTCATCTGATGCTTGTGCATATGCCAAACCAGCCATGGCTGCGTGCAAGCAAAGAGGTACCTCTGCTACTGCAGTGTTGTGTGCGGAACCATTCGTGCCGGTTTCCTTGCCGCTGGTGTCAGCCTCTGGTGGTAGAGCAGCCGTCCCCACCGCACAGCCTTCTTTCGCTCAGTCCATGCCCGAGAGCACTGTAGCCGACGCTGCACCTTGTGCTAAGCCCGAAGTGCCGCACTCCATTCTGCCTTCTGCAGCGCTGTCACCTCCGCCGCCGCCTCCTGACACTGCACCAGTTGAGGACAAGCCGCTCGATGCCAAACCATTTGTGCCGTTTTCGACGAAGAGCGTTTGTGTGTCGTCTGGTGTTTGTACAACCACGGCTGTATCAGCAAGTAAGACGGACAAGGAGGGATCAGTTACTCAGTCTATTGAATCTCCGGTAGTCTTGCGGAGCATCCCGGCAACTAACGCCGGCGCCGTTCGAACGGTTCCGACCTATGATTGGCACCGGCCAGTTCCTCCAGCAACTAGCCCTAACCCTCGGTGCACTCCGAGTGTTGCAACTCCCGAGGCAGAGACATGTTCAGAAGGACGAACTGCGAATGTCAACAACCTCAATGAAATGCCCAGCCAGCTTGATTCTCCCCGTAAAAAGTGTAAGAAGGACATAGCAGCTTCTTCAGCAAGACCAGCCAAGCCAAACTCAGTAAAGCGTTCTGAAGTTGGAAAAATTGCCAATTCCAGCAGCCGAGGCGAAGTGACGGACAAACTTCGTTCTCCTAAGGCAAAGCAGGCGAGAGGATCATCAACAACGAATACAAGCACATTGAAGACACCACCCAGGACATACTCTGGTAACCTGCCCAAAGCTGGAAAAGCTGACCGTGCCAGCAGGTCCGGAACAGTATGCCGGCAACAATCACCTAATCAGAAACACACCAAGGAAGAAGTCACAACGAAGGCGACTATGTCGAATAACTCGAGCCCTGAAATGTTCGCTTCTGCCAAGAGTACTGACACGGTATCCAACAGACACAGCTCTGTTGGCACTCCACATATACAAGAGCCACCGGCAGCTGTTACAGCAAGGCCACATACTCCGCCACGTACAGCCTCAACTGGCTTGGCCGAGTCGGTAACAGAATCTCCACCACTGTCACAATGCTCCGCGGCGAGAACGCGGACAAGACCCGTTGATCCTCGCCGCTCTGGTCGCTTGTACTCTGATTTGTTTGCTGAGGACAGCAAGAGCGAAACGCTGGATGCGCCCATACCAGCATGGGCCAATGACAAAGCGTGGGTGCAGCCGGCTGAATTTGACTTTACAACTATAGAGATTAGCAGCACAGCATCAACGCAACCTGAGAGGAAGACAGCCGCTGTACATTCTTCTCAATCGGGAGTCAAGTTGAATTGCCTGGAGGATTCCTCTACTGACGATGGTGTGGTGCGTGCTGATGCAGCCAATGGTGTTGCCTCTACTGACTTCAATGCTAGGTTGTGTGGTGAAATTGATGCTGGTAGTGTGCCAATGCATCTTCAAGGTGAGAAACAGCAGCATCATCAACAACAGCAGCAGCAGCAGCAGCAGCAGTGCAGTACTAGCGATGGTCATAGCTGTGGTGGCAGTGACGCGGCGTTCTCCACGCTGTCTCTGATGTCCGTGGATCTGTCAATGGAGACAGGAGCAACTGTCGATGAACGTGCAGAATCCACTCCGGTAGCAGAGCAAATGAACGGCCTTGGTTTCGAACTCTCTGGTCAAAATGCCAAGGAGGCCGTGAAATGGTCACCTGCTGGGCCAAGCAGCTCCACAGCTCAGCACAAGTGCAAGGCTGAACTGACATGTAACTCAGGTAACTCAACACAGAGCCAATCAACGCTTGCTGAGTCAACCCCATGCCATTCCAGGATATCATCTCTGATTACTTCTGGTCAAAGTGCTCTAACCACTGCTGGCTCTCGCAATGTGTTTGATCTCTTAGCCACGGGGCAGCTGAGACCGTGCAATGCGCCTAGTCACAAGCATGATACGTCACTTTCATCATCTGCACAATGTAGCGATGCTACTGAGTCCACCGAGTCAGCCGTGGAGCTGGTTGTTCGATTTTCTGGCTCCCATAGGCCATCTTTCGATGTTGTCAATCAAGAGCACTCCAGCGAGGCTAGGAGTGTTGTGCATGTAGATGATGCTGGTGAGGGTGCAGGTGATGATAAGGTGGACCGTGAAGTAGCGGCAGCAATGTCAGGAGCAACATCTCCTGCCTCGCCCTGCTCCTTGGCATCTACCCTGTCGTCACCGCCGCTGACTCTGTCGCTCGAGTCCGACTCTGAGGAGTCGGTGGAGATGCTTGATCCGGCGTTGGATGTGTGCTGGAGCGACGACGACGATGCCTGCACTGCCATCGCCGCTGTTGCACCTGCTGCTTGTGCTAGTGATCCAGAGCGCGGTGGTGCCTGTGCTACATCTGTGTCCTCATCACCTGATATCATGCTGGCGCTGGACTCGCTGAGCGACTTGAGCCAGTGCTCGCCTGTGCCGGGCCTACGTTTACGCAATGCACAGCCAACGCCGGTGAACGCTGCGTACACTAGCGAAGCAGTAGAGGCAATGGAGGATGTGTGTGACGCCTTGTCGGTCTCCACGTTTCTGCTGCCAATCGGTGGAGAGGAAGACGACACGTCACCACTACCCATGGAGTCCATGCAGGTGGAGCTGAGCAATGTCAACTGCTCTGTCACCATGTCACCTGATAGCAACGAGCCGTGCCAAGGATCAAGTGACGAGTCGAGCGAAGTCGATTCCGACGCCCCGTCTGCGCACTCCGCGTGTCCACTGAGCCGAGCTGCTGCTGCTGCAGCGGCATTGGAGGATGCTGTCACAAAGAGTGTGGACAGCGTGCCATGCCACGCCAATGGTCAGGACCGGCCGGAACAGCACGGCTCTCAGAGCCCCGCCGGCACGTCTCAGCCTGGCTTTGGCGACGACGTTGGTCAGTTGGGGCAGGACAGGGCCTGTGGCACGGGGTCCAGTGCTCGATATCCCGCCCATGGCATCTCGGATGCTGGCGACAAAGACACCGTTGCTACGGTAAGGAAGGTGCCCCGCCACCGTATTGTATTGGTTTTCAAGGTATCTAGCTAATGAATTTTCATCCATTGCATGTGAGCTAGGCTAAGCGGCCACCCTGTCAGAACCATGACAATGACGATTGTGTAACCGTACGCAGGCGGATTGAATTCATTTCCCAATATGAACACTTTGTTTACAGATTGGGAACGCTTACTCATGATGTTACGTTCCATGTACTGGTGGACATGTTTTTCCTCACCCGCTGAATAAGTACATGGGTGTTGCCATCTGATAAGAAGTGATTTGTTGTAATTTTTCTAGGGGTGAAAGTTGGCACTGAGATCCCGAGTTCGAGTACTCTGATTTTCTCCGATCGAATATTCGAGTATTCTTCATCTCCTAAAAATTGCACACCAAGGGCTTTAAATTACATGATACAACCCTGATTGAACCGAGTGTAAGTCATTTTTCTCAGGTATATTGGTTGGTGGGTCATTTGGGCTCTCTCTACTCGTGAACAAATGTTCACCACACAGTCTGCACGTCGATATCTGCCCACTGCTGCTCTGAAACTGCAGATTTCTGTGGTAAATGCATGTACCATGTATGAACGAGTACTCTAATTTATTCCGAGTACGATTATTTTTGAAAAAACCGAGCGAGTACTCGAGTATTCGGTATAATTGTTTCACCCCTAAATTTTTCCATTAAAAAAATCACTGGATTGAGTCTGCTTGGCTTCATGTGGTGTGACACTGGTAATGCTGTTGTAGCAGCCGGTCTGTACAAGCTCTGTTTCAAACGAAAGCCGCTTTCAACAATCGGTTGAACGCTGTGCTGCTGAATGTAGAAGTCGATGGCTCGTGCTCCTATGTTTTGGCGTCTATGCTGTTTGTCTTTGTAGTCGTCATTGCCAGCAAGTGAACGGCCCATGCCGTGTACGTGTCGACTGGAGAAGGAGCCATTGCCGCCGCGCGGCCGCTTCAAGTGCTGTGCTGTTGACGCGCACGGGGACGATCGGGTAAGATTGGTGTGCAAGTTAGTGAGTGCTGGGGATGATCATGTGTAAGTGCGTAGTGAGTCCCGGGGATGATCATGTGTGGAGAGTGTGTAGTGAGTCCCGGGGATGATCATGTGTGGAGAGTGCGTAGTGAGTGCCGGAGATGATCATGTGTGGAGATTGCGTTGTGAGTGCCGCGGATGATCATGTGTGGAGAGTGCGTTGTGAGTGCCGGAGATGATCATGTGTGGAGAGTGTGTTGTGAGTGCCGGAGATGATCATGTGTGGAGAGTGCGCTGTGAGTGCCGCGGATGATCATGTGTGGAGAGTGCGTTGTGAGTGCCGGAGATGATCATGTGTGGAGAGTGCATTGTGAGTGCCGTGGATGATCATGTGTGGAGAGTGTGTAGTGAGCGCCAGAGATGATCATGTGTGGAGAGTGTGTAGTGAGTGCTGGATATGATCATGTGTGGAGAGTGCGCAGTGAGCGACGGAGATGATCATGTGTGGAGAGTGTGTATTGAGTGCCGGAGATGATCATGTGTGGAGAGTGTGTAGTGAGTGCCGGAGATGATCATGTGTGGAGAGTGTGTAGTGAGTGCCGGAGATGATCATGTGTGGAGAGTGCGTTGTGTGTGCCGGACATGATCATGTGTGGAGAGTGTGTAGTGAGTGCCGGAGATGATCATGTGTGGAGATTGCGTTGTGAGTGCCGGAGATGATCATGTGTGGAGAGTGTGTTGTGAGTGCCGGAGATGATCATGTGTGGAGAGTGCGTTGTGAGTGCCGCGGATGATCATGTGTGGAGAGTGCGTTGTGAGTGCCGGAGATGATCATGTGTGGAGAGTGTGTTGTGAGTGCCGGAGATGATCATGTGTGGAGAGTGCGTTGTGAGTGCCGCGGATGATCATGTGTGGAGAGTGCGTTGTGAGTGCCGGAGATGATCATGTGTGGAGAGTGCGTTGTGAGTGCCGTGGATGATCATGTGTGGAGAGTGTGTAGTGAGCGCCGGAGATGATCATGTGTGGAGAGTGTGTAGTGAGTGCTGGATATGATCATGTGTGGAGAGTGCGCAGTGAGCGACGGAGATGATCATGTGTGGAGAGTGTGTATTGAGTGCCGGAGATGATCATGTGTGGAGAGTGTGTAGTGAGTGCCGGAGATGATCATGTGTGGAGAGTGTGTAGTGAGTGCCGGAGATGATCATGTGTGGAGAGTGCGTTGTGAGTGCCAGAGATGATCATGTGTGGAGAGTGTGTATTGAGTGCCGGAGATGATCATGTGTGGAGAGTGCGTTGTGAGTGCCGCGGATGATCATGTGTGGAGAGTGCGTTGTGAGTGCCGGAGATGATCATGTGTGGAGAGTGTGTATTGAGTGCCGGAGATGATCATGTGTGGAGAGTGCGTTCTGAGTGCCGTGGATGATCATGTGTGGAGAGTGTGTAGTGAGCGCCGGAGATGATCATCTGTGGAGAGTGTGTAGTGAGTGCTGGATATGATCATGTGTAGAGAGTGCGCAGTGAGCGACGGAGATGATCATGTGTGGAGAGTGTGTATTGAGTGCCGGAGATGATCATGTGTGGAGAGTGTGTAGTGAGTGCCGGAGATGATCATGTGTGGAGAGTGTGTAGTGAGTGCCGGAGATGATCATGTGTGGAGAGTGCGTTGTGTGTGCCGGACATGATCATGTGTGGAGAGTGTGTAGTGAGTGCCGGAGATGATCATGTGTGGAGATTGCGTTGTGAGTGCCGGAGATGATCATGTGTGGAGAGTGTGTTGTGAGTGCCGGAGATGATCATGTGTGGAGAGTGCGTTGTGAGTGCCGCGGATGATCATGTGTGGAGAGTGCGTTGTGAGTGCCGGAGATGATCATGTGTGGAGAGTGCGCTGTGAGTGCCGCGGATGATCATGTGTGGAGAGTGCGTTGTGAGTGCCGGAGATGATCATGTGTGGAGAGTGCGTTGTGAGTGCCGGAGATGATCATGTGTGGAGAGTGCGTTGTGAGTGCCGTGGATGATCATGTGTGGAGAGTGTGTAGTGAGCGCCGGAGATGATCATGTGTGGAGAGTGTGTAGTGAGTGCTGGATATGATCATGTGTGGAGAGTGCGCAGTGAGCGACGGAGATGATCATGTGTGGAGAGTGTGTATTGAGTGCCGGAGATGATCATGTGTGGAGAGTGTGTAGTGAGTGCCGGAGATGATCATGTGTGGAGAGTGTGTAGTGAGTGCCGGAGATGATCATGTGTGGAGAGTGCGTTGTGAGTGCCGGAGATGATCATGTGTGGAGAGTGTGTATTGAGTGCCGGAGATGATCATGTGTGGAGAGTGCGTTGTGAGTGCCGCGGATGATCATGTGTGGAGAGTGCGTTGTGAGTGCCGGAGATGATCATGTGTGGAGAGTGTGTATTGAGTGCCGGAGATGATCATGTGTGGAGAGTGCGCTGTGAGTGCCGCGGATGATCATGTGTGGAGAGTGCGTTGTGAGTGCCGGAGATGATCATGTGTGGAGAGTGCGTTGTGAGTGCCGGAGATGATCATGTGTGGAGAGTGCGTTCTGAGTGCCGTGGATGATCATGTGTGGAGAGTGTGTAGTGAGCGCCGGAGATGATCATCTGTGGAGAGTGTGTAGTGAGTGCTGGATATGATCATGTGTAGAGAGTGCGCAGTGAGCGACGGAGATGATCATGTGTGGAGAGTGTGTATTGAGTGCCGGAGATGATCATGTGTGGAGAGTGTGTAGTGAGTGCCGGAGATGATCATGTGTGGAGAGTGCGCTGTGAGTGCCGGAGATGATCATGTGTGGAGATTGCGTTGTGAGTGGCGCGGATGATCATGTGTGGAGAGTGTGTAGTGAGTGCTGTGGATGATCATGTGTGGAGAGTGCGTAGTGAGTCCGGCGATGATCATGTGTGGAGAGTGCGTTTTGAGTGCCTCAAATGATCATGTGTGGAGAGTGTGTTGTGAGTGCCGGAGATGATCATGTGTGGAAAGTGCGCTGTGAGTGCCGGAGATGATCATGTGTGGAGAGTGTGTTGTGAGTGCCGGAGATGATCATGTGTGGAGAGTGTGTTGTGAGTGCCGGAGATGATCATGTGTGGAGAGTGCGTAGTGAGTCCGGCGATGATCATGTGTGGAGAGTGCGTTTTGAGTGCCGGAGATGATCATGTGTGGAGAGTGTGTTGTGAGCGCCGGAGATGATCATGTGTGGAGAGTGCACTGTGAGTGCCGGAGATGATCATATGTGGAGAGTGTGTTGTGAGTGCCGGAGATGATCATGTGTGGAGAGTGTGTAGTGAGTGGCGGAGATGATCATGTGTGGAGAGTGTGTAGTGAGTGCCGGAGATGATCATGTGTGGAGAGTGCGTTGTGAGTGCCGCGGATGATCATGTGTGGAGAGTGCGCTGTGAGTGCCGGAGATGATCATGTGTGGAGAGTGCGTTGTGAGTGCCGGAGATGATCATGTGTGGAGATTGCGTTGTGAGTGCCGGAGATGATCATGTGTGGAGAGTGTGTTGTGAGTGCCGGAGATGATCATGTGTGGAGAGTGCGTTGTGAGTGCCGCGGATGATCATGTGTGGAGAGTGCGTTGTGAGTGCCGGAGATGATCATGTGTGGAGAGTGTGTTGTGAGTGCCGGAGATGATCATGTGTGGAGAGTGCGTTCTTAGTGCCGTGGATGATCATGTGTGGAGAGTGTGTAGTGAGCGCCGGAGATGATCATGTGTGGAGAGTGTGTAGTGAGTGCTGGATATGATCATGTGTAGAGAGTGCGCAGTGAGCGACGGAGATGATCATGTGTGGAGAGTGTGTATTGAGTGCCGGAGATGATCATGTGTGGAGAGTGTGTATTGAGTGCCGGAGATGATCATGTGTGGAGAGTGCGCTGTGAGTGCCGGAGATGATCATGTGTGGAGATTGCGTTGTGAGTGGCGCGGATGATCATGTGTGGAGAGTGTGTAGTGAGTGCTGTGGATGATCATGTGTGGAGAGTGCGTCGTGAGTCTGGCGATGATCATGTGTGGAGAGTGCGTTTTGAGTGCCGGAAATGATCATGTGTGGAAAGTGCGCTGTGAGTGCCGGAGATGATCATGTGTGGAGAGTGTGTTGTGAGTGCCGGAGATGATCATGTGTGGAGAGTGTGTTGTGAGTGCCGGAGATGATCATGTGTGGCGAGTGCGTAGTGAGTCCGGAGATGATCATGTGTGGAGAGTGCGTTTTGAGTGCCGGAGATGATCATGTGTGGAGAGTGTGTTGTGAGCGCCGGAGATGATCATGTGTGGAGAGTGTGTAGTGAGTGGCGGAGATGATCATGTGTGGAGAGTGCGTTGTGAGTGCCGCGGATGATCATGTGTGGAGAGTGCGCTGTGAGTGCCGGAGATGATCATGTGTGGAGAGTGTGTTGTGAATGCCGGAGATGATCATGTGTAGAGAGTGCGTTGTGAGTGCCGCGGATGATCATGTGTGGAGAGTGTGTTTGAGTGCCGCGGCTGATCATGTGTGGAGATTGCGTAGTGAGTGCCGGAGATGATCATGTGTGGAGAGTGCGTTGTGAGTGCCGCGGATGATCATGTGTGGAGAGTGCGTTGTGAGTGCCGGAGATGATCATGTGTGGAGAGTGCGTTGTGAGTGCCGGAGATGATCATGTGTGGAGAGTGCGTTGTGAGTGCCGGAGATGATCATGTGTGGAGAGTGCTTTGTGAGTGCCGCGGATGATCATTTGTGGAGAGTGCGTTGTGAGTGCCGGAGATGATCATGTGTGGAGAGTGCGTAGTGAGTGCCGGAGATGATCATGTGTGGAGAGTGTGTTGTGAGTGCCGGAGATGATCTCGTGTGGAGAGTGCATTGTGAGTGCCACGGATGATCATGTGGGGAGAGTGCGTCGTGTGCTGATTGGTGTGAGCGAGTGCCGGGGATGATCAGCATGTTTTTTGAGTGAGTGCCGGGGATGACCACATGGGGAGAGTGCGTAGTGTGCTGATTGGTGCGGGGGAGTGCCGGGGATGATCATGTGGGGAGAGTGTGTCTAATGCTGCTGCGGCCGATTTCTTTGGTGCTGTGTTCAGGTTTTTTTTGGATGTAAGTCTTGCGGCTTGTCTTTCAGTAGTTGTGTGTCTCTCAGGGGTTGTGTGTCTTTCAGTGGTTGTGTGTCTCTCAGTGGTTGTGTGTCTCTCAGTGGTTGTGTGTGTCTCAGTGGTTGTGTGTGTCTCAGTAGTTGTGTGTCTTTCAGTGGTTGTTTGTCTTTCAGTAGTTGTGTGTCTCTCAGTGGTTGTGTGTCTATCAGTGGTTGTGTGTCTTTTAGTGGTTGTGTGTTTCCCAGTGGTTGTGTGTCTTGCAGTGGTTGTGTGTCTCTCAGTGGTTGTGTGTCTCTCAGTGGTTCTGTGTCTTTCAGTGGTTGTGTGTCTCTCAGTGGTTGTGTGTCTCTCAGTGGTTGTGTGTCTCTAAGTGGTTGTGTGTCTCTCAGTGGTTGTGTGTCTCTCAGTGGTTGTGTGTCTCTCAGTAGTTGTGTGTTTTTCAGTGGCTGTGTGTCTTTCAGTTGTTGTGTGTCTCTCAGTGGTTGTGTGTCTCTCAGTGGTTGTGTGTCTCTCAGTGGTTGTGTGTCTCTCAGTGGTTGTGTGTCTTTCAGTGGTTGTGTGTCTCTCAGTGGTTATGTGTCTCTCAGTGGTTGTGTGTCTCTCAGTGGTTGTGTGTCTCTCAGTGGTTGTGTGTCTTTCAGTGGTTGTGTGTCTCTCAGTGGTTGTGTGTCTCTCAGTGGTTGTGTGTCTCTCAGTGGTTGTGTGTCTCTCAGTGGTTGTGTGTCTCTCAGTGGTTATGTGTCTCTCAGTGGTTGTGTGTCTTTCAGTGGTTGTGTGTCTCTCAGTGGTTGTGTGTCTCTCAGTGGTTGTGTGTCTTTCAGCGGTTCTGTGTCTCTCAGTGGTTGTGTCTCTCTCAGTGGTTGTGCGTCTTTCAGTAGTTGTGCGTCTTTGAGTGGCTGTGTGTTTTTCAGTAGTTGAGTGTCTCTCAGTGGTTGTGTGTCTCTCAGTGGTTGTGTGTATCTCAGTGGTTGTGTGTCTCTCAGTGGTTGTGTGTCTCTCAGTGGTTGTATGTCTCTCAGTGGTTGTGTGTCTCTCAGTAGTTGTGTGTCTTTCAGTGGCTGTGTGTCTTTCAGTGGTTGTGTGTCTCTCAGTGGTTGTGTGTCTCTCAGTGATTGTGTGTCTCTCAGTGGTTGTGTGTCTTTCAGTGGTTGTGTGTCTTTCAGTGGTTGTGTGTCTCTCAGTGGTTGTGTGTCTCTCAGTGGTTGTGTGTCTCTCAGTGGTTGTGTGTCTCTCAGTGGTTGTGTGTCTCTCAGTGGTTGTGTGTCTCTCAGTGGTTGTGTGTCTCTCAGTGGTTGTATGTCTCTCAGTGGTTGTGTGTCTCTCAGTAGTTGTGTGTCTTTCAGGGGTTGTGTGTCTTTCAGTGGTTGTGTGTCTCTCAGTGGTTGTGTGTCATTTAGTGGTTGTGTGTCTCTCAGTGGTTGTGTGTCTCTCAGTGGTTGTGTGTCTCTCAGTGGTTGTGTGTCTCTCAGTGGTTGTGTGTCTTTCAGTGGTTGTGTGTCTCTCAGTGGTTGTGTGTCTCTCAGTGATTGTGTGTCTCTCAGTGGTTGTGTGTCTCTCAGTGGTTGTGTGTCTCTCAGTGGTTGTGTGTCTCTCAGTGGTTGTGTGTCTCTCAGTGGTTGTATGTCTCTCAGTGGTTCTGTGTCTTTCAGTATTTGAGTGTTTTTCCGTGGTTGTATGTCTTTCAGTAGTTGTGCGTCTTTCAGTAGTTGTGCGTCTTTCAGTAGTTGTGCGTCTTTCAGTAGTTGTGCGTCTTTGAGTGGCTGTGTGTTTTTCAGTAGTTGAGTGTCTTTAAGTGGTTGTGTGGCTTTCAGTTGTTGGTCAAACTCTGCAGAGTTGATTTTTGTTTGTCTGCTGAGATCTATGACGTTGTTGTGACATTTCAGGTTGTTGAGTTCCAATCCTCCAGGGCAACTGCCACTCGTTGCCACGTGCCTCGCAATAGCTTTAATGGATACACTTGTGTGTGTGTGTTGTACGGCAATAGCCACAACTCGTTTATTTACTGAAATGTCACTTCCAGCTGGAGGCTTGGGAGCACGAGTTTATTTGTTGGTGCAGTTGCATTTGCCGATTGTTAAAAATCTCTTTTGCACCCCCCCCCCCCCCCCCTCTCTCTCTCTCTCTCTCTCTCTCCCCAATGCACCCACATATGCTGTCAACAGGAGGTGCAGTGCACGGCTCGAGATGGACCAAAGAGCTTTCGATACTACCTGAATCCTCTTACCGGAATCTGGAGTCTCATCTGTTTGAAGCATCAGTGAGTGATTTTGAACTCTGTGTATGATATCCCCTTTTTTCTGACTGCACACATTTATGCCAGCTCTAGAGGATCCACGCCACTTTCAATGGAGAAGTTGTACGCAACGAAGAAGTTGTCAGATGTTTATTGTGGCCGTCTTTTTCTAGAAAGTGTGAATTTTCTTATCTTTGAGTGTACATGACACAGATATATTATCTCTTGGGAAATGGCTCATCTCTTTGTTCTAATACTCAGAAAAGAACACACTTCAGGCTCGTTACGAACATCTTGAAAGTTGTTGGTTTCACTAGTATACTTTCAAGCCTTATCGTCAGGTGAATATACAGGCAAAATCAAATGAACAAGGACAATAGATTAGTACGTAGAGAGGTAATAGAAACAGCGCAAGGAGCAGGAGCTAAAATAACAACACATAAACTAGGAACGGAATGGGGAAAAGGTGTAAGTGTGAGGAAACCTAGCAAGCGTGAAGTGTGGTGCGACGAAAACAGACAACAAACAAATGGACATAACTAACTCTTTGTTCTCCATCTCATTTCTTGCTTTTTCTCCTGTCTATTTTCTTTGTGTTTCCTTTCCCTCAGTGAAAGGCTAAGACAGCATCATCTCTGTTGTCTCTGCGGCCGTTTCTGTATTGAGGTAGGTAGCCAGCCGGAAAGCGAAATGCTGTGAATTGAACTTGGCAAGGGAATTAAACACATGTCACATTGTTCATATGCCGCATAGTGCGGGTACCCAGTGGTGGCAACTAATCATGTTCTTGCCGCGTAGTGCGGGTACCCAGTGGTGGCAACTCATCATGTTCTTGCCGCATAGTGCGGGTACCCAGTGGTGGCAACGTATCATGTTCTTGCCGCATAGTGCTTGTACCCAGTGGTGGCAACTCATCATGTTCTTGCCCTGACGTAGAGTAATTCTCTTTGTGTGTTTCTGGTAATGGGGTATGATTATCTGCTTGCCAGGCTGTTTAGTTCTCCAGGTTAAGTTGTTCTTGTTGTTCATGTTGTTGCTTCATCATGCAAAGTATGGTTCTGTGCAATGTCCGTTTTGGGTGCAACAGGGCTTCTCTGACGCTTGCAACGCGGATTCATCTCATCGCTTTCACAGGGTAAGTGTGCGCGAGTGAGAGAGAGACAGAGAGAGAGACAGAGAGAGATACAGAGAGAGATACAGAGAGAGAGAGAGAGACAGAGACAGAGACAGAGAGTGTGAGAGAGAGAGAGAGAGAGAGAGAGAGAGAGAGAGAGAGAGAGAGAGAGAGAGAGAGTGTGTGTGTGTGTGTGTGTGTGTGTCTGTATATTTTTGCGTCGATGTATATGAGAAAACAGCTAGAAAGGAGAGAGCCAGTGAACGATTGGACGCATGAAGGTGCAATGCGGGACATGTACTGGCAAATTGACTTGTTCATGTAGACTGCCGCTGCTGGACTTTATCAAGAATGATGACGAGACATAAGAAAAGCCCTTGTATATCCTTCCTTTGCAAATTTGCGTCCACGTTTATATGTTCTTCCAGAACCAAAAATTGTCTGAATGAGAGCGATGGAAAGTTTATTCAATCTCCTCAGATCTTCTACAGGAACTGAAGACATACCTCATGTATCGCACATGCTGAAAGAAAATGATTACACTGAAGGAAACTGTTCCGGACCTTTGACGCTTGGTTGAAAGTAAAGAGATTCTGCATCATGAGCATGCAGTCCGTTCTCTGCAGGTTGGGGTGCTTCTTGCCCCCCCCCCCCCCCCAGTCGAATTTCCCGCGGATTTTGTGGCTCGTGTGCACCCTACTGGCAACCCGTCCATGTGTGCGATGATCGAGTTCGTCCTCGCCTTGCGGTCATTATAGAAGTAGGTCGCCTGTCAAGACCCACCTTCAACAATACTTTTTTCCAGGGCATGCGTGTACTGATTACCTGCATGTCTCCGACTTAGACAGCAATGCTTCTCTCGTGCCATGCACGTTCGCCGTAGGCCGCTTTTGTTCCCGGCCGTGACTTTTCCTTTTCGGAGCTTTGCCCGGGTGACATCGCTGGCTTCCTGTCTGGTCCGTTGCTGAATACCAGGGCAAAATCACACGTTGGACACACTGAACTCGTGTAGGTTTTTGGCTTGGCGGATTCCAATCAATACTAATATGTGCCAGGCGTCGAATTAATGGCATTAATTTTTTCTTTCTCTTACTTATCTTGCAGAAATGTCTGAATGGCCTTGGTGCATGTCCGCACTGTACCGCCGACTGGTGCCCTCCGCCAGTATCTCCTCCAAGACCGGCAGCAGCAGCGGCAACGGCAACTCTTCTACCAAAGTACTTTCCGGTGGCTATGAAGAGGCCTCTATCGCCGGTACGTAGTTTTCCTGCCCGCTTTCCCAATGTAACTTTCGCTGGTTGGTGAAGCGGGTAGATGCCATACTATGTTTCACTGTGCATAGTATAATTGCGCTCGGTGATATCCAATCCAAAGTGCAAAACTGACGCCCTGTACCAGTTCCGATTACATCACTGTATTTGTACATGTGTACGTCCAGCCACATTAGTACCACTTCCTGGGGCGTCAAGGGCTTTGTGAATTGAGGGCGCCAAAAGTTCACTCTGGGTCGGATTTCACCGAGCGCAACTGTATAATTCGTACAGTGTAAATCATAGTATATGTACAGTAAGCCTTCATGAATCACAGAGCATCACCCGTCTGGTCTGCTGCAACGAGTAGTTTCATGCCAGTAGGCAATCCTCAAACAACTGAACTCTGCTCTCTACAGTGACACTTTAGTGAAAAAATACCCTGGCTATGCATTTATCTTTGCTTCGGCTTTGGGGTACTTCATTCAAAACCCTTGCTTAGGGTCTCGTGTGAATGGAAATGACACCCATTGGTCCTGTCTCTAGTGGGGTCGACTCGTAGCCTTGGGTGTCAGTGTGCTCCATTTGACATGTGTATGCATGTATGCATGTGTGTGTGTGTGTGTGTGTGTGTGTGTGTGTGTGTACGTGTGTGTGTGTGTACGTGTGTGTGTGTGTGTGTGTGTACGTGTGTGTGTACATGTGTGTGTGTGTACATGTGTACATGTGTGTGTGTGTGTGTGTGTGTGTGTGTGTGTGTGTGTGTGTGTGTGTGTGTGTGTGTGTGTGTGTGTGTGTGTGTGTGTGTGTGTGTGTGTGTGTGTGTGTGTGTGTGTGTGTGTGTGTGTGTGTGTGTGTGTGTGTGTGTGTGTGTGTGTGTGTGTGTGTGTGTGTGTGTGTGTGTGTGTGTGTGTGTGTGTGTGTGTGTGTGTGTGTGTGTGTGTGTGTGTGTGTGTGTGTGTGTGTGTGTGTGTGTGTGTGTGTGTGTGTGTGTGTGTGTGTGTGTGTGTGTGTGTGTGTGTGTGTGTGTGTGTGTGTGTGTGTGTGTGTGTGTGTGTGTGTGTGTGTGTGTGTGTGTGTGTGTGTGTGTGTGTGTGTGTGTGTGTGTGTGTGTGTGTGTGTGTGTGTGTGTGTGTGTGTGTGTGTGTGTGTGTGTGTGTGTGTGTGTGTGTGTGTGTGTGTGTGTGTGTGTGTGTGTGTGTGTGTGTGTGTGTGTGTGTGTGTGTGTGTGTGTGTGTGTGTGTGTGTGTGTGTGTGTGTGTGTGTGTGTGTGTGTGTGTGTGTGTGTGTGTGTGTGTGTGTGTGTGTGTGTGTGTGCATGTGTGTCCCATATGGTGCAGTGGTATGTGCAGCGATTTCCAATCGATAGGTTGCGGGTTCGATTCCCGACGATTATGGTCACACACGTCTTTCTTCTCTTTCTCAGACTCCTCCTGACTTTTCTTTCATTCTCCTGGGTGGTTACCAACAGCCAGTGCATGCCGGAGTATGTGGTGTGATGTGTGTGCGTGAAAGAAATAAAAAAATGAAAAAGACCAAAAAGTAGGGATTCACTGGCCAGAAAAAGCCACTTCATAGCTGTGTGGTGTAGACCAGGCTGAATAGTGGCGGTCAATTCTTCAGCCTTGCAAGCTGTTGAATGGTGCAATCCCAGCACAAGCTGCTATGGCTTCTGCTGTAGCATCGCTATCATCGCCTCCGGCGATGGGCGTCCAATGGTCCAATGGTGTACATGTATGTGTGTGTGTGTGTGTGTGTGTGTGTGTGTGTGTGTGTGTGTGTGTGTGTGTGTGTGTGTGTGTGTGTGTGTGTGTGTGTGTGTGTGTGTGTGTGTGTGTGTGTGTGTGTGTGTGTGTGTGTGTGTGTGTGTGTGTGTGTGTGTGTGTGTGTGTGTGTGTGTGTGTGTGTGTGTGTGTGTGTGTGTGTGTGTGTGTGTGTGTGTGTGTGTGTGTGTGTGTGTGTGTGTGTGTGTGTGTGTGTGTGTGTGTGTGTGTGTGTGTGTGTGTGTGTGTGTGTGTGTGTGTGTGTGTGTGTGTGTGTGTGTGTGTGTGTGTGTGTGTGTGTGTGTGTGTGTGTGTGTGTGTGTGTGTGTGTGTGTGTGTGTGTGTGTGTGTGTGTGTGTGTGTGTGTGTGTGTGTGTGTGTGTGTGTGTGTGTGTGTGTGTGTGTGTGTGTGTGTGTGTGTGTGTGTGTGTGTGTGTGTGTGTGTGTGTGTGTGTGTGTGTGTGTGTGTGTCCCCCATATGGTGCACTTGTATGTGCAGCGATTTCCAATCGATAGGTTGTGGGTTCGATTCCCGACGATTATGGTCACACACGTCTTTCTTCCGTTTCTCAGACTCCTCTTGACTTTTCTTTCATTCTCCTGGGTGGTTACCAACAGCCAGTGCATGCCGGAGTATGTGGTGTGATGTGTGTGCGTGAAAGAAATAAAAAAATGAAAAAGACCAAAAAGTAGGGATTCACTGGCCAGAAAAGCCACTTCATAGCTGTGTGGTGTAGACCAGGCTGAATAGTGGCGGTCAATTCTTCAGCCTTGCAAGCTGTTGAATGGTGCAATCCCAGCACAGGTTGCTATGGCTTCTGCTGTAGCATCGCTATCATCGCCTCCGGCGATGGACGTAAAATGGTCAATGGTGTGTGTGTGTGTGTGTGTGTGTGCGCGTGCTTGGACACACAGGAGTTTGACCGCTCATCATCCAGTGACAGCGTTGACGGGACTGACCGGCATGGCATGCCGCCGCCGCCGCCGTTGCAATCCCACTGCTCGCCGCAGCACAAGAGACGGAAACATTTGATGAAAGTGCAACGGCGAAAGCCTGGGCGATCTCTGTCGTATTCTGGTGGAAGTAGTACAGTAGGCTGTGCTGACATGGGTACGATCACGCCGCAAGAGGAGAAGCCCAAGCTCAGCTTACTGGAGTGCGGCGGCGGTGACGACTCGGCCTCCTCCGGCAAGCTCTCCTTCTCCAGCTGTGTGTCGTCGCTGGCAGCTTCCGCTAGCTCGGCGCCGCCTGCACATTCCCGCTCACTGACATCGTTGCCGGACTTATCGCCCAGGCTATCACTGAAGCCCAAGCGTACGTCTCGTATGAGCATTCAGTCGGCGGTCACGCCAACAGACAGTAAGTGTGATTAACTACTAGTAGCAAACAGGGTAACTGACAAGTGCCAGAGCGAACAGCGGGGACTTGTTGGTTTCCTGGCTGGACTTCTCGAGGCCGCGTGAATGCTTGTTTCCTTACAAGTCGTGTGTTTATGTCTACGTGTGACAACCCTCAACCCTGCACTGCACTACTGTCGTACTGAGCAGTGTGGCGTTTCCGTGCTTCTGTCTTTGCACACAGAGTTTATCGAAGAGAACACGTTGTTGGCGTCCGTTCTGGCCTCGATGGACACTGCTAGGTATGTTATGTGTGAGCGTTTGTGCATGACCTCCTCATATGGCCGATATAAGCTTATTTTCCAGAAGGGGCTAGTTTATGAATTGAATTCCCAAAGCTGATCAAGTTCTGCTAAGACAGCTTCATCTTAGTTTCAAGATGGAGGGGGGGGGGGGGTGGAAATGCATCCCGTGGCATTCCGTGGACTGTGGTATACTACAGGTACTGTACGTGCATCCTGCCGTGTGAATCGGTTTTCGTTTTCCCGTATCACGGCTAGCTCTCGGGATCACGTGTTTCACTTCCCGGCGGGATGCACTGCCGTCGTGTAAATCGCCTCTTAGCGGTCGTCGTGAATTCCCTCGGTGCCGGAGACGAAAATTTACTCTGTTTTGGGTTTTTTTACCAGCGGATGCTGTACATGTTGTAATGCATGGATGAGTTCTGTCGTACTGAATTTTGATTTTTCCTCCGTTGCACCAGATCTGCAGACCTGTTTGAGAGTAAACAAATTATACTGCTCTTTCTTGTGCACAGTTGGAGCCGTGGTGTTCGCCAATCACCTCGGCAGCTATACCAGGCGGCGTTACGAGGCGAAATGGAGAAGTGTGTGGCCGCCCTTGGTAAGATCTGTGCATGGTTAACGTCTGATGCGATTTTCCATCATGTGCACTTGGATCTCGGGCTGTCTTATTTGTTTGTTAGCGTGTGCGTTGTTTTACACATATGTGAATGTACGTGTGTGCGTGCGTGCGTGCGTGTGTGTGTGTGTGTATGTGTGTGTGTGTGTGTGTCCCATATGGTGCAGTGGTATGTGCAGTCGATTTCCAATCGAGAGGTTGCGGGTTCAATTCCCGACGATTGTGGTCGCACACGTCTTTCTTCTCTTTCTCGGACTCTTCCTGACTTTTCTTTCGTTCTCCTGGGTGGTTACCAACAGCCAGTGTATGCCAGAGTATGTGGTGTGGTGTGTGTGAAAAAAAAAATGGAAAAATGAAAAAATAGGGATTCACTGGCCAGAAAAAGTCACTTCAAACAGCTGTGTGGTGGATACCAGGCTAAAAATAGTGGCGGTCAATTCATCAGCCTTGCAAGCTGTTGAATGGTGTAATCCCAGCACAAGTTGCTATGTCTAACATAGCTGTTCGCTATCATCGCTTCCGCGATGGGCATGTCTGAGGTGAGGTGAGGTGTGTGTGTGTGTGTGTGTGTGTGTGTGTGTGTGTGTGTGTGCGCGTCTGTGTTGTGTGGTTTGTGTACACACATGATGCTTTGTCTTTCCTTGTGTTGGTTGCAGTACACGACATGGACGCAAACTGGTGTAACCCGACCTGCCACAATCGAACAGCTGTTCACGCTGCAGCAGAGGGTGGTCACTCAGCAATACTGCTAGCGCTGCATAAGGTTAGACAGTGTAGCTGTTCGCAACACATCATGGTCTCTGAAGATATCACTGTCGGCACACCATCAACTTGATGCAGTCCGACTATGACCACGGTTTCTATCAGGAATAGATTAGCTGGTGTCCATTCTCATGTTCTACCCTCACTGAGTGCGTTCGATTACGCACTTGAATCGATTCATGAATGGAATCTCGCCGTTCGATTTCATGTCATGAGCCCTGGAATCGATTCGGAATCGATTCGCCCTATTCACATGGAGTGATGTGAATAGCGCGAATCGATCCATGAATGGATTCGTGTATAGATTCGCAGGCGTAATCGAACACACTCACTGTATGGTAGTGTAGCTGCCACATACTGTGTATTCACGCACGTATACCAGCAATCCTATATCTGAAGACATGCACTTTTTACCGTTTACAAATCGCGAAGATGTGCGGCTACACTGGCACGCTCCTTGCAACGTTAGTGAGTTCCTTGTTTGTGCAGTGTGATGGCAAAGCTGCGTAGTGCGAGTATGGGTTTTCTTTAGTGAATGAAAGAAAGGGTGTGCTTGAAGGTATCGGCTGAGTGCGATAGTCTTTCAGTGCACAGTCAACTTTGTGAATACCGGTGTGGACCTTGGATATAACAAAAAAAAAACTCGTGAATAATGACATTTCAGACCTGTGCCCATTAGTTTGTCTGCATACTTTCAACTTCGCGAACAACGGCAAGTCACGAATAGCAACACTTCTCTCAAGCACCGCGATCCAGGGTCATTATTCACAAGGTTGACTGTAGCCGGTTATGATAGTAACTTTACTGTAAAACTCTGCTCTTGATCTTGTGTGTGAATGTGTCCTTGTGTGTGTGTGATTATGTCCTTGTGTGTGATTATAAGGATGTGCCCGTCCATGTACATAGTGTGTTACGGTAGGAATTCACCCAGTAGATAAAAATGTGCTCCGCTGCTTGCAGACCTGTTGATCCTGTCGAGTACGGTGTAGCTCACTTTGCGTCTTTTCAACGGTTTGTCTTGGGTGTTTTGTGTTACTATGCAGCACCTTGGAAAAATGGATGCGAAGGATGACAACGGAGTCACTCCTCTGGTATGATGTTCCATCCAATGACATACGATGTGTTTGTGTGTGTGTGTGTGTGTGTGTGTGTGTGCATGTTTGTTTGTGTGTGTGTGTGTGTGTGTGTGTATGTGTGTGCGTGTTTGTGCGTGTTTGTGTGTGTGCGTGCGTGCGTGCATGCATGCAAGTGTGTTCGTGCATGTGTGTGTGTGTGTGTGTGTGTGTGTGTGTGTGTGTGTGTGTGTGTGTGTGTGTGTGTGTGTGTGTGTGTGTGTGTGTGTGTGTGTGTGTGTACGCACGTGTACAAGAACCTGTGTTGGTAACGGTGTATAAAGTTGGAACAGAAGGAACCTGAGAGGTCCTGCTGCTTCAGATCTGCTGTGGTCACGAAACTGCAGATTTCAATATCCTTTTATGGTGCCAGGAGGACTTCTTAAAAGTCTTTTATCTTTGAAGATTGTGCGTAAGACAAGAGAAAGTGGAACATCTTACTTGCACGAAGGATAGCGTTCTTCCTAGCTGGCTCCCTCTTGTGGCTGTCTTTCTCCATACCAAACTATGTCCATGTATCCGCCTTCCTGTCCATTCATCTGCCTTTGTATAGATATTGGCAGTGGTCAATGATCGGATCAGTGCTGTGGAGTTGCTCAAGGGCTGCAACGTGGACTTTAACCACCAGGTTGGTAATTAACCCGTGCCAGTATGTGTACCGATATTTTGACCTCCAATGTAGAAGTTTTTAGTTGTCACACACACCATTGGACCATTGGACCATTGGACGCCCATCGCCGGAGGCGATGATAGCGATGCTACAGCAGAAGCCATAGCAGCTTGTGCACACACACACACGCACGCGTGCGCACACACACACACAGAGGGCAGAACAAGGTTATATTTGCAACTCGATCTTCAGGCAACATTGCGAACAAGCTAGTAGCGTTGCCTGATGATGGCTTTTGTGTCACACTCCCAGTTGCTACCAAACCTTCTTTTTGCCTTATCCTGGTATTGCGCCAAGCGCGTAGCCAACATGGGGGCACGGGAGCACATGCACCCCCCCCCCCCCTAAAGTTTCGACCTCGGCTCAGCATGCACATAATGACCACGAATGACATGCACCAGCCATCCTACATATGCATGTATGTGGCCATGCACCACCACCCCCCCCCCCCTAAAAGGGGGACCAGCTACGCCCCTGTGAGCGCTCTGTGAATGGAGTGACAGCTCTGCAGTATCGGTTTGTTTCTGTAACTAATAACTTTTGTAAAAGTCACCGGTTGCAGGGGTGTTCTGTTAGCGTACAGCTATTCTGCTCTCTATTGTTTTTAGTTTGCACAATGTGTAGGGAACTGTGATGAGAAATCTTTGAAACGGAACCAACTCACGCAGGTATTCCTCTGATCTGCTTCTCATCAAATGCTTTGTTCTTCCTGCAGAGCTGAGTTCGCAGACACATTTGATTTTCCGTGTGTGTTTTTCATGCATATGTACATGTTTTTCATGCGTACATGTGTGTGTGTGTGTGTGTGTGTGTTTGTGTGTTTGTTTTTAGGATAAGGAGGGGAAGTCCTGCTTGCACCATGCTTGCGAGCAGAAGAATTTGGGTATGATCGAGTGCTTGATGACAGTTCGCACACTGGACATCAATATGCCGGTATGTACTAGGATGCCTTCTACTGACTCAAACACATGTGCTGTTTCCATAGTGTAGCGGTTATCACGTTCGCCTAACACGCGAAAGGTCCCCGGTTCGATCCCGGGTGGAAACATCAAATTCTTTTTTTCTGGTTCTGTGGATGATCTCGTCGCAGTTCCAGGGCCCGGTTTCCTTGCTTCATGGAACGACATTCATTTTCTTGACTGGAATCAGCTTCTTCTTTTTTAGGTTGTGTTTACACGAGAATTTTCAACCAGCCATGAACACTGATTGTCTCAAGTATACACGATGCACCCGGGTGGAGATTGAGAAAACATACTTCTGTACGTGTGTGCGTATTTCACGCCAGGACTGCACAGCACTGCATAGGCAAGTTCCTGGCAAAGTAGTCACACGACCATTCAGGACTCTCTTTAAATGGACTTTTGTCTGCATGTCAGTTATCTCCCCGGGTTTGCCGTTTTGATGTAAACACTCACCTGCTTTCCACCGTACAGACTTTCAACCCGGGTTGAAAATTCCCATGTAAACACATTTATCAAGTTTGGTGTAGGGTAGCACCAAGAGTTCATAAACAAGAGTATGCAACTGTGATCTCTTTTCTATGGGCCAGATGCGCGGCATACTGCCTTCATTACATCATTCAGCTGCAGTCCACGCACTGCGCAAAATCAAACACCGCACTTTCCCTCCGGTTTGAAATGAACTTTCGTACGGAACTGGAGTTCACGCACCACAATTTAGAGATCGCGTAGGTACTGGAATGAATCGAGCAAAAGCGCTTGTGCGAGAAATTGTGGGTTTGAGTGCATGCTTTCAGAGCGTGATAGAGGCACGTTACGTAATGAAGGCAGCGCGCCGCGCACAGACCCATAACCACAGTTGCGTACTCTTGTCATGGACTGGAGAAATAACAATACGCAATGGGCAAGGTCAAGGTGTGTCCCTGTGTGTGTGTGTGTATATTTGTGTGTCTGTGTTCATGCCTGTGTGTGTCCCTGCGTGTGTGTCCATCAGGATGCCGGCGGCTGGACCCCGTTGATGTGGTCGGCGGAATCGGACACTGTCAGCATAGTGGAGCAGCTTGTGAAGAACGGTGCTCAGGTGGACCGGTGCGACAAGGTAAAGCATTACGGTAGAGATATCTCTTCTGAACGTCTTCATTGACGAAGGCTGTCAAGAGCATGTTACTTGGTGTCTAACATCACACATCTTATCCTTCATGCAGGGAATTGCCTTTCAGAAAGGTGCCGTTGTTGACCCAGGCATGATGCCTTGCCCTTGCAGGGATACTAGCGTATTGTACGTCGTTAGCTCTTCGGATTGTAGGTGGCATCAGGCATTTTCTGTCCGGAGTAGCTCCCTTGGTCTGATGTGTATCATTCGTGGGTTGCGCCACCCTGGCTGTGCCAATTTTCGCCACATTCCTGTGTTTGACTTTCTGGTGCTGTGCAGATTCTAGGCTGGCTTACTATTAAATGTGCTGAAGAATTCTTGCGTGTTCTCCTGGTTTTGTTGTCCGGCTAGGAACTAAACACGGCACTCCACTGGGCAGCGTTTGGTGGTGCCAAGCACACCGTTTCATTCCTGGTCCAGGCCGGGGCGGCCATCAATGCGCTGACGGTGAAAGGCGACACGCCGCTGTGAGTGTTGCTCAGTGTGTGGCCGTGTGTGACTGTGTGTGTGTGTGTCTGTGTGTGTGTGTCTGTGTGTGTGTGTCTGTGTCTGTGTGTGTGTTTGCGTGCGTGTGTGGGCACATGTTATGCTCAGGCGTGCGATTTGTTGGTGCCGGTGGTAAGCGGATGTGCAAACTCTACTTTAACGTGCTACTTACTTACCTGCGATTTGTAACTTTCAGCAGAATTACAAAAAAATACTTCATACTGGCTATCTCTATGCACAATGCCTTTGTACCCACATTGTGTTAGGTCATGTAAAGCACATGTTGTACTCTGTGCTGATGTTCCACTGTAGCACTGAGTACAGTGTATATGTATACTACTTGTCCTATTGTGTGCTGTTTCTGTACAGGCACATTGCTGCTCGGAACGATCACGACGACTGTGTGATGTAAGTCAGATCAGCTACATAGCACACCTGTCCCTGAACTGGATATCAGATCCCACCCCCATTATCAAGCTTTCATATTGGTTTTTTCCCTTCAGTTTGCGTTCACAGGTCATGGTAAAGATTGCTCAATAGAAGCATGTTCCGCAAGAATAGCATTCTAAGAGCAGTGGAAGTACTGCTAGCTGATGTAGAGTTTCAGGAGGTGCGAGCAACTTTCTGCGCTTGAAGCTGCCTATTGTCCGAATTACTGTGTGTGTGTGTTTGTGTGTGTGTATGTACGCGTGCACGCATGTGTGTCTGTGTCTGTGTGCCCGCGCGCGTGTGTGTGAGTAGTAAGCAGTGTGAGGGTCCTGTCTCAGGTACATGCCTAAAAATGGGGTACTATTGAAAATGGGGTACTAATAGTACCCCATTTTTGCGTTGAAAATTATTTTTGGCCCGTTTTTTGCGGATGAAAAAAATGTTGGTTTGGGTCTTAGGACCCCATTTTATGGGTCCCGACCTTTTTTTTTAGTGAAAATTATTTTTGGCCCCATTTCTTTGTGTATAAAAGTAATGTTGTCCTTGTTATTTTTATACCTCTTTTTGGTCCTCAGTCTGATTATCTAACGTCATGATGACGATGCCTCGCGCCGGGCAAACTTTTTTCAGACTATATAAATGTGTATGCACGTGCAAAATGTTTTGTGCGATGCTGTGTTGGTGCTATTATTATCGAGCATCATAATAATCGTGCAGTTCAAAGGAAGAGTCGATTTGCTTCACTATGTTATTGATACGCTATTGCGTTCTGGAAGCGAGGTATAGATAGGTAGTTAGAGAAACGAGCAGACATGGAGAAGCAGACCCGCGCGTCGCACAACTCTCAGACACAAGGTAAGACGTTCGAGTTGTTTTGAAATTACAGTTTAGTGAAGCACGATTATATTATTGTGAAGACATCTTGTAATAATTTGTCAGCGATAGATACTAAATATTGCGACGGAGCTAGATACATTATAATAAATGAGAAAAAAAGAAAAATCCTATCCACCCAGCGAGGTGAACACTAATGAAACATACGATTGACTTCTAAATTATTATTATTGAATTCTATACTATGTGAAACAATGTACCCTACGATTGACATCAGATCTATATTGATAGTAGTAGTAGTAGTAGAGAGAGAGAGAGAGAGAGAGAGAGAGAGAGAGAGAGAGAGAGAGAGAGAGAGAGAGAGAGAGAGAGAGAGAGAGAGAGAGAGAGAGAGAGAGAGAGAGAGAGAGAGAGAGAGAGAGAGAGAGAGAGAGAGAGAGAAAGAAGCATACCGTTTGAATTTTTATCATTCATTCCGAGTCGATATCATCCACCTCTCTGGGCCTCTTCCGGGCATAGGCCGACGTGGCGCTGTTAGAAGAATTAGACTCCTCGTCGAACTCTACCTTTATCCGAATGTTGAATCGTCTTCTGGCGTGGACACGGAGTCGCACAGCTGGGCTTGTGAATATCTTCCCTGAGTCATTTCGAATAAATATGTTGTCATTAATCGTCATGATGAGCCGTACGAAGTTGCCAACTGACATCTTTTCACCGTTGGTGGTTATGAGTGTCTGAAGCTCATTTCGTAGTAGAGCGTTGAAGTACGTGAACATCTCTGTCTTGCCGTTCTTGATGTGTATCAACATACCGCTGTCCGCGCTCGATAACTCTTCGAAGTCAAAGATGATATTCTGAACACTGAACAGGTTCAAATCCAGTGAATTGTCCGGTAGGGTGTCCGGGAGAGGCGCTGATGCTGCCGCCACCACCGCAGTGTCAAACGCAATGTCTGTAGTCACGTTGTCGGCAGTCCTCCACTTCTTGAGGAATGCGATCACCAGTCGAGCCAATTCAGTCTCGGGGAGGTCTTGCACGGTGTCGTGTTCCCTTTCACAAAAACGCGAGTCCACAAGCATCATGGGGATGGCTGAAAGCCACGCCTTGAATTCACACTTCTCCCTGTTGAATGATATAGTTGAAGGATGCAGATAGACCTGACACTCTTCGTTCATCGGGAAGTTGGGCATACCCTTGGTTGGCTTGAGATACACTGCAGTCGCACTCTTCCCTTGGTACATTGCAGGGAAGATGTTACTCCGTATCCTGTTGATATGCGGAGATCTCACGGCACGTCTCAAAGGTGTTGAGGTCTTCAGGAAGAATTGAATGACATCGTCTTGTGAAGCCTGGACGTACAGCTTAAGTTGACCAAAGCGTCCTTCACATACCGTGCCATTGACAAGCATGCCCGGTAAATCACCGCGCGTATAGTAGAAATCGGTGTCAGGAGCAACATGATAGTCGTGAGCGGTCTTGCTGTACATTGCTTGAACACACTCTGCTGCCCCATCCGTAATAATGGTGGCGACACCTGGTAGTATGGTAGGACGAGGAGATGGCATCTTGATCTTAGGCAGAGGCTCCAGATTCGGATTACGGCTAGCACGACGCTTGTGGAGACCGGACTTCTTTATCGTCTTGATAGCGAACGGGTCAATACCCAAACAGTCCACAACATCTTCACCAGCAACAACAGCATTAGTGGCCATCGTGATATCAGTCGAGCACTCGAGAAGAGAGAGAGGGAGAAGGCTCAGTGAGCAGTGAAACAACAAAGGTGGTTGTGATCGAATGGAGGACTGTGCTTGCCCATTTATACCCTTTTGAGCGGCGTGAGGTTGAAATAACATACTATGGGAGGTGACGACCTTGGAGAACACGCTGAAATTGTTCAAGATTCATCCAATCAGAGCTCGCCATGAGCAGATGATAAGATTTAACCAATCACAGCACGACTTGCACCGGACCTGTCTGAACATGTCTCGTACATGTCCGAACATGTCTTGGACATGTCTGGACAGGTTCCCCAAAAGGGTAAATCTCCATCACAGTGACGTGTTGCTAACATTGATGACGCACTGCAGTCTTGCTAAATTGATAGAGTATGTTAGCAAGATCAGGTGGTAGACAGGTCACGTGATTTACTAAATATTCTAGACTGTAGTCATGCCAACAATAAGCATCTATTAGAAGATGCATCATGGTAAGGTCTTCAGGTGACATCAAGGACAAATTAACTTTCAGAGTGTTTAGCTGTCTAGTGGACAGAGGACCCTTGATGTTTTCCATGAGATGCAGAAGAAAGAACAGTGGAAAACATGATGGAAGAGGTTGTGTAATGCGACTGCTTCTCAACCATGACACATTACTGCGCGGTAAAGAAGAACGCAGTGTACGCACTGCATCATGATCCTCATGAAGTATACAGGATAAGACTATTGCGTAGTTCATACTTTTATAGCTACTGGCCTTCTTCATCGCTTGCAATGCCTCTTGAACAGGGTGAAACTGTGTATGTGGTAACGTGAAGTCTATCTTGTTGAGAAAATGTACAAGGTGACGATTCACACCTGCAATGCGATCGGAATCCGTGTAGGTCTTTATGGTAGTACAACGCTCTCTCCACTTTACCTCGGGCATGTAAATATCAGCCATTACCAATCCACACTGAGAACAAACTCTATGACCAGCATGCTCAACTTGTTCTTCACGATGATAACACACTTCTTCACCGTCACTTTCCTCCTCCTTCTTCTTCTTCTTCTTTTCCTCCAGCGCACATTGCTTCTTTGAACGTACATAAGCATACAGGATCTGAAATTCAGAATCCATTTTCACTGCACCACAACAACTTGAAACTGACTGGATCATCATTCAAGCACACACCTTTTATACTTGAATAGATAATCCAAAAAAATTGGTAAATTTTGCCCGCATCGTCATGATGTCAGATAATTTAGACTGATGACCAAAAAAAAAAAAGGAGTACAAAATAACAGTCGCAACATTATTTTTATACGCAAAAAAAAGGGGCCAAAAATAATTTTCACTAAAAAAAAAGGTCGGGACCCATAAAATGGGGTCCTAAGACCCAAACCAACATTTTTTCATGCGCAAAAAAACCGGGCCAAAAATAATTTTCAATGCAAAAATTGGGTACTATTAGTACCCCATTTTCAATAGTACCCCATTTTTAGGCATGTACCTGAGACAGGACCCTCACACTGCTTACTACTTGTGTGTGTGTGTGTGTGTGTGTGTGTGTGTGTGTGTGTGTCCGTGTATGCATGTGACACACACACACACACCTGTATGTGGGTAGGTGTGTGTGGTTTGTACTTGGGCACTCATACACTTGTGTACATGTACATGGTGGAATCTATACAGTTATGGGCACAGGTTATGCGATCAAGTCCACCAACTAAACCAGATTTTGAACAGTCAGACGTGCACAATCTAGCACAAAACTGGCAAGTGTCATGTACTACAAATGTAATACTGTTGGCATTCGCCTTCAGTTGTTTCCCCAATACCCTATACAATGTACTGTGCATTTCTTGTCTTCGTCTTGTATTGCTCAGACGACTCCTTCGCAAGGCAGATCAGTTCATTGCCAATAACTCCGGCGAACTTCCAGTTGATGTAAGAATCAGAATGTGTATCCTGTGAGGTTTTGCAGATGTATTACTTCAGCATCCGGCCGGCTTGGACGGAAGTTGCATTGAACTGCAAGGAATGTTGAACAGTGTCGTTAGTTGTACGATGCCGACTACTGTAAAACCAGAAAATTTCGGTGGAATTTTATTTTTCGGTAACTTTGGTACAGGTAATTTTTACCTAAAATAAAACGTACCGAAAATATACGTAACATTACATGCATGCCGACTGCAGTACGGAAAAGTGGTTTACCGAAAATTTTTGCTGTACCGAACCATTGATTTTGGGAAATACCGAAAATATTACACCACCGAACATTCCCGGTTTTACAGTACGTGTATGTTGACTGTCTTTTGTGCTGTGCATGGTGGTGACCAGACACAGTTCTTTATGATGGTTGAGCAGTATTCGCAGTATTGCAGGTAAAACCTGGTTTCAGTGACCACCCATGGGACGGACCCATTGCCGTCTTACACTGGTAGTCTCTGAAGTCAGGGTGAGCAAGTTGCAACAGTCGACACACCTGGTGCCGAAGAAAAGTGGCCTTATGGTCAGGTATACTCGTAGACCATGTGCTTACCTGACCAGATTTACATGTGTCTAAGAGGAGAGGAATTGTCTTTGCATACAGTCCAGGTACATGTACATGTACATCAAGATCACACTTGACAACCTTCTCTTCATTTCTCTCTCTCTCTCGTTCATTGGTTTCTGGTGTAGCTTGTGGAGCCGAATGGCGAGGCGTACTTGGCTCTCAAAGTGCTGGAAGCATCCAGCAAACCCTGTCCCCCTCCTCAACGGTTTAAGCCCCTGTACATTCCGTAAGTACCCAGTGCTTTTTTGTACCACCTTTCTCATAACTAATGTGTAGTGGCAGTGGTGAGGCTTCTTGCAACTTCATTCATAGGAAAAAGAAAGAAAAAAAGGTTTCAGAGCAGACCCGTTACGCTTCACACGCTCACGCATTATACTTCTTGCTGACTTAATCAGCGCACATTTTGATGTGATGCGGAGGGAATATGACTGTCTGGACCTGGCATCTGTCTCTTGACGTTCATTCCTATCTCGCCATGGAGAACATTTACTGAATATGACACTGCTGTGCTGCCGTATGTATGCTGTGCTGCCATTCTGCAGTGATATCAGCAAAGGGAGAGAAGTACACGCAGTGTCTTGTTATAATGATGTAAGTCACCTTCGCATTCGCCTACTTTAACTTCTGCCTTGGTGCTCCACAGTGGAAACATCATTGTCTAATTTGTCTTGATAATTTTTCATCGCCAATACAATGTAGACTGGAAATAAAGCCGCTGGATATGTTTAACGCTGCTTTAGCGGCATGCAGCATTATGATTTTGTGGACTGTTTGCGTGTTTCTGGAGTAAGCTTGTGTGCGGTACTGCTGCTGCTGCTGCTATTATGAAATGCACGCGTGCACTGTATGTTGATAGTACTATTGTCTGTGTCACTCGCATCACTCATTTTTTTTAACAAAGCTTGGTTTCTTTGAAATGTGTGTCACGAACTTGAAGTTGAACTGTGACTTCTGTGCCCTGCGCTGCTGTAGGTTGATGGTGAACTGCCACCCGCTGACTTCGTGTATGTGGCACAAAATGTAGAGACGAGAATTGACACGTCGATCAAAAGAGCGATCATGACTATGGATGTAAGCAGCCTCTATCCTATATCTCTGTCTCTCTCTTTGTCTCTGCCTCTCTGTCTCTGCCTCTCTGTCTCTTCCTCTCTGTCTCTGTCTCCCTGTCTCTCTGTCTGTCTCTCTCTTTCTCTGTCTCTCTCTGTCTGTGTGTGTGTGTGTGTGTCTCTCTCTCTCTTTCTCTCTCTCTCTCTCTCTCTCTCTCTCTCTCTCTCTCTCTCTCTCTCTCTCTCTCTCTCTCTCTCTCTCTCTCTCTCTCTCTCTCTCTCTCTCTCTCTCTCTCTTCCTGCCTGCCTGCCTGCCTGTCTATCTAGCTGATGATCTGTGCCCCACAGATTGAGTATTTGTCCGTTCGTCTGTCTGTCTGTCATGTGTGAACCCCATACCGCTTGTGTTTTCATATGCTGTCATTATATTCATATTGTTGTTGTTGCTGTTGCTGTTGCTGTTGTTGTTGTTGTTGTTATCGTCGTCGTCGTTGTTGATGCTGTTGCTGTTGCTGTTGTCGTTGTTTTGCATCTAGTGTTGCCGGTGTGATTCTGCTTTGAGTGCCTGCTGTACGTCAGCACGCAGCTGCTGTTGTGTAGAGCGCAACCCAAGGCAAATGTCCTGGTACACCAAGGTAAGAGAGAAAGAGCGAGAGAGAGAGAGAGAGAGAGAGAGAGAGAGAGAGAGAGAGAGAGAGAGAGAGAGAGAGAGAGGGGGGGGGGGGGGAAGCTTAATATGTATGACTGAGATGAGGTGGATGTACATGATCGTGTACATGTGTCTACACAAATAAAATCAGGTTGTTCTTTGAACTATTTTGTTTCTATATCTCAAAAACGTTAATGAGACTGCTGGTGTTAGTCTTTTGAGGTGAAGCTTGTGCATTGTGTGAAGCTTGTAGAAGTGGAACATGGACCATGGATCATGATGGCAAGTCTCATACCGGCTAATATTTACTGATATGTCTAAAGCCTGGTTCACATTCGACGCAACCCTGACGGTACGGGGCATAAGGGCCTGTCGGGACGGCTGGGGTGAGCTGTAAAATCTTGTATGATTCATACGACACGACATGCAGCAGTCGTTGCGATGTTCACCGTCGAACGGCGCGAGTCACAAGGCACGGTCCGTGACAGGGCGACTTTCGGACCTAATTTCTTGTTTTTCGGGTCTTCTTTTCAATTATTTCTCCTTGAATGAAGTGGAATCAAGTTCACAATACCAGGTTCTCATGAAGACCAAAAAAGTAGCCCTGAAAGTTGTGCCATTCGAATAATAGCCTCAGGAAATGATACAAACAGTTCGTTTCTCACATTCCTGGACTATCCCTAAATAGTAGCCGGAGTAAATGCAGTAAGTGACATGAGATCTTATCTTGCTAAAATTCAACTCAAGTCATGTTAGCCGCCACTCTGTGAGTTATCATGGGAAGCGTAGTGTTCGAAATGCTAAAAATTCCCCAAGTGCGTACTGTAATTTCAGAAATTTTCGGTGCTCAATATTTTCGGTATGAGGGCAAAAGGCCAGGTTTGGTGAACAGAAATTTTAGGTACAGAGAAGCAATTCCCTATTAGATTATGTGTGTTAGTGTTTTTTCGGTGTGTTGAAATTTTAGGTATGAAACAGATGCGCCGAAAGTAAAAGTACCCCGAAAATTTGTCAAATTACAGTAGTCGGCACACGCCGCCGTTTCCTGTTCACACTCTAAATGCAGCCGTTTTGTACGCTTGCATCCCCGTCTAAACCCGTTTACGGTGTGAAACGTTGAACTGATCCAACTCTTCCTGTAGCTTCCCGATCCGTACGGTAGTACGGTTGCGTTCCCGTTCCTGGTGTTCACATTGGACGCCGCCAGACCAGACCGTCGCTTCCCGTCGATCCTTGCGTCGCTTCCCGTCGATCCTTGCGTCGCGTCCCGTCGCGCCCCATCGAATGTGAACTAGGCTTAATACCGGAGAGTGAGGGACGGGGACATTCACGATTTTGCTGATCTGTTTCGCCAACTTCTTTGAAAGTGATTTCTCTGTGTGCGCGTTCATGTGTGATATGACTTGTGTGTCTGCATGTGCGTATGTATGGTTGTATTTGTGTGTGTGTGCATCTGTATGCGCATTGTTGTTTTAGGATGGCTTGATCGACCTTGATATCTTCAAAATCAAGGAACCAGTCCTGTATGATATGTTATGTAATTGTCGTATGGATTGTCCCAATCGACTTGTTCAGCATGGCACAAAGTAAGCTCTCACTCATCTGTTCTGCACAGATAATGGTCCTGTTGCTGTTGCTGTTGCTGTTGCTGCTTTTGTTATAAATTATAGTACTGATGTTTGTTGAAGTACATCACACGACGCTGTCACTCAACAGCATCATAGACGCATAATAATAGGAAACACAGTGTTCACATTTTCCCAAGAGTGTCCCATCGACTCGTCCTTGCTCTGAGGCACGCCTGTTGGATACCGGTATCTCGGATCTCATGGCTTGCTGGTGTTCAGTCTGTGTCGATCGTGGAGGATGCAGGGGCGGATCCAGAGATCTCTACGAATAGGTGATACATGTACATGTCCATGCATGTGGTTTCCAGCAGTACATTTTCAAAATTTAGGGGTTCCATGGACCCCCCAGTATCCGCCCCTGGGATGGGGTAGAAGAAACACTGGGATGTGCCATCACAAGACTGCTTCATTGCCTTCTTACAATGTGAAAGTCAGGATGGCCGAGTGGTCTAAGGCGCTGCGTTCAGGTCGCAGTCTACTTCTGTAGGCGTGGGTTCGAATCCCACTTCTGACATCTTATTTTTTCTTTTCTTGCAAAATTGTTTGTTCATGGATCTTTAACCACAAGGTATATGAGTACATTGCAACAGTTCAGTACAGCATAGCGTTACCCTGGATTATGCATTCGTTTTTAGATGTACAGTCAGACCTCGTTTATCCGGTTCTCTTTTATCCGGATCCCTCGCCATCCGGAAGAAAATCACTCGTTACCAATTTACAGCATATGGCATGCATACATACAGTATGTGTGTTCGATTATCCGGTTCCCTCGCCTATCCGGCTATTTTTGTGGAAAACGGATGTGTGCGGTTAAGCGAGGTCTGGCTGTACTTAGTACTCTTTCCTGCTCCATAGATTCATCATCATGTATATGCTATCAAGATCCTTTGACCCTGATATCAAGGGCATTGGGAGATTGTTTGCAGCCGGCGCAGCCGTACAGAGATCGTGGATTTTGAACAGCTTGCTTGGCGTGAAGCATCACGCTGACACTTGTTGTATCATACTTTTTGTATGTTCTGGTGGTGTTGCTTCAGATATCAGCTTCAACTTTACAAAACGGAAAAGATGGGTAAGTGCCTTAGCTATGATCTATCTAGATTCCTCATGTCAATGTGCCATTTACTAATACTGTAATACATCAGGATCTTCACAGTAGGGCTTTCACTGCTCAGACGGTGCTCGATACCCGCATTTCCTGTGCTCTCTCCCGTGCATGCACGCGCGCACGCACACACGCACACACATATACACGCACGCACAGTCACGTTCCCTCACTCTCGTACTCTCTTTTTCTCTGTCTCTCAGGCTGGGGTGTGCGCACGGCGAAACGGATACCCAGAGGCAGTTTTGTATGCGAGTAAGTCATAGTGTTCTGTTGCCCGTTTTATAAAGTTGTTTTTGCATTGACATGCGTGTGCAGAATGAGAACATCAATATAAGATTAGAGTACGTATTCTGGGCACTCTGGGGAGGGATTATGGCCATTCAAATCTGCGTGGTCGTGTTGTGTGCCGTGGTGATCGTAAAAACATTTTTTTTTACTTCACCAAAATGATCGTAATATTTTTTATTTTACTTCACCAAAATGAACAGGCATGTTATGCCTTCTCACCGGCTGTGACGGCCGGTCCTCACCGGATGATGAAAATAGTTTATATGATGGAAAGAAGAAGGAGAGGTGAGACGTACAGCATCTGGCTAAAATGAGAAGAAATGGGGAAGGAGAGGAAGAATAAGAGAAGTGGGGACAGGGGAAAGGGGAAAGGAGGACGAGAAAAGCGTCATTTTATGCTTAGATATTGCAGTTGGATTTTATGTGAGGTATTGCAAGGATATTTCAATGGTGATACAGTGGAAGAATATTTGAACTGAAATCAATCTGTGAGATTGGAAAGGTTCAGGTTAGAAAGAGAATCTTTGAAGAGGTGGAACCGATACTCGGATCGTATACTGTACAATCGGGAATTTTCGGTGGTTTAATATTTTCGGTATTTCCCAAAATCAACGGTTCGGTAGCACGACAATTTTGATAAACCAGTTTTCCGTACTGCAGTCGGCATGCATGTACGTATATTTTCGGTGCATTTTATTTTAGGTGAAAATTGTCTGCACCGAAGTTACCGAAATAAAACACCTCGAAAATTTCTGCTTTTATAGTACCTCTAGGTTTGTGATGAAGCTCTGTGCGTACTCGTCTTTATACTTTGTGCTGTGTAGATACGTTGGTGAATTGATCTCAGATGATGATGCTGAGGAGCGTGGTAATGATTCGTATATATTTGATATTGGCTTGGAGGTTAGTCGTATGGCCTGTGCAGGCCTGCCTGTATGTGTGTGTGTGTGGGGGGGGGGGGGTGTTTGTGTGTGTGCATGCGCATGTGTCTGCATGTGTGTCTAAATGCATGCTTGCAATTGAATATACGTGTGCCCCGTTTCAAGAGGTAATGTGTTTTTTCATCGATTAATAAAATCTAGTATCAGGGCTGCCGCTTTTCTATGAGTAGAAATCTGAACCGGTCCACCCCCGACCAAGGGGTATAATGGGAGACGGCGCCCCATTTAGAAGCCAAAGGATTTCTTAGGATGTCAAAGATCCGAAACATCAGATTACGGCACTTTCATGAACAATGAAAGTAAGGTAAATAAATAATTTCACGGTTCACTTGAGACTCAGTTAGGCTGAGTTTTCAGCATCCGTAGTAACGCCACCACCCTGCATAGATGTAAGTTCCAGATGCAAAGTAAGATAGTGAAGCAGGATTCGGCCGGTTCGTCGGAACGACCCGTAAAGATCAGAGCGTTTCAGAAAAATCGAAACAAGTGGCAGCTCTGTAATAGTAATGGCACCCAGCGCTAACGAAGATGAAGCGTAGCATTCTTTGAAGACGATTGCTGTAGTTGTATGCGGGTATGACACAGCTTCAGATACTGGCACTGATGTGCTTGAATTCCTTCTCTGCTCTGCCGTGCTACTCGTTAGGGCATTGCTCTTCCTGCATGTGGGCAGTCTCATCCATCCTCTCTGTCTATCCCAAGTTTCAACCTAATGGCGTGTGTTTGTTCCTGCATCTCTGCGGGGTTTTTTGTTGTGAAATTTTATCCTGACAGAGCAGCGACGACATGTGGTGTGTGGATGCATGCCGATATGGTAACATTGCACGTTTCATCAATCATAGCTGCGAGCCCAACATCAAACCGATCCGTGTCTTTGCACAACATCAGGTAAGCTAGGCCAACTTCCATCTACTACTAGTAGCTGTATGTGCGCGTACATGTGTGTGTGTGTGTGTGTGTGTGTGTGTGTGTGTGTGTGTGTGTGTGTGTGTGTGTATGTGTGTGTATGTGTGTGTGTGTGTGTGTGTGTGTGTGTGTGTGTGTGTGTGTGTGTGTGTGTGTGTGTGTGTGTGTGTGTGTGTGTGTGTGTGTGTGTGTGTGTGTGTGTGTGTGTGTGTGTGTGTGTGTGTGTGTGTGTGTGTGTGTGTGTGTGTGTGTGTGTGTGTGTGTGTGTGTGTGTGTGTGTGTGTGTGTGTGTGTGTGTGTGTGTGTGTGTGTGTGTGTGTGTGTGTGTGTGTGTGTGTGTGTGTGTGTGTGTGTGTGTGTGTGTGTGTGTGTGTGTGTGTGTGTGTGTGTGTGTGTGTATGTGCAAGTATGTGTGTGTGGGGGGGGGGGGGGTGCGCGCAGCTACATTGTACATATACCATTATGCCCACAAAAGGCACAAAGGAGTTTTACAGAGTGTGTCGTATTCTCCTCTGTGCCTCTTTGTGTGTAATGGTGCTCCACAGTGTTGTGATGGGCCCTGTCCGCTGGCTAAAGCCTTAGGGCCTGGTCAGACTGCTGCAAATTTTCGGTGCCTGACGAAAAAGAAAATCGTTCAAGATTGGAATCGCAATCACATTGCACATGTGGGGAGAATGAAAATTCGAAATTCATTTCGAGCGTAAGTGTTATCGCCACGAACAACGTCAAATTCCTTCACCTCAGTAATCGCGAACACCTTCAGTGCAATCCTTGCAACCATCCTTATGAGTTTTGTTGTTGGCAGTGGCCAATTAGCTCCTCGATATCGAGATGAAAAAATCGGTGAATATTAGCGCCAATTGCATATCAGCGTCAAACTCCTGTTTGGAGCGGAAAAGCGTGGTCCGTTCGTGCTTTTTTTTGGAGCGTCAACTCTCGATTTCGCCGCTCTGGCGTCAGGTTTCTATGGAGATTCGGATTATAATCACAGGATTATTTCGTTTTTGCCGCAGTCTGACCAGGCCCTAAGGGAACCTCACTGTACCACTATACCAGTACCAACGTTGCATTTCCACTTTTTTCCATTTCGTTTGTTAGGATCATAGATTTCCGCACATGGCTTTGTTTTCGACTGACGACGTTGAGTCCGGTGCTCAAATATGGTAAGCGACTGTCTGGGGTCTGGAATTTCAGTAATTATGTTCATGTGTGCACTGTGGGCCTGTGACAGGTTTACCGAATGCGTATCCTCTCATCTATGCTGGTCTAGTTTCTGAAAGTGCCTGATAAGCGCGATCAGCAAACCCATGTGCGTTGTCTTGCCAGTGTGTTGTTGCTGCTGCTGCTGCTGCTGCTGCTGCTCTGATTACTGGCTGATCATGATCAGTCAATTGGAGGCCTTGGTAGCAAGGGCGTCGTCACCCACGGTACGGCCAGTACGATCATGGCCATACCACTTTTCGTCCAGGATGGTCCGCCCAGAGCGCCGGTGGAGCGCTAAAACGTGCCCGGTTGGCCGAAAATCCAATTTTTCCCCAGGGTGCACCCCGGCCACCCTGGACCCCGGTCGTACCACTCCTCCCCTGAGTAGCCTTACCATACCATGGCCACCGTCCTGTGTGGACACACGTGTCTCTCCTCCGTCTTCTCCCCCCTCTTCGCCATCCATCATCTATTGCCACCGGTTAGCTTTCTAGCGTTCTTGCCTGCCCAATGCTCTACGTATCCACCGATAGTTGTCACCTACTCTCTCCCTTTCTTTCTTGTGCTGTTGTGTAGTTTTGACTATGGGGCCAACTTTTGGAAAGTGAAAGGTCGGCACTTTTCTTGTGAGTGCGGTACGCCGTCGTGTAGCTACAAGCGCAAGAAGCGGTGATAGCGTAAGCACATCGTGCTGCTCCTCATCGCTGCCCCGTCTTGTTATCTTGACCTTTTCTTTTTCCTTCTTCATTTGCAGTCTTGACTTCTTCTTCTTTGTCCTTCTTCATTTCCTATTAATAATTTATTCCGAACATTGTTCTTCCCCGCTTCACTGTATCGCTGTGCATACGAGTTTTTTTCTCGTCCATTCACTTGAGTGTTTTCACGTCTAGAGGTTTTCTTTGAGCAATCCTCCTCCCCCGCTGTTTGTTATCGTTTCATTTAGCTTCTAGTTGTTCATCTGTGGACGAGCCCTGGTTTTGTGACCCTGTTTTTTGTCTGTTTCTTCTCTCTTTTTGATGGGTGGTTTTCATCCCAGAGATTCTTGCGGTCACATGTTGATTTTCTTTGCTTGTCCCCATGTTTCCATATCACTAGCTCTCTCTCTCTCTCTCTCTCTCTCTCTCTCTCTCTCTCTCTCTCTCTCTCTCTCTCTCTCTCTCTCTCTCTCTCTCTCTCTCTCTCTCTCTCTCTCTCTCTCTCTCTCTCTCTCTCTCTCTCTCTCTCTCTCTCTCTCTCTTCTTTCGTGACTCATTACTGCTGCTTGTGTTCGTGCTTGATTAGTCGGTCTTCAATGACTGGATGCTGGCGCTTATCTCAAGGGCCTTATATGCAATTGAAGGCAGTTCTATTTACGTGTCCTGGGAAAGAAAGAGGAAGAGGGAGTAGGACGGGAGGGCATTGAGAAAAGTTATCGTTGGTGCGTCCCCGGTAGTACATTGGGTACTGCACTTGCCTGCGACCCGAGAGGTCGCGGGTTCGAGCCCCGCAGTCGCACATCTGACTGCAAAATCCCCACGACGCGACCCGGCTCACTAGATCAAGGTGTGGGTTCTCTGCACTCAGTGGAGTCAAGTCGAGTGAGCTGCAACTCCCGGTGCCGAAAGGCGGGCTCACGCCCCTACATGGCTACTTCCCCTGGTCTAATAACCCCCAAGACGAAATGATAGTAGCCGACTGGTCGAAATTTAAAAAAAAGTTATCGTTATTATCTTTGCTTGCAGGAATATTAAAAAGAAAATTGTCATCACCCTGAATCCTGTCACACTGACAGTCGAGTCACCACGGTCACGCGGTCATCTCCAACTATTGGTCTGGTTGGTTGTCATGGTTGCATCTGATCGTACCAGTTTGTCTTGTCATTCCAAGAACAGTGGTACCGAGAGTACCAAGAGTATATAACTCTTGGTGGTGCCGCTAGGGACAGAATGTGACTTTTGACTTCTGTGACCTCAGTGGTGACTGCTCCCTGCACGAGAACCGACGTGTTACTGCATACAGTGTTAACCAGGGAGTACAACATTACGTGCAGTACATCGAAGTCGGCAGAGATGTTCATTGGCCATGATCATCTCTGCTGACTTCGAGTGACTACTAATAATTAATTATTTAACCTGAGATACACACTAGTCAGAACAACAGATGGCTTGATCAGTCTCACCTGATGAGTGCCTGAGATGGCATGAAACTATAAGTTGTGACTGATCAAGCCATCTGTTGTTCTGACTAGTGTGTCACGGCTCTGCCTTCCCGGTAATAACCTGAGATACATGGACATGATACAGTGTAGTACATGTATTATATTAGCAAGAGTACGTAGATCTACTGTATACAGTAAGTAAGTAAG
The DNA here is from genome assembly GCF_964019385.1 of Sycon ciliatum. Taxonomy (NCBI): domain Eukaryota; kingdom Metazoa; phylum Porifera; class Calcarea; order Leucosolenida; family Sycettidae; genus Sycon; species Sycon ciliatum. Next base: position 24,762,810 of record NC_088650.1, read on the forward strand.
CTCCTGCGAGCTTTACTGGACATACGGTAGGGTGCATGGGGTAAACCCACACCGCTGCTATGTACACCACGTACATGTATCTGTTATAGCATAGGTGTTTGACAAACGACTTGTGGTTCTTATTCCCGCCATGTCTTACACACGATAAATCAAGCGTGGCTTATCATAATGTGCACGTTTGGCTGTCTGAGCTGTTCATCTTTTTGGAAAGACCTTCAAAAGTAGCCGCTTCTTGCTCCACATCCGTCTCTTACACTGTCAAGGTCACGGTTAGTTTATCCCGGTGAGCCGCCTGGGCCGGGAGGGGAACGCCTCCTTATCATCGCTATCATCAAGAGTACATAAGGGTTAGGGTTATGTACTCTTGCTATCATGGTATACAATGTAGATCTGCGTGATAGAGTCATAGTGCCAGCCAGGGAGTACGACTACTGAGTCCTGGTGCCAGCCTTACAGTCATGCCAAGTACATTTAGAATGACTTTGAACATGTTCATGTATGAAGAACGCCGTTACGCCGTATCCTCGATTTACATGGTTGTGTAGCCTGTAGGACATCTGGGGAGAGGGTGGGGATTCAGGGGATTCAGGGGAGTGCTGAGCTCATATCCATAACCCATACCGTGTATATGTACAATGTACAATGTACATGTACGGTATGATGTACCATAGCCTGGCCGCTGTGCCAATATGAGAGGTATCAACTAAACCTAGGCTATGTCATAGGTTTAGTTGATACCTCTCATAAGTCATATTCGCACAAAGGCCGGGGCTCATACTCCCGACAGGCCCAGCTTATACATGTCTCTGTACAGGTAGAAGCGTAAGTCTCGACTTTAATGTTGTTTTAGTGTGTGACCCTTGACACCAGGCACTTTCTTCAGGAAGCTAGCCTTAAATCCATCCACTTGAAATGTTAAAGTCGCCCGTGTTTCGTTTCAGAAAGTCTGCTCAGTGTGCCCCATCATCACACCACACCTCAGTCAAGGATCTTTGTCCTTTCGAATGTCATGTACACATGTACGTGTACAGTCATGTACATGTACACGTACATGTGCATGTGCATGTACATGTGCACGTGTAGTATGTGAGCCTTGGCTAAAACATGAGCTCAGTGTTGTAAGATGCATGCAGGCTTTGTTGTCGGGGCGCCACAACTCCCCACAAGGTGCTCTTCTGCAGGAAGCTAATCGTCGGATGATCTCATGATTCTCATCGTTATCGTTTGATCAGTTGCGCTAGTCCGAGTTCATTTTGATACCCGGATTTAATGCAGCAAACAGACCGCTCCTGCAAGCAGTCAGATCCTCTTCCTTTCGTAATAATCTGCAGCCTCAACAGGTTCCTTTCATTTCATTTCTAAATGCATGTGGCTTGTCCATTCGCTTTTATATCATTGGGCCTAGTCCCATTTATTGTGCGAATTAAAATAAACCAGCCAACCAACCAACCAACCAACCAAGCGAATCATTAGGATCATGATCTGTTGTGTATAGACTATCTGTTGTGTTTCATTGGTCTGTGTGGCCGAGTGACTCCCGCTTCTCATTCATGATGTTTGGCCTGTTCTCATCTCAAGTGTAGCTACCCCTTTGCTGTGCGGTTTTATTGGTGATTGTAATATCATGCACGTGCCTGCTCTTTTCAGTTTCCCGCCGTTGTAGGCAGCGCATGCGTAACAGCTGATTTACATTTTTTGCTGTGACTTTTTGTAGGACAGGAAAGCTCTTGTGCTGGTTTTTGGTTGGAACAAGAAGAAGTTTTTGTCTATGTTGAATATTTGTGCGCTCCTTTGATCTTGTGAGAGTTGGGTCATTTTGGGCCAAGCACGCAATTCGAAACATTACTGGCACCTCCGACGGGATGCGTGCATTTTGAAGACATGGACGACGAAGAAACCACTACTGTCGCGGGGAGTGGAGAGCCGTCTGGCGAGCATGGGCAGGACACCGAAGCTGACGCTCCGGAGACCAGCTCGCAGGCACCTCCAGCCCAAAGTGTGACTTACGACTATGTAAAGTTTCGTGCCTCCCTGCGGAGAAGACTGACCAACCTGCTGAAGGTATTGAACACGGAGTATGGGAAGTCGTCGCCGAGTGCGAGGTACCTCAAAAAGTACCTGGCTGACGCCGAAGGAATAGTAAAACAAATCGAAGAAGTGGTCGAGGACCACAGGAATCAATTGCGAGACGATGCAGATTTTGAAGGATTGGAGAAGTTGGAAAAGTGGTTTGAGAAGTTGAACGAGGATTGTTCTCCGCTGGCAGAAGTTAGTTCGCTCCTTGAGTCAGGAGTTTTGGAGTCAGCCAGTCAGCCCAGTGGCGATGGTGACTTGTCAGCGCAGCCTCTAGAGGAAGAGCTAGAGGGCGAAGATTTTGCCCACAGCGCGCCACGTAGTGCTGATGACGGAGGAACGGAGTTTTCTGGAGACCCTGGTGTCAGTTCCAGCCTGAGAGCTTGTAGTGATGATGATGCATCAGTAGTGACTATGTATAGTACTGGTATGTATCACAGTGGCGTCACTGACGGATGCAGCACTGCTGTTCCCTGGCAAACGCCTGCTGCCGCTGCTGCTGATCAAAGGGATCATGCCATTCATGGAGCTGCTCAAGATGATGGGACAGTGGGTGATTACCCTGATAGCAGGCTTAGGGCCAGAGGTGCACTAGCACTTAGAGGCAGTCCAGGAATGCAAGGCAGGGGCAGCAGCGCTGATACTAGCTCTGGAACTCGATCCTCGTTGCAACCTCCAGGTCACGCTGTGCATGCAGCTACATTCACAACTGCTAGTGTTACTCAGAGTAGTGTGCTTGTGGGACAGCCTCAACATCATCAACACTCTGCTACTCAAGTGTCTAGTGCTGCCTACGTTGCTAGTGCAGGTAGTGGTACTGGTACACCTGGAGTCGCAGTGAACAGAGTTGTGAGTGGAGCACCCAGTCAAACTCAAGGGCAGGGTGGTGGAGCATTCAGAGCGAGAGCAATGCCTTCTGTACAGCAACGCCCTCACGCCAAGCCTGTTACTGCATTTTCATCTTCAGTTCTTCCACCACTACCCTCAGCTCACGCAGCTAAGACTGCATTTCCATCTCCAAGACGCAGTGCTGCACCAAGAGCTTACCGGCCTTCTGCACAGGCAGCCGCGCCTAGTGCTCACAGTCAATATCAGACTCAGTATGCACAGCCTGCTGCTCCACACATCAGTCCATATGGGCATTCTTGGTTGAAGCCAATAGAAGTGCCGAAGTTCAGTGGAAAAGGGCGCGATTACATCCAATGGCGGCAGAGGTTCTTGCAAGTAGCCGACTCATCTTTGCCTGAGGAGTACCAAATGGCTCGCCTTCGCGAGGCCGTTGCTGGCGGAGAAGCCGCTATCCTCATTGAAGACCTTCTGGACGGCCCCGGAGCATATGACGCCGCGTGGGCGGAGCTGGAGTCTTGGTTTGGTGGCACAGATCGACACTTGGAGCAACAAATCCGAGATCTGCTCAACCATCCCCGAGTCACTAACGAAAGGGACGTGGAGGGTCTGCAGCAGTATGCGGTCAAGCTACGCAGCCTAATCGCCAACATGAAGCTGTGCGGCTCTGAACCGGGCCCTGAGCTGTGCATCATTGCTACCGAAAAGGTGCCGAGGACAACGCTCATCAGGTATTTTGAGAGGCACGGAGACGGTAACACCGACATCAAGGTGTTTGCCACCTGGCTACTAGAAAAGGTGAAGACGGCAAAGTATGCCAATGACCGTACCGAGCAGCCAGACCGTCAACCCTCCCATGGAAAAAGGCATCATGAAGCTGTTCAGCGCCCCGTGCAGCAACGGTCTTTCATAGGCACTGAAGCTACGGCGCCAAAAAGGCCTCAAGAAGCTCCGATCAAGACGTCTGGCCACTCAAAGACACAGCAGCAAGCACGACAGAAGTGCCGCAAGTGTAATGGTCCGCATCAGCTCGCTAACTGCAATGAGTTCAAGGCACTCTCAACGTCGAGACGTAACGAGCTGGTTCGTCTACTGAATTTGTGTCTCTGTTGCCTAAGAGAAGGTCACTGGGCGCGTGACTGCAATGCTGCTTCCGGTTGCCCTCACTGCCGTGGCAAGCACCACTCGCTTCTGCACGAGTCAAAGCCATCACTGCCCTCCAGTAAGGCAGCTGCGTCCACCAGTCCGGCTGCGAGTGAAAACACGGCGCATGCAACAGCAGCTACAGACGACTCCAATGCTGGGCTAACATCCTTTATGGTCACGCAGGCAGAAGTCAGAGGTGGTACAGCGAAGGCTACAGCCAACGTCCTCCTGGACTCAGGATCCTCGTGCAGCTATGTCTCAGAGCGTCTGGCTAGGCGTCTCCGTCTAGGGGGGAGCAGGAAGAAAGTGTCGGTCGGCGTTATCGGTGGTGGCGCAATTAACGACACTCTCCAAGTGGTGACGCTAGCGGTCCAGCATGATGGTGGTGACAAGGCTACGGAGCTTGAGGCATATGTCCTGCCCAGAGTAACGACGGATCTGCGATTGGTGAACTGGAAGGAGATTCAGGACAACTGGGCACATCTTCGTGACGTATCGTTCAAGACAGCAGGAGACAATCACCTCGACTTGCTGATTGGCTTGAACTCACCAGTGCTTCACCGTGCGGATGAGGAACGTCATGGAGGCGATGGTGACCCTATTGCTCGGAAGACTCCTCTCGGATGGGTCTGTTTTGGGCCAGTACTATGTCCATCCACACCGACGCATTCGACGTTCCATGCGGTGACCACTGCTGGTACCAATTTGGACCACCTGGTGAGTCGTTTCTGGGATCTTGAAGCGGTTGGAATGTTACCAAAGTCAGACCAGTACTTGACTCCGGACGAGCAGCAAGCGGTGACTTCAACTCAGCGAACCCTGAACTACAAGGACGGTCGGTTTGAAGTCGGAATCCCCTGGAAGGACGGCGCCAAGCAGCCTGATGTCACGAGCAACAAGGTGCTGGCTGAGAACCGACTCCGCGCACTCATGCGATCGCTGCAGCGACGGCCAGGTATGCTGCCAAGGTATGCGAAGGTCCTGGAAGACTACCTGCAGAAGTCCTACATCCGGAAACTGACAACTGAGGAAGTTGAACAATGCGGCTCATCACAGTGTTATCTGCCGCATTTCGCTGTTATACGGGAGGATAAGGCAACGACTAAAGTCCGCGTTGTTTTTGATGCTGCCGCCAGAGCAAATAATGTTGCTGTGAACGACTTGATGTTGGCTGGACCGAAACTGCAGGCCGACCTCGTGAAGCTCCTGATTCGCTTCTGCCTTGAGCCTATCGCACTGATGGGCGATGTTTCGGAGATGTTTCTCCAGGTGTCCCTTTCCCCAGAAGACCGAAGATACCACCGGTTCCTATGGCAGCCTGGCGAAACAGTTGAGACGTACGAATTCATGCGGCTGGTCTTCGGGATCAAGGCGTCACCCTATTTAGCTGGACGAGCCTTGCAAGCTACTGCCGAGCGCTTTGGAGACCAGTATGATCCTATTGCCAGCGACATTGTGCGGGACTCCTTCTATGTCGATGATCTTCTCAAGTCGCTACGTGACGTACAGCAGGCGATTCTTGCTCGAGTGGAGACTCAGGCCCTCTTGAAGCGTGGCGGGTTCACGCTACGTAAGTGGCTAAGCAACAGCCCAGAGGTCATGGCGTCTATTCCTGCTGAGGAGCGGGCCGCGGCAGAGTCCAGGTCAATTGCAGAGAGCCCCTCGCATCCTGAGGTGTCCCAGAAAGCCTTAGGTGTGAAGTGGATGGTCAAGGGGGACTACTTCACGTTCCACTACAAGGGATCATCTCCGACAGTGTTCACGAAGCGGTCAGTCTTGAGCCGCATGGCAACATTGTTCGACCCAAGGGGTCAGCTGTCGCCATTCACCATAAGGGCCAAGATAATGTTCCAAGAGTTATGTCTCTCTGGAATCGGCTGGGACGACACGCTGCCAGATGCTCATCTTGCTTCATGGAGCCGGTGGTTTAGTGAGTTCGACACTCTTTCTCACCTCAAGATCCGTCGCTGTTTCAAGGGAGATGATTGGGTCAACGACATCACCGTCCATGTGTTCACGGACGCTTCCGCATTGGCATATGCCGCTGCAGCTTATGTGCGAGTGGCGGAGAGTGATGGCGGAGCACGTGTCACGTTGATCATGGCAAAGGCGCGGCCGGCTCCCATCAAGCGGCGAACGATCCCTCAGCTTGAGCTGCAGGGTGCAGTACTCGGTGCACGCCTGGGTCAGTACGTCAGTGGAGCGGTTGGTGTTGGAACAGATGACGTCAACTATTGGACAGACTCGATGAACGTCCTCTACTGGGTTCGCTCGCTCAGTAGAAAGTTTAAGGTTGACGTCGGCAACCGCATTTCAGAAATCCAGCGTCTTTCGCGTCCTGCGCAGTGGCAGCATGTTCCCGGAAAGGAGAATCCCGCTGATCTTCCTACTCGTGGACTCTCTGCCCAGCAACTCGTGGAACGGGGAACATGGTGGTCTGGGCCTCGATTCCTCTCCTTCGGTGCTGACCAGTGGCCAAAGAAAATGATTGCCGTGCCCTCCGTCCTTCCATGCATGCAAGTATCCAAGGTAGCTACTGCCATGGTCAGCCTACATGCAGTTGAGTGTCATCCTGCTGAGACTCGACTGGACCCCGGGAACTACTCTGCGTGGCCTCATCTCCTACGTGTAACAGCCTGGTGTCGCCGGTTTATCCACTGCCTCAAGTCAGCCCGCGCTGGAGAACAAGCTTATACCAGCACGGGGGAGGCCCCCGTGGTTGAAGTGAACTTGGGCAGCCAATGTTCTTCTCTTAATGTGCCGGAGCTTTCAGCAGCAGAGGTTGACAGTGCTGAGCAGTATTGGGTGGCGCGATCACAGAGAGACCAGTACCCAGATGTGTACCACACTCTGATGAGCGGCAAGGAACTACCATCCTCATCACCTCTTGTCAAGCTGCGGCCATTCCTGGACAGCAGCGCTGAAGTCCCGGTGTTACGAGTTGGCGGGAGACTGAGGACGGCTCATCATCTGGCCAGTGAGTTTCGGTGTCCCTTGATATTACCTCAGAAGCATCGGGTGACGGAATTGATCATTGCGGAAGAAGATCGGCAATGCTCACACTCGATTGGTACCAACCACCTGCTATCGAAGCTAGCTGACAAGTTCTGGATCGTAAAGGGGAGACAGACGGTAAAGCGGTATCGTCAGGCCTGTGTCGGCTGTAAACGTTTGTGGAACAAGCCGTACTCACCAGCGATGGGTCCGCTACCCAATTTCAGAACCGAAGGTCAGCTACTCGCCTTCTCACGTACAGCAGTCGACTTTGCTGGGCCGTTTTACGTAAAACGTGGCCGCGGACGTGTCCAGGAAAAGCGGTATGCAGCGATCTTCACATGCCTGCAAACCAGGGCTTGCCATTTCGAGGTAGTGTACTCCTTAGACACGGACGGTTTTAAAATGGCCCTGGTACGCTTCACCAAGCGCCGTGGAACCCCAACCATGATCCTCTCAGATAATGGGACGAATTTCGTCGGGACAGAGCGGGAGTTGCGTGAAGCTGTACAGAGTCTTGGTACTGGTGATGTCTCAGCAGCGTTGGCAGCCCAAGGGACACAGTGGGTTTTTAACCCCCCGAGGGCGCCTCACACTGGTGGTGTGTTTGAGCGGGTCGTTCGCTCATTGAAACAAGTACTGCAGACAGTCTTGTATAAAGCGGATCTTACCGATGAGGAACTGCATACTGCTCTTGTTCAGGCGGAAGGGTTACTCAACTCTAGGCCACTAACTGCGGTTTCTACTGATGCCGCGGACCCTCAGCCATTGACGCCTCACCATTTTCTGGTGGGACACGCTCGGGTCACGAGTCCACTGGAGGAACAGGCAGAGTTGGCTGAGCGAGCTCATCCTCATCGGCGTTTCGACATCATCCAGCATTTACTGAAGGTAGTTTGGAGGCGCTGGAAGAGAGAGGTTGTCTCACGGTTGAACCTGACTACCAAGTGGCAACGTGCTCAGAGGTCAGCTCAGGTTGGAGATGTTCTGCTATGCCTCGACGACCATCTTCCACGAGCAAAGTGGCCATTGGGAAGAGTGGAAGCCGTCTACCCAGGCAAGGACGGAGCGACACGTGTGGTGGATGTCAACATCCGGGGAAAAGTCTACCGTCGGCATGTTCGCTACCTTGTGCCTCTGGAAGTGGAGCCGTCGAGTGACCGAGTTAACAGCTTGGAGTCGGTCGTGAAGATGCGTGACCTGTGAAGTGAAACTCATCGCCCCGAGCCAAGTACTGAGTAACTGATTCTAATACCGAAGACGTTGGCTGATCAGTGATAATGAAATAAAATATCTGCTAGCCATATTTCATGCTGTGTGGTACTGTTAGAGCTATGGGTGATAGGAATCATGTTATGCGTGTTACAGCACGAGTGGGTTGCAAAGGTCTTCGATAGTTTCGGTGCTGATGAGCTAGTTCTATCGGAGGAAGTACACATTATGCTCTTTTGTTTTTCCTGGCAAGATGCTGGTGTGGCATATGCTTGTTTTTGCCTTTTGTTTTTCGTTGTTTTTGTTTTTTTTGCTCTTCTGGGTGTATGTAGTTTTCGCTCCCCTGCTATTTGCATGTTTGCTCAAGGGGGAGGAATGTTGTGTATAGACTATCTGTTGTGTTTCATTGGTCTGTGTGGCCGAGTGACTCCCGCTTCTCATTCATGATGTTTGGCCTGTTCTCATCTCAAGTGTAGCTACCCCTTTGCTGTGCGGTTTTATTGGTGATTGTAATATCATGCACGTGCCTGCTCTTTTCAGTTTCCCGCCGTTGTAGGCAGCGCATGCGTAACAGCTGATTTACATTTTTTGCTGTGACTTTTTGTAGGACAGGAAAGCTCTTGTGCTGGTTTTTGGTTGGAACAAGAAGAAGTTTTTGTCTATGTTGAATATTTGTGCGCTCCTTTGATCTTGTGAGAGTTGGGTCATTTTGGGCCAAGCACGCAATTCGAAACATGATCTTTTAGCTAGGGAGTATGGGGGACTACGGAACACGGGCTGCTTGCTTGTCGAAAGTGACATTTATGAGATTGTGGATGTCCAATTGAGTCTGGCAACCGGAGGCGGCAAACAACACAGCCTGAATGGCTGGCGCTAAATCGGGAGAGAGGTGTGTTTATAGCGCGGAGACGGGACTGTTCCCTCTACATCCCTTTACCTAATGCAGTAATGGAGATAAGTAACAACTGGTAAGGACTGCGTCTCGACTAACACTAACAGCGCACACCATACTAATGTATTATACTGTAGGTGTGAATCGCGCACTGCACTTGTAGAAACGATGCCCATGGTTGTCTCCAACGCTTCCCGTTGACCTCGCCTACTCGAAGTTAGTTGGGAATTATCCCTCCAGATCTTGCACTTAAATCTTTCCGACAAACATCACAAATGCAACGAAAGCGGCTTTAAAATTAACCTTTAACCCAGACTTGCCTATGTAAGTACATGTACACAGAAGGGCGAAGGCAATACATGTATTGGCAGGAGCTCACACAAAGTTGCAATGCCTGTGGGGGCAGACCCAGCTCGGCCGACAGACTGTCTCGGCGTGCATCAATCAGTGCCAGACTTATTCGGCAATGCTGTTGTTTATGTTCGTGCATTCTGTGTTCTGTCAACGTATCCGGGACAAGAACTCCGCGCCTGGGATGTGACACCTGCATGATCGCTTGTCAATGGTACATGATTGTCCCTCATTGACATTGAATAGAAAATACTAGTTTTGAGTAAACTACTGAGTGAAAGAGAGAGAGAGAGAGAGAGAGAGAGAGAGAGAGAGAGAAAGAAAAGAGGTGGAGCGGCATGGACTGGTGAATAGCCGTAATCTGTGTTTGTGCACACGCATGCATTGTATTCCTCTCATGACAAGAATGCGAACCTACATGTACATGACATTGTACATGTAGGTTGAAATTCACAGTTCCCTTCTTTAACTTGAAAGTTCTTCTTTTACAAGAGAACTGCATAATAGAACGGCTAAGTTTCAATTCAACTGCAAAGGCGTTCACTGATATACCTTGTTTTCCTCTCTGCTCACTTCAGTGCACATCGATTCAAATGCCCTTGAAGCGTAGGGGTACACGACTTCCTTCACAGTCGTCCTATTCTTCGTGTTACTTCTCCTTCTCTGCTCACCCTGCATCCTCATATTCTCATCCTAACTGTATAGAAATGGAGCCCCCTTCGATAGGTCTAAACGGCCTCTGGGGAATCCTTGAAATTATACAAATCACAAGCAGGTCGTGGATTTCTCGCTAGACCGCTAACCCCTAATGCCCTATTACCGGCGGTATATGCTAAACACGTGACGAACGCAGCTAAGCCTCCGCTTTGCACACTGTGGACCATTTCACCCCTCCCCCCTCCCCGCCTAACATGAACACTCTTTCCTCGTAGATCTGCTCGTAGACTGATCAACTCGTATACGCGTAGAGCACCATGACTGGGCAATATGCAATTTTCCATAAGGCTCAGTGGCACCAGGGAGCAGGTGGATAATGCATGTAATACGGTGATGATCAGGTGAATTGTAGTAGCTAAAAGTAAAACAAGTGGATTTCCCCCCAACCTGCCCAGGCATGTGCACAGACCACTGCCTATCGGATGGAACAACGCACCACGAGATCGAAGTGAGTAAGCCGCTATCGTCGTAAACTGAGATCAAACCTTCCTGGACAAGTCCGATGACAACTCCCCGTGGCTTCACGCGCATTCCGTTCAAAAAGGTTTCAAGCGACGGACAACTCCAGCAGCTCTGTCACACAGCTACAGGTACCATGCTCGTAGACTAGACTGCGTTGCATGTGATTCCGCTACCCCCCCCCCCCCCACTAACTAATTACTTGGGTCCGCCAGGTGATTCATAAGAATTACGGATCATTGACCTTTGCCTTTGGGCTTCTCTTGTTTTGGAGACGGCATCGCAACACCTTCCGGGACCAAGTACTGTACTGTACTACTACAATCATGTAGTAACAGGCAGGTGTTACGCATGTGCTATGTAAGTCGTCTGCAGAATGTTCACGGATGCTAACGATGCCTATAAATTATACAATCATCATGTACATGTCTACGTCTGTGCTTGTATCATGACGCCATTGACATTGTGGGGTTTGTCTGGTGTCTCGCGTCCTTCCTCGACCTACCGCATGCGTGTCTAGTTGGACAAACAGACATACCGTGTATCTAGTGAGAAGACAGCGGCACAGCCATATAACACATTAACACGCACAGTTTACCTGTAGAGTTTAGAAGTCTCGACGGCAAAGGGATAAGTAGTTAGTTGAATGCTGTAGAGAGTCAGATTGGCACACGATACACGTCTCTGACGATCCTGGACATCATGGTAATACTAGTGCAAGCAGAACATGCATGTAAACATGTGCACCTACCCGTACTGTTTGTACTGTTTGTACTGCTTGTACTGCACAGTGTGCTAGCAAGAGCAGGTCTACAGCAGCAATGTGTGTACTCTTCTGACATAAACATGATGTAACGTTATAAACATAGTCATCGTGTACTCTTGGTTCTAAGCTGTCGCCGACTACAGAGTGGAGTACAGCAGTAGTTTTATCACTTCCTGCTTATAAGTACACTGCACATCATTATGTACATACAATGACTTGTAATTGTATGCGATAGCTGAGAGGTCACGCAAGTAATCCCCGTGCCAGATTTACCCCCACATTCACATTCACAGCCATCCGGATGCAGGACACTTACATTTATAGCACGCTAGGGCGTTACTAAACAGCTTTCTAAAAATTAATGATTACTAGTACTGTAGTGTAGTGTAGTACTCTCTACTCTCTAGTAGAGTACTAGTCAGAGTAGCATAGAGTATGTCATTGTCATTGTCAGGCACCTCTACTCGGCGTACTCTCTCTCTGCTAGTGCTTGTGTCCTGTGACTCCTGTCCTCTGTGATATGACAGCAGTACTCAGCATAACCATTATTAACCTGATTCCAGCTCTTGTCTCTCCTTTTCTGTGATTCACGGACAGGGCAGTAATCTGACAGCTACGCGCAGATGGCAAGGGGCCAACTTTTCAATCCCAAGCTTTTGTCGGCGATATTGCCTTCATTATTGTAGTATTGTTTGCTGATATTCATATCCTCCAGGTACAGTGCACAGTGTACAGTGTATGTGTCACTGAGCCTGAGGTAGGCTGAGGTAGGTACGTGGTTCACATCACATCGCCCCTCAGCCACGTCCACGCACCGCTAGCCCCGGCCTCATTGGAGCTGCAGTCAGTAGAGTGGCTATCACGTCGTTGGACTTGGTAATCGTAGGACCTTGGCCTAGGCCTAGGCCATGGAAGCTGCTTTACTGTACATGTGTGAATCCGAGGATCCGTTCGGTTCCGAGGAATCTCCAGGAACTACTGCACTGGATTGAGTGGCAGCACATCACACATCAGTGGGGTATTGTACTACTCCCTGGTTCTGATGTCTTCTTACACCGCTCCCAGTGGAGCACAGCCATGCTATTCCGCTTTTACTGCATGCGATTGTGATCCGGGAGATGCCATTCCAAGCGAACAGGCTGTAGAGTGTAGGCAATGACAGTACACGTTGCAGGTTCGTATGCGGAGTTATAAAAACCGTGAACATTGTCATTGCCTCAGCAGTCCTGTCACAACCCAGTGTTTTTCTTTTCACACAGTTCCATCGTTGCACAAAGAGGCTTCATTTTTTTGTATATCTGGTACAAGTGGGGCACATAACATTTTCAATGATGTCCTGCCCTCTTGCAAAAATAGAGGAGGCTAGCCCATTGTCGCTGCGCCACGACGAAACTAACGATGTTCAAGCAGTTCGGCGCTTCCTGCAACTCCTGGAACGAAACGCAGAGCCAACGCGGAGAGCGCTCAACGCGTGCCTGTTCCTGTACGCCATGTGCATAACGCTGGCTTTCGCACTGCTGGCCAGTTACGTGGTGTTGGGGCAGAACACAAACAGCCAGCTGCTTTGGTCGCAGTCCGAATTATCACCTTCCGCTTCAGTAAGTTCCGACAGCTTTCCGCCGTAGAGTGTGGCATCATGTCAGGAGAATATATGCCCGCCCTCTCTGTGCGGTGTTGTGAACATTCCGTAGTAGTAGGTTGCAACGCTGGACTGGTATTCTTCTGTAAAGTGTTTATGATCATGGTTATAGTTATGGCTGTTCTGAAGTCGTGGTGGGCTAATCTGGTCCTGTCCAAGTGACTGTCGATCTTCTCCTTTTGATGTTGACCCACTCACTGCAGATCTACAGGGTTGGTAGACCTTCTAGCCAAGTAGATCTACATGGCGGGTAAACACATGGTAACTCCCCTGTTCCAGACGGTAGAGGGTAGAGAGTGTGCTGTAGGACCATGATGACTATGAGTCATGCGCTGAATGTGATTGTTCGTGCCCAGAACACGTTTCAGCGAGATGTGACTGATGTGTGTACGCCTGGTGGTGTTTTCGGCATCACCTGCTGGTGATGTTTTCGGAACCCTGCTGCATGCATGGCAAGGCCATTGTTGCTTGGTAGAGGGTCTAACCTTACTATCGGCCACTGCCATCTAGCAACTAACCTTTACTTTACTTACTTGCCGACACCAAAATTAAACTTACTTGCTCTTCCGGCCACCAGTCTGTGACATGCACGATGTAAGTACTGTAGTAGAGAGCAAGCTACGTAAGTCTGGATCCTGCCCAGAACAATCTCCGCAGAGTCGCGGTTGCTGCGGAGAAGAAGCGACGCTTCAGCTTGAGACGGACATAACACATTCACCCAGTCTCTGCCGTCTTCTAGATTTATTCACTGTGACTGCTGGATAGTGGTGATACTTGCAGTATCTTTCTATCCTTTTCTTCTGTATTGTTAGTTTGTTACTATTGTATCTCTCTTGGCATAGGCTCAGCTAGAACCTCTCGTCACCGCGCTAAATTTGATCGGAATGAGGCAGCAGACTGACGTTTCTCCTCCGGAAATACCCATCAGCAACGACGTGCAAGGCTCTGATCGCAGTTCAAGAAGCAAGCGACGTAAGAATACGACAAAATGCTATTAGTTTTCACCGAGTCGTGCGCAGGGCTAGGCTAGGCCTAGGGTCGTGCTCGAGAGAAAAGACTATACGGGTGAAAGAGAATGCCCAGCCGGGGGATAGGGGACATGAGGAGGCCCTGAAGGACAGGTAACGGCTGTTGTGCGTAGTCTTAGATCTACTACTACTACTACTACTACTACTAGCACAGTGTAGTGCAGTGTAGTGCAGTGTAGTACAGTGTAGTGCAGTGTTGACTGCCCATCACAATCACTGTGAAGCTCATTTGAGTCATGTACTAGTAGATAATTCGTGTCCGGAATCGAAGTACACAGTGTATGTTTGTAGCATGAGGAACACTCCTACTGTACATAATATGTAGGACGACTGGTTCGCTGATGGGTGCGCCTGGCATGACGGTCCATCCTCGTCTTGTCATTGTCAAGGAAAACAAGCGTCCCTTTTCTTTCTGGCTCAGCTGATTCTGTTGTTCTGCATGGAGAACATGACTGTAGGCAGCCATCTGAGCGACCCCTGAGCGTGAGCGCACCCCATAGCTAGGCTATGGGCATAGGCTGGCACTCCCTGCCAATCATCTGGGTGTTGGGAACGCTTGTCATGCCTGCTCAATCAGCTGACAATCCAATCTTATCACAAGAGTCAAACTGTACTGGTCATCACTATCACACAGGCCACTGACTGGCACTGAGATAGCCACAGTGGATTCTCTTCCCTAATAATGGGCCTAAACTCCTTCTCTTTTTCGGGACATCATACTGGCCAACCCTCCCGTTTTTCCCCGGGAAAATCCCGGAAAATCAACACTCCTCCCGGGGTCCAGGGGATTTCAAGCAAACTCCCGGAAAAACCAAAGTTTTGTCTGATACAGGATTTTCCTGAAAACTCCATGGTTTCTCCCCGAATGTCCCGGTTTTTTGAACTTTTTTCAAAGGTATGTACGGTGCTCATTCGCACTTCGAACTGTGCACAGCACTTTGAAGACCTGACCATGCAAGATCTGCACTGACAAAGTGACAGGCGGGCGCCGACTGATCAAACTGCACTACAGCCTTTAGTACAGGGTCGATCTGTGCTGTACGCACAGCTGCAGAGTCGAACGTTTTTTGGCGGGAAAAGCTCTTTTTCACTTGTTTTGTGCCATCCAGGGATTTTGAGAGAAATCCAGGGATTCTGCATGTCTTGTCAAGGGATTGAGATTGTGGTGGTTGGTCAGTATGGGACATGATCATGAATTAAATTACTAGAACTTGGGGGGGGGGGGGGGAGGGGGTAGTCTCAGTACCACTGCAAATAATTACTACACATGCAAGGCCAGCAGAAGCATATGAACAGTAGGTACAGTAAGTTGAACCTGTAACTAAACTGTCTAAAGACCACCGTGACTAGCGACCTGCCTGATACTACAGGCCTCTTCGCCAGGCATGGATGGTCTCACATTCATTATATGGTTTTCGCGGTGCAAACCTTTAAATAAGGACCACCTGCCACTAAAGACCGCTTTCTCTGGCCCCAAGGGGGGGGGGGGGTCGTCAGTCACAGGTTTTTCTGTACTAGTAGTACTGACTGTGCTACGATTGAAGTACGAAGCAGTCCTGCTCTGCATCTCTGCCAAGAGTGCAATGGTGTGTCATGGATGTGTGTTGATAATCTGCTGCAGAGGTACAGCCATGCGCCACGGTTGCACCGGCGACAGAGATTAGAGAGGAGCATCACCACTGGTACAGAGGCAAGAAGGTGAGTCAGTCATGACATCATGAAGGGTGTTCATGACATCATAGAGGGTGTGCTAGTGAAGTAGATCAGCCGGCAGCTAGCCCTTTACTTGGCGGATATTGCTCGAAAAGCAGTGAAATTGGCAGAACCATACAAACCGTATGGCAGGCACTTCCTTGAATTCTGCCAGTCCATTTCTTTACCCATATACCAAACATGCATGAAACATGAAATGGTACAAAATTCTAGCAATTTTCTGCCGGTATTATCCCCCAAGGAGTACCAGTATCCCGTTGTAGAATGCACTGTTGTGAAGTGACTGATGACATCATGTCTTCAAGTAATATCTCCGAATTTATCTGCATAGATACAAATGCATGACAAACCATAATGGAACACAATTACTGTATTTAAAGGGAAGAAATGACTCGCTAGAATACTATTGCTAATCAGGGATTTAGTCTACATGCACAATGCATAGCCTTCCTGTTGCTTCGATGGCCGCATTTGTTGTGCTGGCTTTACCTCCGATGGCATGTACTCTTTCACAAGCTGTTTCTTTTCTCTCTCTCTTCCATTCATTCTTTCTTTCTTTCGCAAGCCTGCTCCTCTCTTGCTCTAACCTTATACCTTGCTCTGGATCTCCCCTTCTGTCTGTCTGTCTGTCTGTCTGTCTGTCTCTCTCTGTCTCTCTCTCTGTCTCTGTCTCTGTCTCTGTCTCTCTCTCTCTCTCTCTCTCTCTCTCTCTCTCTCTCTCTCTCTCTCTCTCTCTCTCTCTCTCTCTTTCTCTGTCTCTCTCTCTGTCTCTCTGTCTCTGTCTCTGTCTCTCTCTCTCTCTCTCTCTCTCTCTCTCTCTCTCTCTCTCTCTCTCTCTCTCTCTCTCTCTCTCTCTCTCTCTCTCTCTCTCTCTCTCTCTCTCTGTGTCTCTCTCTCTCTCTCTCTCTCTCTCTCTCTCTCTCCACCTCCCCCTTCCTTGAATACTAAATGTGTCAGTTGCAGCTATGAAAAAAATTATAAGAAGCTGTCTATTTTTGTCATTGTTCAACACAGGTTGGCAGTATGAGCATGGTCAAACCAGCTGCACATTTGGTCGGCGTAGTCAAGTACTTTAACAACAGCCGGGGAGAACCTGGTGAGTAGGCTGATCTATTCAGTATGAATGCATACAGGTAGCAGTGTTATTAGCACTCTGGAAATACCCATCCTGAAGACGGAACAGTCGTGTTAGTGTGGCATGCCCATAACATATTGTTACTTGGAAGTATGTTCACGCACCATTTTACAGCAGTGCTTTGGCACTTTTAAGTTAAATTGGGAGCCGTAGGGACTGCACAGTTGCAATCTGAATATGGACGTGCCCTTTGTTGAGAGGTGTCTACAAAGGGAGGTTCCATCTTGCCGCCGCCGGGGTGTATGTACAGTGTAAAATACAGTGCTGCTCAATGAAATCCAGTCGCGTCCCTCAAAAACGCTCTGGGCGTCCGGGCGTTGTGCAGCCCTAGACCTGCAAACACTGGGCTGCGAAATGGTGCAAGGCGCAAACTTGAGTGACACGACTGGATTTCATTGAGCAGCACTGTAGTAGCAAGTTGAACTAACACCGTGGGTTCTATTGGTCATGTTATCGTCATTTTTTCCCCACTGCATTTAGGGTCAAAACTCACCTGGAGCAGAACGTCAAGAAAGTCCTATATACGCGACGTGGGTCTGGATAGCACGAATCGGACGATTGTTATTCGCCAGTCAGGCATGTACTACGTATTTGCTCAGGTCACCTTTGATGATCCCAGCTTGCTGTACGACGCCTTGAAGCTGGCTGTCGACGGCCATGACAAGGTCCAATCGCAGGTGCCGAACAATTTGGTCTGGAGCAAGGAGCAGGGGACGAGTAAAGTGCGGCACACGCTCGACCGAGCTGGGATCCGCTTCTCGCCAGTAAGGGCAGACCGGAAGCCCAACCCCGTTATTCAGAAGGACCAAGAGCTGGAGTTCCGCAAGACGGTGACCGTGCAGGCCCTGCTGCATTTGGAGAAAGCTAGCAGGGTGGAGGTGAACCTGGGGTGCTCCCGACCCAGCAGAGATGAGAATGGTCAGTCAGTCGAATGCAAGCCAGTGCTGTACAAGCAAGGTGGACGCAGTGGTGATGTCAACTACTTCAGTCTTTTCATGATCTAACGTCAAGAGCAGGACCCCATCTCGTACTGCCAAGTGGTATTCACCATTCCGTCTCATAGTCATACAACCAAGCCATATTGGCTCGAGTATATAGGACTGAAACCAAGTTATCGCTATCATAGCAAACATGAGGACTACACGGGAACTACGTTCTTGCAAGTGGTGTATAATCACTCAGCACCTGCATGTGAAGGTTTGCTGCCAGCGGGATGTTAGTGGAATAGATTGCCACGTCTTTCACCCGAATCATTTTTAAAAACAGCCCCCGGCAGAACCATCATGCCAGCTTTTCGTCAATTGTGAAGTCATGTGACATCTGCTTTTCTTTACAGCATACTCTTATCAGCTGCACTGTGAGAGAAAATCCCAATTACTTGAAGCATAAGTTCTGTTTGAACTGTATTTTTCAGAAGCATAGCATGCAGCATCAATACCACCACACATTCTGCTCCATTTAAAAGTATACGCAACTTTCTCGCACGATTGCTTCACAAAAGACTTGATTTCTGTGGATCTTGCTTTGTCCAACCAGCTGAGGTGCAGAATCATGACAACCTAAACGGTATCGCTGTTGAAATGTTTCTCCTTTTGAGTACTCGTCAATACAGTCCAAGGACTTGAACTACAAATCGTACATGTACATGTAGATGTAGTCTACGTCGTGTGAATGGTGTGCTCATTCGG
Organism: Sycon ciliatum; assembly: GCF_964019385.1. Lineage (NCBI taxonomy): Eukaryota > Metazoa > Porifera > Calcarea > Leucosolenida > Sycettidae > Sycon > Sycon ciliatum. Next base: position 24,781,469 of record NC_088650.1, read on the forward strand.
CAACCTCCGTGCAGCTAGCGGGCTCTTGTTGCTGTATTGTTTGAGCCAATCTTTGCTTTTAGGAATTAGAATAATTATGTTGCTCCCTACGTGGGGGCTCGCGCTTTTTCTGCCTACTAGAATTCTCACATAACATTACTGACTCATGACTGCCATTCAGACCACACGACAAGTCCAACCGGCTATCACCCGGCAAACCTGCAAGAAAGCACCACTCCCTGCTCAATACACAATGTCTTGGGGAATTCACCGCTCATGATCAGTTGAGCTTGAGTAGGCTGACGAGGACTGAGATAATTGTGTCTGAAGAGCACCACTGGTGCTCTCCAGACCAAACCATCACCAGGGATACAAACTTTCAGAGACGCTCTGTTTCCAGCGCGACAAACACCTTCAAGCTTGTGAACACCGATTGCAGCGTGAGTCAGTGCGGCTATGGATATGGAGGCAGCTGGCTGAACAAACACAGTCACATCTGACTGCAAATATGCCCACGACGCAGCTGCTCAGTGCTCACCAGTTCAAGGTGTGGGCCCTTCTCTTCACTCAGTAGAGTAGAGTAGATCGAGCTGCACTCCCGGTGCCGAAAGGCGGGCTCACGCCTCTACATGGCTACTTCCCCTCGTCTAACCTCCAAGACGAAATGATAGTAACCGACTGGACGAAATTAAAACCGTAAAAAACGCTGAGGACCGGTGGCCATTCACAACGTTCATGTTCGCTGTTGCCTCCAAACCATCTCATTCGCAAGTCCGCGCTAGGGAAAACATTGTATAATTTATTTCAAGGATTCCCCAGTGCAGAGGCCGTTTAGGTCTATCGAGGGGCCCGGTCTCCATTCTGTGCAGTTAGGATGAGAATAATGAGAATACAAAGTGAGCAGAAAAGGAGAAATAACACGACGAATAGGACAACTGGGAGTGAGCAGATCAATGAGGAAAACAAGGAATATCAGTGAACTGAATACCTTTGAAATTTAGCGATACTATTATGCAGTTCTCTTTTAAACTAAGCAATATTTATGATGGAGGTTATGGTAGGGGGCAGACAGCGGCGGATCCAGAGTTCAGCTGAGGGCCTAGGGGAGGGCGCGGGTAATATTCATGACAGGGAACCCATGCGGTACATGTATTTTGTACACACATAGCGGCTATGTTACGTCATAGGCTTAGCGGTTATGTAGAATTACTATTTTAGCACATGCACTCACTCCCACTTTTTCAACCACTTCATTGAGGACTCTGGCTGTAGTAGAACATAGCCGTACTACATTGTGTAAAGATAGTGCTTCAAAGCGCAAGACATGCTGAGATCGAGAACAATAATGGCAAAATAATATTATACGATTACTTGGATGGCCATGTGGCCCATGTCCAGCAGTAAGAATGGAGTGGAAATACATTAGCAAGAAAACAATCGTAGTGTAGGGTCCGGCGGATTCTGCTCGAAAAGGTGGCAGATTCTGCTCGAAAAGCAGTGAAATTGGCAGAACCATACAAACCTTATGGCGGACAATTCCTCGAATTCTGCTCCATTTCTTTATCCACATACATATACCAAACATGCATGAAACTTACCAGAAAAAGTACCGAATTCTGCCAATTTTTCTGCCGGAAGAATCCACTGGATCCTATCGTAGTGTGAGCATTGGGTTCGGTTTCAGCATTTATACACAAGCATAATTATAATTATGCCCACACACAGGCTACAGCAAATATTGGCATGTAACGTGTTCTGTACAACCATGTGACACAAGTCAGAATGAACGAACAGCCAATACGGAGGATTAGCAAGACGAAATTCGCGTTCGCGTTCGCTCTCCAAGGAAAGTCGAACTCAGCGACGGAATTCGCGTTATGAGAAGGATTAGCAGACAGAATTCGCACATGCATGACGTTGACACGACGTACATTGTGTACAGACAGTACAGCGTGGTAAATTTATGACTGCCCTGACACGAATCCGCGATTCGTGTTCCGACTACTTTTCCGAACGAAAAATGCGAAAGTACGCAATCCAGTTCGCGAACTGAAAAATGTTTGCGAACGCGAACGCGAATTTCGTCTTGCTAATCCTCCGTAATAAAGCAACTATGTTACTTCGCTGCGTAGCAGTGCCACCAGCCACATTCGTGACAGTCACAACGCGCTTAACGTCGTCTTCTGCGATAGTTTCAGCAGGTAAATGCTGACTCGCGTCACTACTACTGACAGTCCCACCATCGTCGTCAGAATCTACTTCGGATTCCATTTGGGGAATATATATTTATTATTTAAAGGATTTCCCAAAGGCAAAGGGAGGTCAAGGTCAAGGTGTGTGTGTGTGTGTGTGTGTGTGTGTGTGTGTGTGTGTGTGTGTGTGTGTGTGTGTGTGTGTGTGTGCGTGCCTGAGTGTCTCTGTGTGATACATTTAGCATTCAATGCTGGTGTACTTTGTCGCGCTCGGCGTAGTTCTTTCCACATTGTGTTCTGTATGGTACATGTATAACGCATACAGTGTAGGTCCACCTTGCCAGTCTCCTCAATCCTCATGATGGCTCCTGGCCCAAAAAATGATTGAACTTGTGCAGGTTTGCAGCGAAGAGACCACTTGCCAACAGTAGTCTGCTTTTCGATGGACACCATGCGTCTCAGAGACGCCTTTTAGGAAGCAAGAGCACTCCACTCCCACTGTTGGCAGTAATATAACTGGCCAGGGGTGTCAGTAACTGAGATCGGATTTCTTTGCGCCGTGTGATGGTCGCTGAATGCCCATTACCGGTATTTTTGACTGTACATCATGACATGATGCATGATTGTATTCTCAAAGTCAAACATCCAGAAGTACCAGTGCATGTCTAGTGTACATGGATAACGTTACTGCAACTTTGTAAGTACATGTACTCGTACAGTGGACTAAGCATCTTCTACAGTTTGTAGGGCTAGAATACGGACACCCTCGGGTACTAAACATGCCATGGGAAAATGAAACGGAATGAGGCAAGGCAACCGGGTCCGAGGGCTACATGTAGTGTATGTTACTATGTAGGTGATTCTTTGCGTAATGTTTAGGTGTATGGCGTACATGTACATGGGCAGGGTGGGGCCGGGCCCAGGCCTACAACAGGCAATGCTCCTGTAGTTTAACCGTTCAACATAATGGTGTGCATACAGAACAACACGGACAATTAAGGCTTGTTTGCTGCTCCTTCAAGTTTCATGCTCTCGCAATCATCAGGCAACATGAGCATGGGGTGTGTGCATACATGTTACGTTGTTATGTTGAGGCAATTCACGTATGCCATGGCCGGCGTTGTAGATGCTAACAGGAACTTGCGATCGGGGGCAGAGCGCAGACTGTAACAGTATCCTGTATCTGCGGAGTGCTGGACGTATACCGGTAGTTGACTGGTTCTATGCCGGCTTGCGACTGTGCTACTCGGTCTTGGGTGCCAGGGACTGCGGAGATTGCCATGGCTTCCTCTGCCGCCGCTGCTGTTCTAGCTTGCCTTGGCGCGACAAAAGACGCTGCTCGTCTGGTTTGAACCAGATTGTAGATTGGTCTTGGCGAAAGGCGTACTTACTTGTACACGGCGCGGAGCGACTCAGTCAGTTGTGGTATTCGAGTGCTGAGCTTCTTGCTGGAAGAGTACTACCGTCAGGTATGGACATGTATTATTATGTGCTGATTGTGGTTGAATTCTGTGTGCAATGTACGTGTGTTTGGCTCGAGGTGCATCCTCCGTGATGTGATTCCGTTGGTACTAGTTGTGCAGCTATAGTCAATGCATTGAAGTTGCTCGCCATGTCTTTTCTTTGGTGAAAGTTGACGTTCACCATGGATCGTTCACTGCATTGTAGTCACGGTCAGATCGTGTTGATTGCCTTTTGCGGCAAGAGCCTGTTGTGCATCCGTGCAGCCATGCCTCCGAGATTCACAGTAGTCATGGTTAGCAATTTACCGTTCACGCTATTATCGACGGACCACGTGTACCGTTTTCTGTGTGTGTAACACACACAGAAAACGGTACAGGCGACGTAGGGCCGAAGTTAGCGTGAACGGTAAAATGTAACCATGTCTAGTTACTACCAGGGAGTACATGTAGTACAATACCTTATATGGTATTGTACTACTCCCTGGTTACTACTACTAGTATCTGCGAGCAACTAATTACTTAACTGTAGCGCGGAATTGCACCTTTCTCACTTGTTGTTGTTGTATAATACATGTATATTGATAGTGATAGCAATAAAGAGAACAAATTCTGCTGTCATCGCCACACTACAACAAAGTCTTTATTGCTATTATAAAATTGTTGTCTCCGCGTCGATTATTTACATATTGATAGTGGGAATCCAAAACACTTTTCAGTGTATCCTTTCACAATGTCTAAAGGCGAGTAAAGCTTCTCTTGCATTGCACTGCATGCGTCCGGATTGATTTGACCATAGTGCCCCAAACTCATGTAGTAATGAGAACCCATGGAGAAGACTGGATCAGAAAGTAAAATCCGGTAGTACTTGTCCTCGATTATGTCTTATAGTTACAGGCCACATGAATTCAATGGAGACTTCCCGTCCTAACCCATTACTGCCCTGCAGTGCACTGGTGTTGTCCTGCTTGCTCCACATGTACTGTGCATGAAGGTGCCATGAAGAAGTATGGTCGAAAAATTCCAGTTTCGCTGAGGGGAAAAACGTCTTGTTCATGGCACTTGCAGTTGATATGTGCTCAGTCTAGTGAGCCGCGATAATCGTATACTGGTTAGACCTATACGATGTATAGTGTTGCCCTGCAACATAAGGCATCCCCCTCTCTTCCCAGGCGCACCACCCTTGCCTCGATTGGAGATCTCTTGTTTGCAATGGCTGGGATTTACTTTGAAAGTCTTTCTCAGACCGCTTACGGGAGGAAGCCTGGGATCAGAGTCTGAGCAGACCTCGATCTCAGGATCTTCGCTGTGATCCGAATTCTCCTCCGAAGACTCGACTGAGCAGCTGACTGAGCAGCTGACGAAGCGCAAGTTCGCTTCGCGAAAAATCCGTGGAGAGTTTGTTGGCTGCCTGCCCGCTTGGGTGGGCGGTGCGCCATTCCCTTCACCGACTTAGCTACACAAGTTCGTCAACTGAACACTAATTTCAAAACTAAAAGTCAACCAAAGTCTAAGAGAACAACTATTCCGTGTTCAGAAGAACTTTCTTACCTGACACTAGAAACTACTTGTCACAGCATGTGCAAACACTTGCGCAACTACCCACGTGCATGCACTAAAAAAAAGAATCGAAATATTTGAGGGGAGGGCGCGCGCCCACCGCGCCCTCCCCTAGATCCGCCTCTGGGCCAGACGGTGCCACAGAGTGCCTGCCTGAAACAAAAACATAGAAGATAGTATGCGGCCATGACTATGGAAGACTAGTTTGTTCGGACGGCGTGTGAAGAAGAGATTGGTGCGGCTTCGGCGATACTTGGGGAATTGGGTGTTACTCCCTTCATGGGAGCTCGGTCCTCAGCGTTTGTTCAGCACCTCAGGTGACCTCCATGACTCGCGGCGACACTGACTCACGCTGCTATCTGGTGTTCACAAGGTGTTTGTCGCGCTGGAAACAGAGCATCTCTGTGAGTTTGTATCCCTGGTGATCATCGGGTTAGGTCTGGAGAGCAATATAACTATAAGCGGTGCTCTTCAGACTCAATCTTCCTCAGCCTACTCAAGCTCAACTCACGAGGGATGAATCTCCCGAAACACTGACTGTGTACTGAGCAGGGAGTGGTGCTTTCTTGCAGGTTTGGCGAGTGGAAGGTTCGATGTACTTCTGGTGCGCTCTGGATGGCAGCCGTGAGTTAGTCAAGAGAGAATTCAAGTCGGGCAGGAAAAGCGCGAGCTCCCATGTAGGGAGCAACACACAATTCTCGAAGTATCGCCGAAGTCGCGCCAACCTCTTCATATCCAGTCAAGTCGGTATTTTCGTGGTCTCCAGGTATCCTTCTGAGTGAATGTCTTCTCTGGAATGTGCAGGTCACAGTAGTTTGATCATCTTGAGTCTGGGTATGATGCTACTGTAGTGTAGAAGCAGGGGTGTCTGTGTGGTGCGTGTTGGTGTTGTGCACGAGGTGTGCGTTGGTGCTGTGAGGTGTGTGTTGGGTGGATGTTAGTGCCATGGCGGCAATCGGAGGATGCAGTGATGTACACGTGCAAGCCAAATAATTGCTGCTGAAATTTAGAAAGTGCATGATCAGGTTTCCTGAACGGCTTATACTTGCCCGTTTCGAGGTTGCATGTTACATCTAGGTAATTAACGACCTTCAGGTTCACCGCTATCGTCACCTTCAGTCCGAAGGACTGAAACACAGCGGTTATGTCCTTCTGCACACGTTCCGCAGATGATCCCGGGGTATTCCTTAGCACGGCGAGTCCACCGTCGCGGTATAGACCCATATTGCTCTTCAACTTCGGTCTTGTCTACGTGCTGAGCTAGTTTAAAGAGGATAAGGATGCCAACCAGTTCATAAACCTCTGCTCCGTCGAAAGAACCCATGATAGTTACGTCGAAGAGGCTGTCGCTGCGTTTCTTGGCCCATGTCCTTTCACCCTGGAATAGGAGAGATTTTCTTGCATATGATATTATTCCTCTGTCCTGGACTGTGACGGCTGTATACTGGCTGGCGAACTTGAGTCAAGCGCTTTCTCGAGGAGCTCTTCGGAGATCGACGGGTAAAACTCCACGACGTCGAACACGACGAAGGTGCATTCATCTTTCCCGTCAATGCCATCAAACCAATCTATGACCGCTGTTGAGCTCCTCCACAAGTTTACGGTTGTAGCGGTGCGGACATCCTTTGTTATACTCTCTAGAATAACCTTGCTGACTTTCCCTACCTCAGACTTTGCCGGATTGATGAGGCGGCACGGGCGGTCGTTCATGCGTCTATCCTTGTGGTCTTTCAATGTGATAACAGCTTCGGCTTGGGCCATGACTTCTGTTCTATCGGCGATACCCAAGTCTCGCGCAATCTTCTTAGGCTTCCAAGTTAACCTCTTCATAGGCTTTATCAGGAGCGGTTTTGTAGTTCCTCGTGACATTATCGTGCATCGCGGCTTGCCATACTGGTCTTTGGTCACTCTGTGTCGGATTCTTCGTCTTGTCCGCCTTCACGATGATGTCGTCGCTGGCTCACATGGTCTGTACGTCTTTTCTCCGCCTTTCTTGAAATTCGTCTGCCACTCTACGGAATTTGATGTTAGTGATTAGGCTGGCCGTTATGTCGTCTTCGAAGTCTCGGCTCCTGATCTAAGCTAAGTATCTGGGGTGGCGCTTTCCTACTTCTAAACCCGAAGTGCTCTCCCTTGGTTTCGTTTCCGTCTAAACTATAGAGAGTGCTAAACTATCAAAGGAGCTGCTCTAAGTCTAAACAAAAGCGGGTAGCGATCCACTGCATACAAGTGCTCAAGTTGTTGTTGCTGAGGCGGCTATCCCCTGTTGAGGTCGATAGCCCTGCTCATTTATATCATGTTCTCATATTTTCTGCTTTTCTTGTCATTCTTGCTTCTTGTGTTTGTTTGTTTTCCTCTAGTTTTCAACTTTTCTTGTGTTTGCAGAGAAGGCGGAGAGCCGGAACGCAGAACCCTTTTTTATATTTTTTTCACGGAGAAGGTGGAGAGCCCGAACGTGCGTGCCTAGCGCCTGCCTTTGTAACTTTTCGGGCCATACGTGGCATGTGTAGCACTCTGCTCTCTGATTGCTTCTGCCTTCGTTCTGCCACAACACGCACAGCTGCCCGTACACGTTCCCAGTCCATAGATTCACTTGCTCTGCCTAAAGCACGCACTCGTTATGGCTTATTCGCTTTGAGCTTTCTGGCTTCTGACCGCTGGAATTCTCTTCCAGCTGACATTCGCTCTTGCTCCTCGCTTTCACTATTCCGCAAATCTATACGTGACCACATAGGGTACCCTGTAAAAAGGCCTTAGGCCTGTGGGGATTGCCCTATTCAAAATTTAAATAATAAATAATAACTTGTTTATCCTCATGACTACCGTCTGAAGCACATCAGATAGATGCATAATAATAATGATAATGACCTTCCGGAATTCCACACCTAAACAATTAATAATATTGGTGCGATTTTGCATGACCGGGATTGAGGACAAAGTGCTCAATTCCAAAAAAAAAAAAAAATTCATGTACAGTGCATGCTGGCAACTGAAATCCGACCCCTGGGCGGATTTCAGTTGCCAGTACTGTATGTACGTGCGTAGATCTGTACGAACTCGTACTACTTTGTAGTACTGTATCTAAAAAATCATCATGCGCCATCGCGGCTTCGGATCGTGTCACTGAGCTGACGCGAATTCGAACAGCTAATTTTGAAAATAATTGATGCGACCGTGGTCACAAGTCACTGGTAGGTCTACGTGGTGGTTGCAGAGGGGCTGGACATTAGATTGGACACTGCTGTTCCGTAGAATACAGCCAGCTTGGTAGCCTTGTCAGCTGGAGAAGTGAAGCCGTTCGGGAATTACTAGCACCCACATCAAGTAAGATACGAACAACTGACTGGAAATTTGACGTGCAAATACTGTAAGTCAACAAAATTAATTATTCGGCGCATGTTTATTTTCGGCCATTTCCGGCCTGGGCATTTTTGGCCTAAAATTTGTTCTCGCCGAAATTTCACTCATAACCTGTCCCTGCGGGAATTATTTGCGGAAAAATTCTCGAGAACTCGCGCAAGAAATTGCGGCATAAAACAAGAAAAAATGCGGCAAAAAGTGCGGAAAGATGCAGAATTTGCCGGGAATTCGCGGAATTAGTTGCAGAAAATTGCAGATTTGGGCCAAATCACGAAATTTGTTGCATCCGTAGAATCGCTATTTGCGCTGTAGATCTACTCGGGAGTACAGGTGGAATCCTGATAATTCTAAAGCTCGGGTGCGCAGGCGATGTGTGCCTCCCAACTCTTGGGGAAGCCCCTGGGTAGAAATTGTGACACCTCAGAATGTGCCGATATAATTATTACGACTTTTCAGATTCCTGGAGATGCTTTCACTTGTATAAAGAACAAGAGTTAATTTAGTCCAAACTCCCCAACATGCACTCTCCAGCCGACCTCATGAACCATACCAGCTAGCAACACGACTCCAAGATGTAGGTAGTGGCATAAACTCCGAATCAGGTCAATTCCGCACCGCTCTCTTACCCCACCTGAAAAATTCACTGACTTACGTTGCTCACTGATCAAATAATTATGCAATCTTTCCTCTGCTGTCTTAAATCCTACTCTATTTTTCTTTTTTTCTTTTAATCTTTTCCTTTAATACATTTGTGTGCCTGTAACTTTAGTCGATCTCATGTAATAAGGCAACACTGCCTGTTTGTTATTCGACGTTAAATAAACCAATCCAATCCTATCCAAATGTGCTGTGCGCTGTGCATGTGTGTACATGTAGATCAAGCAGGGACTGTCTGGTTGGGCTTGGGTGCTCTGGACTAGCGTATTGAGCAGTGAGAATGGCGTTGTGTCACTGTCAACACAATGGAGTACATGCACATCCTGTGCTGTGGACATAGAGGGCCTTGTTTGCAATTTCGCAATTCCGGGAAAAGTTGCACTTGGTACCTTTCTGAGTCGAATTCTGACATTGTCCTGAGCGATCATGATGCGGCATGATCTTGATCCAGAGTGGCCGGGATACTACCGGAAACGACCCAGATGCAGGTTCCACCTGTCAGTGTTTGTGGTAGGGGAAATTTGAACTATCTTTGGGCCGTTTCCTAAGAACTCTCCAACTCCACTGCAGCGTTTCCGTTCCATTTGTAAACATTTCTATTCCCCGAACAGGCTCTCAGCTGCACTAAATGAATGGAAGGATTGCCAATATTTCACCCATTGGGCAGCATCAGGGTATTCATATCTTTGCGCTACCGTATTTCACCGGTTATCGACCTTTTAATGACCTAAAACCGACGTAAACAGGGGAAGTCGACTAACAACCGGCATATAACTGCCCTTTAAACCGGTAAATCGAGGCCCCAGATTTGGAGGTCGACTTACAACCGGTAAAATACGGTATACTATGTTGTTGTTGTTTGCTGCAGCAATAGCATTACTGTGCTGGCAACGACGACGTCATTAGCGGCAGGGTCAGGATGTCGTCGGTGCGAGCCCTGTGTGATGAGTTCTGGTCATGGCGCATGTCCGAATACCCGGAGCTGGGCACGGCCGTTGGCCACCACGACAACGACCACCGGTGGGATGACATGTCGCAAGAGACTGTTGGCAAACGCAAGGTGAGGCTCGTAGGTAGTGCAACGACCAGCAGTCTTGGAGGGTTATCTCGGCATAGCCACTATTCCACTGGCATAGCTTCTGAATTCAAGCAATACTGTGATGAATAAGCGGGTGATTGGAAAACAACAATAACAAGGACTGCATAGCGCAGAACAACACATGCTACCAGCACAGCCTGCTTGCGGACTTTCCAGGATGTTGTCTCTCTGCCGTTTTGGTCCCTCCAGGAATTTTGCCTTGGATTTCTACCGCGGTTGAAGCAGGCAGCAGAATCAGCCCAAACCAAGGTATGGTGGTCAGTTACTGGTGTTTTTCAAGTGAGCGTTTGGCTTATCAATGTAGTGGCTGAAAAGAATTCATATGACGTTAAAAACGATTTCTGGAGAATGAAAATCAAGACTCCACTGCAGCTGTACTTACTGAACTATCGAAACTAGAGCCAACGAACGAACGAATATTCTTAAAAATTCTAGTACTTGTTGAGATGAGCTGCAGTAATGGCGGTTAAAACCGGCCCGGGACTTGAAGCAGCGATTGCAGCATTGATACTGGTGAAAGCAGCAACTAGAGAGAGAGACACACACCATCAGTGCTGTGTCCATATGTTCAGACCACTTCTTCATAACGTTGCACACATATCGACGAAGTGTCCAGTGTAGGTAGCGTAAGAAACGCTCGCGCTTGATGACCGAATATCGGTTGTGATCACGAGTTCATCGGGAGTGTGCAGCACCGCCATCAGTTGCTGGTGAAGCTGCTCGTAAATATACCAATCCAATCCAATCCCATCCATGGACTCTGCAGATAGCTGCCGTGTTGTCTTCAGATGCTACGGCTGGTGCTATCCAGTGTACCCAGTGCCCATGTTACACAGTCCTGTACAGTTGTGCAAGCTGAAATTTGATCCAAATTGCACTCTTGGCGCCCGGTACTTGCGCGGCATTTGACACCCTGAAAGTGATACGAACGCCACTGGATGTATGAGACACCCTGAAAGTTATACGAACGCCACTGGATGTATGAGACACCCTGAAAGTGATACGAACGCCACTGGATGTATGAGACACCCTGAAAGTGATACGAACGCCACTGGATGTATGAGACACCCTGAAAGTGATACGAACGCCACTGGATGTATGAGACACCCTGAAAGTGATACGAACGCCACTGGATGTATGAGACACCCTGAAAGTGATACGAACGCCACTGGATGTATGAGACACCCTGAAAGTGATACGAACGCCACTGGATGTATGAGACACCCTGAAAGTGATACGAACGCCACTGGATGTATGCGTGCATGAGCACAGTCATGTAAAGGTCTACTCTCGTTAGTACAATATCGCTAACCTCATTAGTAGACGACGATCCGAAATTCCCCGGCACCTGAAAGTCGTACATGCAAGTCCGGATAGTAGATAATACTCGTTACAAGACAAGCATTTTGAAGCCCCGAGGTTGTCTACTAACAAGGGTAGACCTGTACTGGGAATTGGTCAAGGGCACTAGCTTGCCACTTTGGGTCAGATGTGCATTCAGCAGTACCGCCAGAAGCAGTTTTTGATTGGTCCGGTAGTATCATGGCCGTTCATACAGTTTGTGTATCGATATGGCGGGTACACATGACCTCCACAGTAGGTAACACGTGTCGGTGGCCGGAAAGTTGGTCCGGTGATAACCTGACCAACCGGACCAGTTCCGACGGGCCTGCGTTGCGTGTGCATTGTAATGACGCTGATTGGGATTTGCAACGTCCTGTCAAATGGCCGTGGCCACCAAACTCTTCTTCTTCTCCTGATTTTCTTTTCTTTGCTGACCAGGCAGAGAAAGACCTTGGCTTGCTTCTTACAAGTGAGATTGAAGTGTTCGTAGCTGGCCTGGTGCATAAAACGTAAGCAGCACCATTCTCGCGGTTCTCAATGATGTAACCAGTGCAATCATGTACAGTCGAATGTCACTTATCCGACCACTTCGGGAATCAGGCATGTTGGATAACCGAATATGTTGGATAACTGATATCATTTTTTGTGTGCATATATGGCTGGATTTCACTGATTTATGTACACAATACCCAAATATATTCATGCATATTCATGAATTGCTCCATGTACACATACATGTACATGTACATGTACATGTTAGCATACTTGACCACATCTACATGTACTTCAAGTAAATGCATATCACACCGTAGAATATACAAACAAACAATTAAAAAAAAAGCTTTACTGTTGAGAGTAATAAAATTACCACTCCCGGGCTTGTCGGATAACCGACGTGCTCGGATAACTGGCGACCGGATAAGTGACATTCGACTGTACTACTAGTACTGTGCATATTGCCTGTGTTATGTTATGTTTCTGTTCAACCGAAACCATTTGAGGTGGGCTCTAGGGCAACGTTAGTGAGGTTCTGGAAAACGAAAAATGTGCAGAAAGTTTCGCGACTACTTCCAGGTGTAGTGAGAGTATTTTGTTAGTTTGTCAACACACTTTCTCATTTGTCTTGTACCCTGGGCGCATATGACTGCTTTGTTCCAATTGTGCAGGTATTTATTCGCCATAAACGGCATGGAAGGCCCGCACATCGACCACGTCCGCACATTCTCCTGGATGAAGTTTGAGACGGCAGCGGACTACGAGAAAGCTCTGTCGCGACTCGACTCGTTGCCAGCTAACCTGCAGCAAGTTGAAGCGCTGCTGACGACCAGCATTGCGGAGAGTCGTCTACCCTCTGTTGTTTCAATGGTAAGTATGGGCAAACTGATCTTTAAAAAGGCGGTTGTGAGCAGGGGCATCGGAAGGTATTCGACATTGGTGCGGCCATGCATGGATGGATGGAGGGTCCGGGGTCCTCCGCCGGGAATGTTTTTAGAGAAATCGGGCCCGAAAAGCCCATATTCCATTGCTTCAAAAATCCCAAGATGAAATTGCTGGTGCGGCTTTGGCCGCACCTGCCGCACCGGTTCCGACGCCCTGATGAGGTGACTACAGTACCTGACCATACCGTATTTCCACAAATAGTAGGCCGGTCTACTATTTTTTCAACCTCGTCCTAACCCGGCCTTATAATCGAGGACGGTCTTGTATTCGAGGACGGTCTTTTATTCTTTCAACCCAGTTTGGCCCCCGGTCTTCTATTTCTCGCCACACAGTTTTACCCCCGTTCTTCCATTTTCTTCTACACAGTTTGAGCACGGTCTTCTATTTTTTCCCACAGTTTGAGCACGGTCTTCTATTTTTAACACAAGAACAAATACCGTAAAAGTCCGTAAATAAGTACGTATTTACTTTCGAATTTAGTGACCACACCCGTACTAACTTTCGGGCGGGTACTGACTTTCGGGCACGAACAAACTTTCGGACCTGACATGTGTGTAGTGGAGAAGTCATTTTCATGTCGATGTACATGCTACGTGCTGCATCTGCGCACCGTACCGGTACTTATTTCGGGCAGTATGTTTATCGGGCTTGACTTGACTTCAACAGACAGAGCCAAAAGAATGAAGGGGGTATTTCTTTCGGGCAGGTACTTATTTACGGACTTTTACGGTACTCATTTAGTAGGCCCGGTCTTCTAATCGGAGACGGTCTTTTATTTTTTCAATCGCCCCCTGCCCCGGCTTTGTATACGAGGAAGGCGTTGTATACGAGGACGGCCTTTTATTTGCGGAAATACGGTATCTCTCGTTAGAACATACTGAACTGTGCTAGGCACAGTCATCCTGCATGCTCTTAGGGATGAAGTATGAATCTGGATGGGGGAGGTGGCTTCTCTGGGGGTTCTGAAATAGTACTGTAAGTACACTGGTGGCAAAAATGAAATCCAACCCACTGAGTTCAGGAGACTCTGATTCACTGCATGGCCCTATTGCTTGCAGTGCTAGGGCTGCGCAGCGCACCCAGCTGTTAGACCAACTGGGTTGGATTTCAGCTGCCACCCGTGTGTAGTTCTGATGTGGACACCGTCACAAGCACAGTTTTGGAGGATACATGGTGTCACCTCTCCAGTCCAGACCTGGCGGTAGATTGTTGTGCTCTTGGACCTCTGTCTCTATGTATGTATGTAGCGCCTTGCAGTCCTCTAGCATTCTCCTGGCTAGGACAGATCACTTGCCTGGGAAGACCTGTTCCACGGCTGCCCCTGCTGTACACGGCTGTTAAACAAGACGCTATTGTCAAATACAGTCTGGCCACTGAAGTCTCTTGCTGGCCGAGATAGATAGGAGATGTACTGGGAGTAGTTTGTGTATGCATTGCCTGCCGGTATGGTTAGCTACCTGCACTGCTCATTTCAAGTACAACACGGCAAATAGATGTTTGTGCGTATTAAACCCCTTGCCTGGTGCTCTGTACTTTGATGTACTAGTACATGTACAATGTCTTGCTTATTGGTGTGTGAATCTGCTGTTTGGACGCTGTTTGTTTTATGCAATGCTGGTTGCTTTCTCTGCAGAAGGGAATAATCGATCAGATTAATGAGCTGACTAGTTCAGTTGACAGCAGTGGGTTTTATAAGCCATTCACAGCAGTTCCATCCTCCATCGAGGAATCAGATAGGTATGTCCAATGAAGTAGTCTGTGTGCTTGGTTGCCATGGTGTGTGTGTGTGTGTGTGTGTGTGTTTGTGTGTGTGTTTGTGTGTGTGTTCGTGTGTGTGTTCGTGTGTGTGTGTGTGTGTTCGTGTGTGCGTGCGTGCGTGCATGCGTGTGTGTGGTGTGTGTGTGGTGTGTGTGTGTGTGTGTGCATGTGTGTGGTGTGTGTGGTGTGTGTGTGTGTGTGTGTGTGTGTGTGTGTGTGTGTGTGTGTGTGTGTGTGTGTGTGTGTGTGTGTGTGTGTGTGTGTGTGTGTGTGTGTGTGTGTGTGTGTGTGTGTGTGTGTGTGTGATTCCCAGTTTGGGGGGGGGGGGGATTTTAGGGGGTGTCACCGTTTTGCCGGTACGATAGCTAATTGAGTCATCTTTGCAAGATTCCTTTTGAATCTCTCTCCCGTCTCCCGAGCAGGCCCATAGCCATGGTCAACGGTGGACAGCGTTGTTGGTGTACTGTGTATACTGACACTTGACGATGCTCGTCGGATAGCATCTACACTGATCATAGCTGGAGACTCGTTCTGGTCTCTAGAATCTTCTTCCAGCTGCACTGCTGTTTGTTGATGCGCCTCCTCGTCAACTACTGGTATGTCCTCAGTGGCACTGGCACTATTGGCGGTGGCATCCACTGAAGTCACTGAGGCTTTCTGCTGCTGTTGCTGAGCAGCCAGAATGGCGGATTGGGACTGACGCTTTACTTTCTCTTCTTCAAATACGACTTGGTCGACAGCTATCTGCGCATCCTTAAAAATGCGCCATGACACATTAAATTCACGCTCCCACTTTTCTTCTTCGTCGTGGGACGTCACATCTTTCTAAGTCGTCCGGGACATCGAAAATCTCATCCTGGATGAGGAGGATTTCCCGTTTCAACAGTACGGCATCGTCAATCTGGGACTGAAGCCTCTTTGGACCAACCCTTACGTCCAAATAGCTTTCTGTTGTTTTTTCTAAAATGTACGCAGTACATGTACATGCCTTGATGCGCTCGTACCTTCGCATTCCCCAACATCGACGCTTCTGGGCGTCCTTGATGGCCTGCAGGCCTTTCTGGAAGTCATCTTCCTGACTTTTGGCTGTAGCACAACCTCTACTAGTGCTACTCGAGTCTTCACTTGACATCCTGGTCACAGCACCATGTCACGAATGGACAAAACGAGGAAAAAGGGTGTCTAACATACTACTGCACTCCAAGGCAGTTGTGGCTGCGATCACAGTACTGTACATCGTCTCCATCGTGAGAACAAATTGATCATAACCTGTACCTATCAAGTGCTATTATCGAAAGACATTAAAAATAACACTGTAACGTAAAGAAGGTCTAACCAGACACAACTTGAAAACTAGAAAAACTAAAAAACCAGGCGAAGAAAAAAAAACGTTCTCTAAAACACGGTAATAGGCCATTTACACGATGTGTAAAGACTTGCACGTGTGTGACCAAGATAACACTGGCAAACCGTGATCCAGTTCACACGATGCTGGGCAAGATTTGCAACCGTCAGTGTATCCATAGTGACCTCATGAAAATGCCGGGAAATGTTAAATTTTGAATTTTCCTTTGTTCAAGCACTGCATTTGCAGTACGCACTTTCAATAATCGACACTTTTGCTGGCGTGCAAAGATAATCGTGAGCAAAAGGGCCTAGTCCAAGATAAAAATCAGTTGCACGCGTGTGTCCAAGTTTATCGTATCCGAGTAAATAAAATATCCTTGGAAACGGTACGATAAAAGTGAGTTTGCATGTCGTGTGAATGGCCTATAAACGGTTATGACGTCAGGCGTCCAAAAGGAGCGAACGTTTGAACTCCCGTACCAACTTCCAACAGATATGGCAGCTGGGGTCAAAGCATGCATACGCGAAATGTGTACAATAATGCACGAAGTGGGAAAAGCGGGTCACATGTAGAGCTAGGAGAGATTCACTACACAGTTCACTCATGCCAAATTAGGGCCTAGAAGAAAACAGCAAAGCACCCTGTTACAAATACAATGCCGGCCGTGTGCCGTAAAACACATATCAAAGCAAATTCAATAGTTCATGACTGTGCAGTCATGACAACGTGACCAGTTTATTGAGGTTATGCGATAACGTCAAATCCACCACATATAGGAGCCAGTTGGGGTGGCAAAATGCCCAACGCGGGTACAGAAACCCCTTATATAGAAAAAATTGGGGTGGCAAACGTACTGTATGACGTGTATCGCATAACCTCTATAGCAGTGGGCAAGTACAAATGGTGTTCGCTTGTATGTGCGCATACGTGTGTGTGTGTGTGTGTGTGTGTGTGTGTGTGTGTGTGTGTGTGTGCGTGCGTGCGTGCGTGTGTGTGTGTGTGTATTTGAAGGCAGTCTCTGCAAGACCGGGCCCGGGCAACCATCGAGACGGGTGTGTTCCCGGCATTCAACCAGTTGGCTAAGTTCCTGGAAGAGGTAAGTGGATTGTAGACTGGGACATGTATGTAGATGGCACTTCTCATTCCTTTTCCGTTCTGTCCAGTTTGCTTCGCTTGTACACATTCATGGATGCTGGTCGTATTGTTGTGTTGAATGGCTGAAGTGTTGTCAACGGAGAATAGAGTCTTATGCCATGTCATATGACATATCACATGATAATCACGATGGTGGAAGCCAATCATGATGCATTGAGCAGGGCACGTATAGCTGGTTCTTTGCCCTGAGAAGCGCTCGACCGGGCAGATATTTGTGATATCTACCCTCCTAGGCAGGCGGGTAGGTATTGACGATACGTGCCCCCCTAGGAGAGCAGATATTGATGATATCTACCCGTTTATTTTATTTTTTAGAGCAAGCTCTTTGCCTCTCTTGGACTGTGCCAAGCATAGCGAGGAAACCTCATTAGTGCAATGAACACCCAGACGGTTGCAGTTTACACGCAGTGTGATTGACTGTCGCCATAGATTGACTCATGTGACCGATTAGAGTGGCGCGGAAGCTGCGAATGTGATTGGTTTTGTCCGCTGGATGCATGTCATCAACGCAATCAAAACATTCGTGCTAGGGCTCGACCAGCGAATACATGCCCTCTGAGCTTCGCTGGTCGGGTTTGTATTCGCTGGTCTTGCCTTCGTTCGTACTCATGATTGATTCCATTCATATCTGCAATGCCCTTGAATAGAGTTTGCTGCACCCTGGGAATGTCCTGGCTACGAACGACCTACTCGAAATCCTAAGTCAGCCCAAGACCACGCACATGTAACGCCAATGTGATAGGTATGCCGTGTACTACGCTCAGTCATGTATTTACTAAGCAATACCGCCGTGTTGCTGGCTAGGGCTTCGTTGCAGTTTGACAGTCTGAGCTGATGACGATTCCTGCCTGTGACATTCCTGCTTGTATTCTCTGTTTCTCTAGGTGTACATACCGGCCTGTCGCAAGGACACGATTGGATGCCATGCGCTTCCTAATGGTGCACAGCTCTATCAAGATGTACGTCGGTACCACTGGCATATACCATTGTAGGCTTTCCGTTTGGCGTGCATGACTTTGTAGACCATACCGTTAGGTGCGTACCGTTAAGTGCGGCTTATACTCTGATGATCAAATTAACGGTGATATATGTAAATAGGATGGATGTCTGTATTTCGTTGGAAAAAATGGGGGGGGGGGGTGCGGCTTATACTCCAGGGCGGCTTATATTCCGGAAAATACGGTAAAAATCCTCTGACTCCCCACCGTGCTTGACATCGCCTTCAGGGCACGTCCTGCAAGGTACGGCGAGGCTCGCAAGCCAACCGCCAGGCGTAAGAACTCGAATACCACCACTGGTTCGGTGGGCGAGGCTCTCCACAGAAACCGGTGGAACTTGCAATCTCCAGGTCGAAGGCGAACTTGCAAGACCATCTTGGAGATACAGTCGTCCCTCTCTAATCCGGCAATCCGGCACCTTTTGCTACGGCGTTTTCTGCTGGATTAACGAGGGTGCTGGATTAAGAAATCCTGCCCTCTGACCCAGCCCTACCCAATTGCATGCATGCATCATACGTCAAAACGCAGGGTTTTTCCGTGTCAACCCAAGTATTTGGTGCACGGCTTTATACTCTCAACTGTTCTCCAGGAATATACACAGTGATAAAGTAAAACAGAGAACATGTTCACATGTACTCTTGCACACACACGCACACACACACACACCTGAAAATTGGCAGCACACTTCTCCTTGCTGTCAGCGAATTGTGAAAATATAGCAGTCAGGTCTGCAGCAGTGATTGTGGCACCGCAACTCCAGTCAACTGAACTGAACTCTGAACTGACTGAAGTGGCCCCGCGCGCGCGTTACTGGTTACTGGCCAGACTGGCCTAGCCTGGCCTGGCAAGGAGTGCACCTGTACGGTACGCGATTTATGACCGCCGGATTATGAAATCAAACTACGTGCAGTTTGAGCGATTCGTTTCAAAAAGTCACTGCCGGAGGCGGAATTCAAGTGCCGGATTAAGATGTAGGAATCGAACGAAAAAAATCGGTTTCGTCAGAAAGTGCGCCGGTTGGCAAGGGTTCCGGATAAACAAGTGCCGGATTAGAGAGGGACGACTGTATCACCAGCAATTGCTACAGGATAGGCACAGAAACGTAGCAGGACTTTTACCAAGTCATTTAGTAGCTTTTGGGCCGGTGCACATCTTTAAAAGACAGTCTGGAGTGGGCCGGAAGCAACCAAATTTGGCCATCTTCATCCTCCCCACTGAATCTTCATCTTTGGCTTTCTTGATGGGCGGATAGTCTTCGTTCACTGAGCGTACATAGAATGGATATTTTGGCGACAATAATGTTTGTGATAGTTGTCCATCAAGCACTCTGTCTGCGTGGTGGCGACATGCACACCGACATTCCCTTTGTCACCTTCCTTATCGGAGCAGCCAGTAGCCAGTAGCTTCTCTCCTGTCGAGCACACTGCTTTCTGTTTTCCATCCATCTCATGTTCGCTTTTTCCGCGCATTCTTCTATCTCTTTCCGTCCACTGTGTGCAGAGCACTACCCCTCACCATGTCTGTGGTTGCTTTCTTTATCAGAGTGGAAGGTGGCTTCGCTTTTTCCGCGCATTCTTCTATCTGTTTTCCGTCCACTGTGTGCTGTGCACTGCCCGTTGCTGTTGTGTCAGAAAGGCTATCGCCTTTGCTCCTTCCGGGCTTACTGTTTTAGTTTCCTGTCCATCACATTCAAATAACTGGCTGTGTCTCATCGGTAGGACCTATGTCGGCAGTGCAAGGTGCTGTGGGTTCCCCTTCTCTTGGCCCGGGTGAGGCGCTACAGTTCGGAAAGGGTTCGGGTGGTTCTGTGCGCGTTTGCCTCTCTGTTTCCTGCGCAAGCCGATACGGTCTCATCCGTGCAGCGTGACGCAGCAACGCAAGATGACACACTCACATCCTTGTTGCGTGGAGCGGCAGCGCAATCTAGGGAACCTGGCTTCAGCCTGGGTTCAGGGAGGGAAAGAGAGAGGGGGAGAGGGAGACACATAACATACACGTCCTGAGCTCTGTTCACAAGCAAGGTCGCTTACTATTCCCAGGTGATGCACTGAACGCTGCGTTTGTGTTGTGAACATGTTGTTGTTGCTGCCACCAGAGCTTGTCTTTCCACACGTCAACGTCGCTGACAGCGCAGGAAGTGCACGATATTGGCCTGGCCGAGGTCAAGCGCATCCGTACTAGCATGGAGCAGGTATGATCATGATTCAAACTGAAATTCCACGGTCACCTTCTAGTACCCTACTGCCTCTGTAGTGTGAAGTGTGCAATGTACGGTTAAAACAAACTGGAATATAGCATTTTTTGTCTTCATTGGGCAGTGGGTATTGTACGCCGGTGTGACGTTGACACCAGAGAACACAGTATACAGTTCAGGGTGGCAGTATCCTTGTTTTGTTTCCTTTCCTTTGTGGGAGTACCAGCAGTGCTGCAATGTTGTATTGTGTTTAGCCTGCGCCTGTTTCACAATGAATCAGGAGGGAGACCGGGAGAAATTCTTGTCCTTTGAATGTCCCGGTGTACACGTATAGTTACTCTTTTGGTTTCGGACTCACTTTCCAGGACTAAGTTCTGTTCAGACAAGCAGTAGCTGTATGCTGGGGTGCGTTTTTCTCCGTAACATGTCGACATTGTGGGTTCATTATGCATTCCTGCTTCTTTGTAGGTACTCCAGGAGGTCAACTTTGCCGGGACATTCCCAGAGTTCCTCAACCACCTGAGGACAAATGACAAGTTCCACTTCAAATCCAAGGTCAGTCTCTTTTTATAATTTATTTTTTGACTTACATGGACTCCTGGCATGGCGAACTATTATTAGTAGGAAAAGTTGCCACAATAGCATCAAGAGTGCATAAACAAGAGTATGCAACTGTGGTTATGGGCCAGTGCGCGGCGCGCTGCCTTCATTACGTAACTTGCCTCCATCACGCTCTGAAAGCATGCACTCAAACCCACAATTTCTCGTACGAGCCCATCCGTTTTTGCTCGATTCATTCCAGTACCTACGCGATCTCTAAATTTTGGCGCGTGAACTCCAGTTCCGTACGAAAATTCATTTCAAACCAGAGGGGAAGCGTAGTGTTTGATTTTCCGCAGTGCGCGGACTGCAGCTGAATGATGTAATGAAGGCAGCGCGCCGCGCATCTGGCCCATAGAAAAGAGATCACAGTTGCATACTCTTGTTTATGGACTCTTGATAGCATGTATCCAGCAGGATGGAGTGGGTAGAACCAACGAGGTATTAAGCTGTGTTCATAACTGGGGCGTGTATGAGTGAAACCATGCGTTTGTGCGCAATTCTGCAGGCGTTTGGGGAACATGCGAATGGAAACGCGCCGGAACGGAAATTCCATGTGTTTTTCTGTGCATGTCAGGCGCATACTGGCGTAAATGACGTGCATGCCAGTCACTTCCACTGGCGGGGTCAAATAATTAGTACTCAAAGGCGTAGCAGGACCTTGAACATGATGTTTTCTGTGAAAGCCTGAACGCTCGTTCGGGCACGCATGAACGGAAAACGTACTGCACACATGAGCCATTCCGGCATTATCGACATTTTTCATAAAACGAAAAAGTTTAGTTTTGACCCTAACCCCACCCACCCACCCCTCTGAGCGAAAATATATTGACTTGACAGCTAGAACGAAACTTATTTCGTTTTGTGTATAAAGGTTGATACTTATGGACGGCCCCGTATGACAGGTTTAGTGTTAAACTTATACATAGCCACATTTCCTAGCGCTCACGAATCTGAGAAAGAACCTAGTTCATGGCACCACAATGCATCTTGTTGTCAGCCCCGTACATCTTCAACCTATTACTTGCCAATTACTGTGAAACAAATGTTCATCATGTGAATCCTAATTTCTCTTGAGTGTGTCTGTACATATCACTACATACACATACATGTACATGTATACTGCAAGCAGTGGTGTTATCGTCCCGAACTCTCTTGCTATGCGTTGTCGTTTGTTGGCTTCAGGAAGAGCTGATTGATTCTTACAAGGCCGCGTGTGCCAAGATTCGTGTCCTGCTGCCCAAGATCTTCAAGACAGTGCCCCAAGTTGATTGCGAGTAAGGGCAGCCGCTGAGCTAACGTTCTCCCAGCATTGCGTCTGTTTAGAGTATGCATGTACTTTCTGATCTACAGAAAAATCTGCCCTAACCGTATGCCCTTGGTGCAGTGGAAACTGTCCTGATGCGGAATTCCGCTTGATCCAGGGACGCACGTTCGATCCACAGCACATCGGTGCATGAAATTCGTCCGGTCATTACAGGATTCCGCTTGGTACAGGGTCCGGCAAACACAGGTTTTACTGTGTTTTGGAAACCGACCGCCCAATCAGTCAGAGCAGAATACTTGGCTAGAACTGGTATTGTGATGCCCATCCACCTAGCTGTATTCTGTATGAGCAGTGGTATTTTTTTTAAGGATTTTTCGTACTTAGAGCACTCTGGCGCTAGAGCAACGCGTCATCTTATTGTCTGTGGTGCCTCCTTTGCACCATGGTCCTTTGCACCATGGCCGGTATTTCGGCTTACTTAAAGCTCGTAGCTGTACTGATGAGGCCTATATGGCAAAAAAACAGCTTGCTGTCTACAGCATTGAGTACTATTTGAGCACCAATATACATCTACATGTATGACCACTAGTTCTAGGTAAGCCAGAACGTTGGTACAGATTGATTTCTGTACATCCAGTCAATGCGAAATCTATTTCACATCCAGGAAAGCGGCAGAACCAAAGTCAAACTGGGTACATTTCTGGAAAATTTCGGCTTTCCTGTGTGTGTGTGTGTGTGTGTGTGTGTGTGTGTGTGTGTGTGTGTGTGTGTGTGTGTGTGTGTGTGTGTGTGTGCGCGCGAGTGTGTGTGTGCGCACGTGCGTGTGTGTGTGTGTGTGTGCTATTTTTTCAGTATTGTGCAAACACCTACAGGAGCTGACCGTGTAGCACCGGCTGCGTACTACCTGGCACCACCTGAGGACGGCAGTCGACCAGGAACGTTCTACCTTAACACGTATAACATTGAGACACGGTCAGTCAACAGCCAGGTTTAGATTCTCGTTAACGTGTGCATTGCTTGTGGCATGTGCCTGTTGCAAATCAGTACAAGTTGACCCACACACACACATTCTCGAACTCCGGGTAATTTGTACGAGGTACATTGTATACCTCTGGCTTGCAGTTGCATTCATTTTACTATTACAGTATCGACTATTTTGCTATTTTATTGACTACCAATATGGCAATATTGTCTTTGTTTTCTGTAATATTGTATGGGAATGTGAGAACTCTAGTTTCAATGCGAACAATCAGGGAATCTAGGTTCTCGGCCCATTGCTCATGACAAGCAAGGTTCCAGGTTCAAGCCCTGGTGTGGTTGGCATTTTTTCTTCGCTTTTCTGGCAGTTCACCTCTGTGTTAACTTATATAATGTTATTTGTTTGTTCATGCAGGGCAAATTATGAAATGATGGCTCTGTGTCTTCATGAATGTGAACCAGGACACCACTTCCAGGTACTCAATGTATAGGGGTGCTGCAATTCTCACCATGTGGTCTCTCACTCACTCTCTCCTCTCCTCTTCTCTCCTCTCCTCTCCTCCAATCCCATCTCTACTTTGCAGTTTGTCTTCAAGTTATTGTACAGGGCTGTGAAGCCTTCTTCTGATAATACACGTGCTCAGTCCAGGAAACAAAATTGCATGAGCACGAGGTGCATAGTGTGCGTACTGTTTCTACATGAGGCTACGTCTTCTCTGAGCTCCACTGTAAATCGCACTGAAGTATCTCCACGAAGTGCTAGCTCAGATTTGGGTTGGGACTGGAGGCCTAAGGAATTTTATGATTTTCCACTGTGTTCTTTTCACAGACTGTATTTGCCATGCAACAAGATGAGATGCCGAGTTTTCGCCGCCACGTTGAAGATTCGCACTACTATCAGGCACCAGGGCGGTTTGCGCTGCACACCGCTTACATGGAGGTATGGCCCGGTTCAATCGAGATCAGTAGCAGGCCCTAAGATGGCAGCACGCCTGTGCCTGCGCGTAAAACACGTGTGTGTGTGTGTGTGTGTGTGTGTGTGTGTGTGTGTGTATGCTCCATTTCCGAACAGCCACTGTGTGTGTGAGGGGGGGGGGGGGAGGGCTTGCAATTTCACTGCCATTACAATGATTGCATCATCGCTGTGTATAGTCTTTAACTTCCTTCTAGCCCAGTCTAGCTAGAATAACATGATTCGAAGCCAACAAAGCACTCCAGTACTAATACTTCTGTTTGCTGTTTTCTCTTGTCCTTCAGGGATGGGGTCTGTACTGTGAGTTCCTTGGACATGAGCTCGGTCTCTATGACGACCCGTACATGAGGTAACTGGCCCAGGCTACACGCTGTGCCTATGGTAACTGCTATATGGAGTCGCACGTTCGGTTCTTTGCACTTGGCAGTTGGATGTGGGTGAAGTGAAATCTGCTGAGGCAGCCTTGCAGCTAATCCCGTGACGTAATTATAATTGTTAGCGTGCAAAAGGCACACCGGAGGTTTAGACTACGTACATAGAACATCCAGTACAAAATCACATAAAACTTAAAAGGCAACATTTTTCCATGCCTGCATTCAGACTACACATTTTACATGCAATCATACAGGCAACCTTTGACCCTACACCTTATACGCTATTGCGCAATGGACCTGGGATGTGTGAAACGAAAGCAGCCGACAGTCGTACCCGGGTTCAAAGTTTGTACAACTACCTAGTGAGAAAGTACGATAAATGCAGGAGAGTTGCCTTCTACAAGGGTTCGCACCCTGCCTGAAAGGATTGGGCAGCTTTTTAGGCTTCCCGCCAGATTCTTGTTGTTGTCTTGGAAACTTCTATGTAAATGTGACTTTATAGGCTGTTTTGTACCTAGTCTGAAGAGGGCCTTACAGAGTTTGTCGCAACTCAGAGTTTCTTGCACAATGCAATCATCAGGCGACTCGTTAGCATGGCTGTGTTACACAGTACTCAGTAGTTGTGGCTTGCTGCTTCCCTATACTGTCACGCATAGCTCTCAGCCAGTATGTGTATTATGCATGTGTGTCTTGTCTTGATTAGATTCGGCCGATACTCGCTGGAGATTCTCCGTGCGTGTCGTCTTGTTGTCGATACTGGTATGCATGTTCTGGGGTAAGAATGCTTTATAGCTGTGTGCTGTCATAAACAACAATGTGTCCATTGTTACTTGCAGCTATGCACATGTGGCGGGGCGGGGGGCATAGCTGGTCCACCAATTAGGGGTGCATGGTCGAAGTACTGTATTCTGGAAGCAGTTAGTACTGACAATAGCAGCAGGTTTGTTATTGGACAGATGTATAGCAATGCAGCTACATCTAGCTTCAAGTACAATAATATTGGACTTTGCACAATGGCACTCGGTTCTGGGTTCACAGCAGACGCTAATTCTAAGGAGTGACTAGCTACTTTATGCTCGAACAATTATTCGGTTCGGTGGAACAAAAACACTTGAAGACAATGAGTGGATGAATGTACACTTTATACGAAAGAAACTGGCACCGCTTGAGTCTCACTCGGCGTCACCATTGCTTAGAGCTCAGTTCACCAGAATTGGCAGGTCGTAAAGTATTTTTTTTGTCTGGAGAAAGTATTAGTTTAATACTGGACTAGTAACTACCGTACAGTCAAACCTCTTTAGGACGAACACCAATGGACCGATGGCATTTATTTGCAACAGCGGGAGTTCTTCTTATCCATATTTTATACCCAGTCACAGTGAGTACACAGTTATTTATGCAATGGAGTTACGAATTCTAGATCACATCTAAAGCGAACATTTGTCTTATCAATGTTCTTCTTAGCAAAGTTTCACTGTACTAACGTTATGTACCGGGTTGCCCTTCACAGCTGGTCACGGCAGCAGGCAATTGATTTCGTGTCGGAGAACTCGGCCCTGTCTCTGCACAACGTCACGACGGAGGTCGATCGCTTCATCACATGGCCAGGCCAGGTCAGTGAATAATGGCGGGTGTGTTGTGTGTCGTGCAGTAGTGGATCAGAATGCTTTTCTGGAATTCACTTCTGATGCTTTGTGCCTGCTATGTGCCAGTGATATATTTGTTTTTAACCAAACGTGAGAACAACCCTCACTGCAATGCTGACTTGTGTGGATCTGCGGCAGTGTGTGTGCGCACGTGCGTGTGTGTGTGTGTGTGTGTGTGTGTGTGTGCATGTGTGTGTGTGTGTGTGTGCATGTGCGTGCGTGCACACGCACATGTGTGCGTAAATGTGTTGCCTGGAGCGCCTTAGTAATTTTGTTAACGTCCGACTGTGGTTTGTATTGTCCCTTAGTCTGATTTGAATGTGATGTGTGCTGTGGATGGCAAGAAGAGTCTCACTTGAATTAAGTCTTTGTCCGGTTTCTCTCACACTCACACTACAGGCCTGTGCGTACAAGATAGGTGAGCTGGAGATACAGAAGCTGCGCCGTGAGGCAGAGGAGAAATTAGGTAAGCCCCTTGACTTCCTTCGTCTACCCTGTCGTGTGGGTGTGGAACAGACTTGTTCACTGGTACAGCATGGTTGTGTGTGTGTGTTGTCACTGTGCCTTGAGATGGTGGGTTGATGCTGTACGACTGCACAGTCGACCAGCTATTTTGTGCAATCATGAATGTACATGTTTTTATCTGACCTGCGTTGTTGATATTCGTTGAGCGTGACGACGTCTTTTGTCTCACTTCATGCTGATCTTGTTCTCATTCTGTGGAGGGAATGGGAGGGGGGGAGGTAGGGGTAAGAGGTGGTGCGCACTGAATCACGTCAGGCCTCATGAGTCTGTGAGCACCCGGCACCGCGCTGCCCTGCCTTGCAAACACTTAGCTTTGTACTGGCGTCGAGCACTGGCTCGTTTACTATAGTGCGTTTCAAAAGTCCAGACCTCTGGTTTCAAAAAACCGTTAGGCCAGCATCTATATCACATAAAATCTGTGATCACTTTGTGCATAAGATTTCCGAAATTGGGCGTCTTTTATCCAATCGCTTTGGCAGGCAGGCACAGTGGGATGGTTGGTCTAAGACCATGATTGAGAAACAGAGGGTACCAGGTTCAAGTCCTGCTCGGAAGCGGAAGGATTATTTCCAATTCGTGGCCTGGCACGAGGGAAGCATGGATGCAGCGAATGGGATTTTCGGTCTTTGACCACTTTGTGGTGGGTCTGATCTACTCACCTCCCACCGCTTTAGGAGCTGCATTTGCGCCTTGATCCGCAGAGGGTGGTGGCGTCCCAGCGGATGTGGAAAATTCAGTCTCCAGCCGAGTCTCACGCAAACGGCGAACCTTTTTTTTTTAAAGGAAGTTATATGAGAAAAATTGCAGGAGCTGTGTGAGCAATATCCTGAAGAAATTTCTCAAAAAGCTCAAACTAAATTTGAATTATACGAAAAGTCTAGAGGTCTATACTTTTGAAACGCACTATAGGCCGGATTTTATCGAGCTTTGGTGTATTTGGGCTCAGGGTGTGTGGTGTTGGATTGCGATCTGCATTGCGTAGCGCCGCAACCTTCCTGTATTTGGTTGCTATTACACAATTATCCCGTAACTCCCTGTGAAAGTGTGCTGATGGTGGTGCTCTCTCTCTCTCTCTCTCTCTCTCTCTCTCTCTCTCTCTCTCTCTCTCTCTCTCTCTCTCTCTCTCTCTCTCTCTCTCTCTCTCTCTCTCTCTCTCACTCTCTCTCACTCTCTCTCTCTTCCTCTCTCTTTCTTTCCCCCACCTTTAGGCTCTAAGTTTGATGTCCGGGATTTTCACGAGGTGGTACTTGCATGCGGCCCCGTCCCTCTGGATTCTCTTCGGTCTGCCGTCGAGGACTACATTGCATCCATGGCAAGCTAGAGCGTGCTTTACCAAGTACACGACTATCACTTTGCAGTTCGACAAACTGAATTCCAACTACTTAAGTACAAATCTTGGGTAATCGGCCAGTTCTGTGTGGCCTCATCGCTACTAGTATCCAGTATCCACCTATACTCTGTCCATGAACCATGATAGTGGTGTTGTGTGACAAACTCACCGGATAATAGCGGATTCCATTTTCTTGCGAGGGCGACACGAAACGTGTGTCCACTGTGGACTTTATGCTCACAAATTCAAGCTACTGTTGTTGCAACATGCTCGATCTTTTACAATAATCGGCGCGCTGGTACAGTTATGATTTTTTAGTATACCGAATACAGGTGGCATGAACACTCATGTGTTTCTATTTTTGAGGCTTGTTTCTAATGAGACTGCACCATGCGTGTAGTCTGGAAGCAGTCCAGTCTGTCTGTGAGTATCATCGTCCAGCCGAATGGCTCACCCATGCATACGGAATCCTACTTGAAGGCTAGGCTAGGAAATCACCGTTAGTCTGGCATGCAATTGAGTTTGGACAAGATTAAGATTGTAATCGCTTGGATGATTCCTGCTGCTTGCTGGCTTCACAGCAGGGATGCGATTTGTAAAACATGTTACTACTCCCTGCTGCTTCACAGTGCTGGCTTCACAGTGTGTTGCCAAAGTGTGCAGTAAGTAAGTGCTGTGTGAAGGGTTCTATGCATGCTGTATCATGCGTTGTACTATGCTAGCCAGCTTTTTAAAACAAGACTATTTTAGTTAATATCCGAGGGATGCATGCAGTGTCGACGTAAACTATTGTTCCCTTGTACAGAATGCTGTTGACATGGGCACTAACTTCATTGCATACAATTTATGCAATTGAGCTAATATAGCGCCATCGCCTGATGCTTTCTTGCTACTTCTGACCATGATCCCCTGTTCAGCCGGGCCCTACGCACCTCACACTGATTCTCCAGGGACCCTCACGGTGGACACCTAAGACATTATCCCACTTGTGGTTGGTCACATCATTACCCCGCTCTGCTTAGTAGCTATTACCACTGCAGTTGCTAGCACACCTCCACATTCCCCATTATGTTCCTAGGCCGTGGCCCTAGTCTGTATCCACTACCGTATGTTGGCTGATGATCAGCTCGTATTGCCATGAAACTCGGAGTAGCAGCAGAGCAAAGTTTCCTGTCCGATTGTGAACTTGTGTTTCATTTCAGTGGTACAATTTTGTAAATCTAGATGCACAACGTACTATTAAATAGGTCTGTGGTAGATCTACACTATTTAGACTACACATGATGGAGGACCCACCTTGACCTGCGATAGAAGTACTTTATTAGTTCAAGATGATCATTGCTTCCACCTATGTCCTTCCAAGCCATGGATGCATGGTTCCCGTCTAGCCAAACCAGTAGATCTACCGGTGTACAACATGCATGTCAGACCCGTAGACCTACGGGCCGGCGGGTAACCCAGGCATAAGGCCATCCAGAATTAATTCGTTGTTTCGGGTCACCCGACCGACCGTCTTTTTTCACCCGACCGCAATTTTTTTTTTTAGTGCATGCAAATGTGCATGACTACAAGGACTTAGGTACCGGTAGACTATGTACACACTCGACCCAAAATATAGCAGTCCAGACATCGACCTCAGAAGCAGCCTTCTATCTCCGATTCGCAATCGCTCCTGAGGCAGCATCAGCTCCGCCACTGCGTCGCTCATTGACAGAAGTTTTCAAGGACTTCGGTGAGAGCTGCTCGTCAGAATCGTTTGCCAGCGAGGCCAAGATCTGGTCCTGGAGCGGACCTGGATCTGATGGGACAATGGCTACGCTGGATCGACTACAGTCAGATTTGATCGACTGGCTTGATGGAGAAAAGCTATTCGATATGCACAATTGTACATGTATGCACCCGGGTACCCCTGCCCGCAACTAAAATAAAAAAATAAAATAAAAAATAAACCCGACCGACCTACCCTGGTACGGATGAGTGAAGTGACCCGAAACAACTAGGTACTAGGTGGCCTAACTATGTACTTGTAGAGGGGACGGTTTCAAATAGGACACCGGTTGCAAACCGGAACGGACTCAATATTCACTTTCTCTCTTGGTATTTTGATTAGAAAACATAATATGTCACAGTGAGACTACTATGTGTTATACTCCGAGCCAAAATTTCATGGCTCTGCGATGACCAGAAGCGCCATATCAAGCAGGCGAGTTTTTGACGTGTTGCTTCGCACTGCGACTTGAGTTTTACGACTTTCGAAAAATCAACTTCTTGTCGCAGGTAAACAGCGGCTCACCTCTCGCCAATAAAGCACCGCATACCAATCAAAACTAATGGAAGCACACACAAGGCTTATTGTTACTCTGTACTGACCGTCGTGGAGCGATAGCAATTACCTAATTTCAGACCCAGAGTGAATTTGACGTGCACTCTAAAACGTGTCCGGTTTGGAGCCACCTCTGATTTGAACTTTTTTGAAGCGAAAAATTGGGCAACTTGGAGGCAATGGGTCAACACAAAGGAGTGGCTCAGTTCGATTGACTCTGGCCCCAGAGCAAACTTCAACATGCCAGTTTCCTTCCACAAACATATTTCGAGTGAAAAATCAACGTTGATAATCGGTTTGGGTCTATACAAATTTGGCTGTCAAAACGTCCCGGTATCGAGCCGTCTCCTCTACCAGGTGTTGTCAAAATATATTCATTGTGCAGCCAAACATGGCTATTTTAGTATTTACGGTCGCTAGCTGCTCCTCCCTTCTCCACTTAGCGAAGGAAAATAATTATTTTGGTTCCCTCCTTGCTGAATGAAGACATTGCGTTCACCCACAGCCGCGAAGTTGAAGGACTGACGAAGATGAGAAGCGTAGGAGGAGTATCGCTTGCCCTAGTAGTTGCTTGTTTGTTGCAGCTGGCAGGATGCGCGGCTCCAGAGCGCCCCTACAATGTTCTGTTCATAGTTGTGGACGACCTGAGGCCGGAGCTCAACGTGACTTACGGCCACGAGTACATGCACACGCCTAATCTGGACGCCTTGGCTGCCCAGTCAATGGTGTTCGACCGCGCCTATTGCCAAGAGGCCGTGTGTGCACCGTCGCGCAATTCATTCATGTCAGGCCGTCGACCTGACACGACCAAAGCCTGGAACTTCATTGACCATTTCCGAGAGCCGGGTGTCGGCGCAGACTGGGTCAGCTTGCCGCAGTATTTCAAGAACCATGGCTATTACACGTGGGGCGGGGGGAAACTGTACCACCCGAACTTGCCCCCGAAAAACGACGAACCTCTGAGTTGGTCGCAGGAGATACCATACTTCCCAGTGACTGACGAGCCTTGTCCGAAGGGGACAAAGACTCCGTTTTGCTCTATCGACGCACCGCTGGACTCCTTCTTTGATCATCGGCTCAGTGAGCACACCATTGGACTGTTGGAAGCGGCCGCACTGAACTACACCGACAAGCCGTTCTTCATCGGCGCCGGATTTCGCCGGCCGCACGTGTCCTGGCGAGCACCGCCGCGCTTCTTCGACCTGTACAATGCGTCCATGATTGCCACGGCAACACACCCGACGGCACCCAGTGGCATGCCGGACATTGCGTTCACCACCGAAGGCGCCGCGGACATTCACCATTGGCCGAGGGCGTACGGCCCGAATGATCCCGAGCCACACGACAGCCAGCAGCTGTTGAGACGGGGCTATTATGCGGCGGTGTCGTTCGTTGACGAGCAGATTGGCGCAGTTTTAAAGGCACTGGACCATTATGGACTGAGCAATAACACAATCGTGTCTCTTAACGGTGACCATGGGTAAGTAGTAAGCATACACTAGACTGACACTGTTAGTGGTGCTCAATGAAGTCCAGTCTCATTGATCATGTATGCACTCTACGCACTCTTTACTATTTCACAGCTCAATGTTTGAAGGTCTGGGGCTGCGCAGAGCACCATACAGCAGTGCACAGCCCAATGTCTGCAGTGTTTGTTGGCCGGGGCTGTACTGTTGGTGGTGGGGGGGGGGGGGGGGGGGCACTACCTGAAGGTGATTGACGTGATCGGTTTTCAATGAGCAGAATTCTATTGCTTCATGCAGAAGTCAAAACAACTTGATTAGTTTATAGTTTGATACACGATTGCAGGTCACGTCTCACCCAAACTGTGCATATTTGGCACCTCTGGCTTACACAGCCCTGGCGTGTTGATGCCCTAAAACTGTGAAAGTGATATGAGTGCTACTGAACATACACATACACCAAATGTATAATGGCAATGCAATGCAAACTGGTCCAGGTCACCAGCTTTGCTTGTCTTTGGGTCGGGCTTCACCTAGCGCTCGTGCTGTGCTACTGCATATGAGGGTGAATTCAAACAATTAGAGGACAGAGAAAGTGTTTTTACTCCGAGTTTCACGCACTAAGCGATCATCAGATGATCTGATGATCGCTTAGTGCGTGAAACTCGGAGTAAAAACACTTTCTCTGTCCTCTAATTGTTTGAACCAGCTCTACCACTCGGTATTGAGCACTCTCTTGGACAGCCTGGAACCTCTCTGTTTTATGAGGGTGAATTAGTTATTATTGTGAACGCATGCCAGCCAGCCAGCACACAGGCAGTGAGTGACTCATGCATTTCACCGGACTACACTGTGTTCGGCTGTGCAGCTCAGAGTCCTGGCCAGTTTACACATGCATGCACTGGTCCAGTGTTATCTACTCGCATGGCGTGCAAATAACTGCAGAACGTTGTGCCTTGATTGTGGTTCCATGCAGATGGCAGCTTGGCGAGCATGGAGAGTGGGCTAAACACACGGTATGCTGCAAACTTTCAGCGCGCGTACTTGTATGCACAATCATCATCCTTTGGTCTTATGCACATGCACACACACACACACACACACACACACACACACACACACACACACACACACACACACACACATACACACGCACACACACACACACACACACACACACACACACATACACACACACACATACACACACATGACAGTAGACTGGCGGTCAAGCTCAGGTGTGTGCATGCATGGCATAGGATACCGGGAAGACCGTTTACCCTCTCTTCCCCTTCTCCATAAGACCTTCATACAAGTGATCGTGAACAAGATTGGAAATATAAGAAGAGTTATCATAAACTTTGCGTTCTCCCCTGCTCCACCCTAGTAGGGTGATCCGCTATGTTCTGCAAAAGCTCACGTCATAAATGCACGGCTTTCCTAGTTTCCATATTCCTTCCTTTTCGTGCTGCACTTGTAGAACTTTGAACTGGCTGCGAGAGTGCCAATGATGGTGCGGGTTCCATCCAAGCCACAAACCGCTGGGAAGAGATCCAGTGTAAGTTCGTCTAATTGTATTTGTGTGTATGTATGCATATGTGTACTTCAAATACGGTATGTGTATGTGTGTGTTCAACATACGCTGGGACTGGGATAATTCCCGTACATCGTGTATGATCTTTGCGGCTACAACATGATTGGTTTCCAGACCAGGATGGGATGTTTAAACATTATTGGTTTCCAGACCAGGATGGAATGTTTAACATCTCTACTATAGTACATTAGCTGTCCAGTCGGTGTAGCAGAACCATAGCGTCATCAGGGCCTTTGGAGCCAGTGTCCATGTGCAAG
This sequence comes from Sycon ciliatum, assembly GCF_964019385.1. Classification (NCBI taxonomy): domain Eukaryota; kingdom Metazoa; phylum Porifera; class Calcarea; order Leucosolenida; family Sycettidae; genus Sycon; species Sycon ciliatum. The sequence continues at coordinate 24,815,343 of NC_088650.1, forward strand.
GCACATGCTGCAGTATTATGACTGTCACGGCATCGGGCATCACAGCCTACATGCCCAAGTACGGTTGTCGACCAAATTACAGGATTTTTAGATGAATTTTCGTTGTGAAAGGACGTTCACTACTGGTTTTTGAAGTGGGTTGAATGATTAAATTTTGCTTCTTCTGTATCTGCATGCATGCGATCTGTGGGGCGTCACATGCAACCTCTCCGATTAGTTGTGCTGGAAGCATGCTGTATGGCCATGGTCACAGCTTCCCTTTCTCCCCGGGCCCTTGGTCAGAGCCCCCCCCCTCCCCTTGGTCAGAGCCTCCCCTTTCTTTCCCTCCCTCGGAGGCAGAATGTCATATTCCAGTTTCTATTTACGAAAAATGCATATCTGGGATATAACCACAGCTGGGCGATTTTGCCCAAATTCATGCATGAAAAGAGTGTGGCCCTGACAATCTATTGCTTGTGCTATTGCTTGCAGGCCATTGTGGAGCTCATAGACATGTACCCGACACTTGCAGAACTGGCTGGCCTGCCGACCCCACCGGATCTCAACGGAACGTCGTTTGCGCCCTACTTTGACAACCACACCATGCCCTCGCTGAAGGATGCCGCATTCTTTCAGTTTCCTCGCTGTCCCAAGAACCTATCACGGATGTGGGATGAAAACATCTGCCTTTCGGTATGGTTGCTGTGTATCCTCAGTAGAAGTTCTGTACTTCCTTGGGGTTGACGTTGGACATGTGTTTCAGGATACACTGGATGGTAAACTTGTGCTTGCGCTTGTGATGTGATGTTCCTTCACATGACCCTGGCTAAGCCCGAACTCAGCTTGCACGTTTGTTTAGTCGTGGATGTATTTGTCCTCATATTTACTTGGACCACATGCTAGTACACATTACTGAGCTTTAACAAAGGTGTATGATAACGCAATGTGACTTATTAGCTGTGCACGTAGCGATAGCAGCTTCAGTGGAAGTACTTTGAAGAAGTTGACTTCACCCAATGCGGAGCTTACACTTCCGACCAAAAAGTTCTTTCTCCATTAGTCGTTTGTCGTACGGCGCGCATGCCGTCTATGTGCGTCATTAGCACGGAAAGGGAAATGGTTAAGTATTACTCTCTTGTAGTCTCTACTCTGATTTGTATTCGCTGTGCACTACTGCTACTGTTGCTGCTGCTTCTGTGTAGGTGCCACGTACAGAGTTCTATTCGATGGGTTACTCTGTGCGCACCACACAGTACCGCTACACCGAGTGGCTCAAGTGGAACGGAACGCGACTGCACGGAGAGTGGAGTGACGTCGTCGGCGTTGAGCTCTACGACCACGCCGGCGACACGGGAACGGATTTCAATGCCTTTGAGAATGAGAATCTGGCAGCTGAGCCCAGTATGCAGGCGGTTGTCAAGGAGATGCATGTCCTGCTGGTGAAGAACTATGGCGAGTAGTCGGACACAGCCAACTACTTTCAAGTAATTATTTGGGAAATGTTATTTAAACTTATTTTGAAATTGAAGATAATGTTATGACATTGTGTGAACTTTTCTCATTCACTAGCACATCTGAAGCTACTGCCCTGTCAGCGATTGCTAACCGGCTGGTCAACAGTGAAGACTGGCCAGTTCAATCCTCGCCACTGCCACTGCTCAGGTGTGAAGAGTGCTGGGATGAACATTTCTGCCGTGTCTGCATGCGAGAATTGCCATGCATGCTGGTATATTCAGCAAAATGGCTGCTGACTGACAATTTTGACCTTTTGATATGCTATGCACCTCGTGTGTTTGAATCTTGTTGGCGTTGCGGCCCTTGGAAGTCAATACATTCAAGTTCCTGTATCTACTATTCATTTGTTATCTACCTCCACTGAGGACCTCTCAATGAGCGAAACAGCTGTCTGGAGGATACGGAACATCTACCCAAGAACGAATTTCCTCGCTATGGAGGATGGTGTTTTGATTGTGGACCAATAGTGCAGTGTGGAGAGGTAGAGTGGTTCAAAATTTCGAATGGCCAAGTTAGTTCGTCGCAGCTTCTACTGCACGTTGGAAAAAGATTCCAATCAGGTTCGAGTGATCAGTGGAATTCTCTGCTAACTTACTGGAATGATCCAATTTCTGCAATGTTAGGCATGGTACGCTTTCCAACGGCCAAAGAGATTTGGAAAGCTCGTGTCTTTGTGGATAACTCGAAACAATTTGCGCTAATAATAATAATAATGACAGTTCGTATATCACTCATTGCATGAGGTCAACGCATCTGTTAACAATTTCGAGCCAAGCAGCTCTATCAGAAGCAGATTGCACAGCATCCAGAAGCGACAGATTAATGCATTGTAAGTCTTTCTTGACAACGTCGATCCATCTCAGACGTGGTCGTCCTCGGGGTCGTCGTATGTCTGTTGTGTTGATTGCCATTAGGAGGGCTTGGAAAGAGTACGATTCTTCGCCTTCCCTCACTACATGGCCGAACCACAGCAGTCTCCGTTGCCTGCAGACTTGGGATAGTGGGGTCTGCTCGGTTCTGGCATACAGCACTGTGTTCGAGATTCGCTAAGACGCTGCAAAATTCGCTCCGATTTTGGATTTCATTCCACAGGATGTGGCACCTACAAGATGCGGTCCAAGCCCCCCATTCCTGTCACTTCGCAGTGGCCTTTCTTCCTTTCAGTTTGTTCCCGCCCTCCCACCCTGGACTGAAGGGTTTTTATAGACAAATGCATGTAGCTGCTTTTGTTTTTGCCTAGGGCAATTACAACTGCGGTGCTTTTCTTTGTTGGGTCTTTTTTAACATTAGGGGTGGTGTGCGCGTCGTGGGCCATTGTATGGTTACATACAGCTTCAAAGGGTAATTGTCAGGGGATGAATTGGCATGAGGCAGAATGCAAGATTGAATTGAGGGGTCGGTGGGATTTTTCAGGGGCCGTCAAGGCATTGTGTTAACTGAAGCTGGATGATGACCTGTGTGGTGTTCCAGTGTGAACATGCTGTGCAAGGGTGTTCTCTTGCGTTTCGGGACGTGTGCGCTTTTACAGTACCCCGGCTATTGTTATGCCATTGTTAGACGTGCTGTTTGCTGTTTAATTATCGGCTTTTCGATTGACTGTTGTATCGATCGTGTACATATTTGTAAACTTACAAATAATTATAGTATAACAAATAAAAGAGGAAATACTTTTAAATAAAAGCCATTGCCGAGTCACTGCGCTCTCAGAAGAGACTTCTGTGTGTGTTGGTGTTGTGAGAGTGTGTGTTGGTGTTGTGAGAGTGTGTGTTGGTGTTGTGAGAGTGTGTGTTGGTGTTGTGAGAGTGTGTGTTGGTGTTGTGAGAGTGTGTGTTGGTGTTGTGAGAGTGTGTGTTGGTGTTGTGAGAGTGTGTGTTGGTGTTGTGAGAGTGTGTTGGTTGGTGTTGTGAGAGTGTGTGTTGGTGTTGTGAGAGTGTGTGTTGGTGTTGTGAGAGTGTGTGTTGGTGTTGTGAGAGTGTGTGTTGGTGTTGTGAGAGTGTGTTGGTTGGTGTTGTGAGAGTGTGTGTTGGTGTTGTGAGAGTGTGTGTTGGTGTTGTGAGAGTGTGTGTTGGTGTTGTGAGAGTGTGTGTTGGTGTTGTGAGAGTGTGTGTTGGTGTTGTGAGAGTGTGTGTTGGTGTTGTGAGAGTGTGTGTTGGTGTTGTGAGAGTGTGTTGGTTGGTGTTGTGAGAGTGTGTGTTGGTGTTGTGAGAGTGTGTGTTGGTGTTGTGAGAGTGTGTGTTGGTGTTGTGAGAGTGTGTGTTGGTGTTGTGAGAGTGTGTTGGTTGGTGTTGTGAGAGTGTGTGTTGGTGTTGTGAGAGTGTGTGTTGGTGTTGTGAGAGTGTGTGTTGGTGTTGTGAGAGTGTGTGTTGGTGTTGTGAGAGTGTGTTGGTTGGTGTTGTGAGAGTGTACCACAAAGACATGGTCCAGTGTATTTTAAAGAGTCTGGTTAGGCGGCGAACAAGTGTACTAAATACAGAAAAAGCAACATCCTACGTGATGATTGGTATGTGTGCATGTTGGATAGTTGGGTATGAAAGAGACACACCAAAAGTGCAGACTTGAAAGATTGTACTGGTAATATTTCCGCAGTGAAATTACAGTAATCGGATCTCAAGCATCAAATATCTTAGGCATTTGTTATACTGGACTGTGCAAGGCAGCATGCACAGTGCTGTGTGGATCATCATCTGCTGTACAAGTAGTTCATGGGCTGCTTACACAAGTGTCCTGGTTCTCAGGTACTCGTGGCCATGCAGACGGTCAGTTTCTTGCGCACTGCTTGCTCGATGTGCGTATCACGCTGAAGCTGCTGCTGACTATCATTGCTGGCAAACAGTTTCTCCATCACCTTGGGCAGCACAGAGCCAAAGATCAACACCAGGGCCTTGGTGACATCTGAATATTCCGCCAGCTCGCTGTTCAATATGACGGTGGCATTGAGAGCTGCTAGGTAAATGCAGGCCCCGAGGAACATGGCGAGGGTCTTCAGAACACCGAAGCGAACTGGGTAGTGTTCACGGAGAATCTGGTCGAACACCTCCGCGGGAACTTTCAACTGTGCCACCCTACGCTTGGACGCCGTGTTTGATCGCAAGTCTGTGGCCACGGCAGAGGCAATTCTCTGCACCAGTTTCTCCTCGTTCATGGCTTTATGGAAATGTGCAATCACGGATGTCTGGATATCATTATAGCCCTCAATCAGGCGATTCCAGAAGTGGAGGAAGTACAGCAGGAAGGAGGCAACCGGAATGAGATAGTCAATGTACTTGTGAATGTTGTAGAATATGCCCACGATGATGAACTTGACGGTGGTGATGATCCACGTGCCCATGAGCAGGGTGAGCAGGATAATGGCTAACAGTGTGACACACCACGCAGCGGAGATTGCAAGTTTCAGGGCACTACGCAGCTTGGGAGTACTAGTGAGCAGTGCAACACTCGCTCCAGCTGCGATGCTCCATCTCATAACCAGATAACCCAGTGGAGTGTTATATATGCACCCCACGAGAATAATGGCGCACAGCAGGGCAAAGTCAACAATTGACAGCAGGGTGCATAGAGCGAGCCAGGGGTAGGAAGTTTTCAATGTCCGCGGCTGAATGCGATCTTGGTAGATGCGGTGTAGCAGTGAGTAACGTTTGAAAACACCCACAACGTGTTGGACAAAGCCTTGTGATTGCTTTTCAGGCAGTATTGGCTCTCCGTCGATGGCATTGCTTGAGGACTGGCTGCTTAACGGAAAACGATATCCGCTGGGAAGGACCGGAAAAAGGGCGGACTTTTGCTCCGCATTCGAGCTGGGTGCTTCTTTCAGCTTCTTGTCGAGCTCCTGCGGGTTAGCCAGTTGACAGAATGCACCGACAACAAAATACGTAACCAGCAGTATATAGTCAGTGCCGGTCAGAAACAGGAACCATGGCGTTGATGCATCCACCTTCACCATGCACTTCAGCTCTCTGTTGGTGCTGGACAAGCGATAGGCAATTGCTCTCAGCGCCACCAGCACCAGTGGAAAGCTCAGTGTGCACAGCCATCGCAGTCGCCTTGGCAGCTGATACTTACTGAACCAGTTGCGCAATGCCATGCAGCCGGGGTTCTCCACGACCAGAGCCGGTTCCTTCAAGAATGGCGAAGTGTTTGTGTTTTGAACAAAGTGCCTGCTCAGCCTGCCATGTAGGGTTGATGACAGAATCTGCCAGGTTGTAAAATTCTTCATCCCAAGAGCCGGACTCAACTCCTGGCCAAAGTCTTCGGAGAAAACGTCGTCTTCAGCCGGCTGAGCTATTAGTGGTGTGCGATCGGAAGTCATGGACGAGTTCAACGCAATACGGTGCTCAGGATCACTGGGCTGCTGGGATGCCGCACTCAGCTCAATGCCTGCCATGCTACCAACGCCTAGCCCCGTTGCTCCATTGTCAGTGGGTGTTGTGTTCTTTGCCGCCGCTGCTGCTTCTCCGCTGGGTTTGGACGCTGGTGCCAGACTAGACATGAGTGGCAATGGTGCAAGCAACATGGCCAGGAACAAACCCCAGAACGTTGCAATCGTGTTGCCGTCGTACCAACGGGAAAACGACATGGACGTCTCACACGACACCACGCCGCCCGGTGCATCGGCATAGCAGCAGGAGAATGCAAAGCCCTCGTTGCTGCTGTTGGCCTCCGTGTTGGTGTTCAGAACGGCAAAGTCTCGCTTGCTGGCGTAGCGTAGCTGACACAGCTGCGCCGTGCCATTCTGGATACCCGGTGCTGCTAAACCAGCATCCTCAGAGAGACTGAGTTCCAGAGTGATTTCCGACTGCTGCGCTTGCGAGAGGTTCCTCCAGCACGCCAGCGAGGAGACGGCGAGGGGAATGTAGACATGTTCTACGTGCAGATGTTTGTTAGACAGAAGTGTTGCCGACAGGGCCACTCTGTCTGGCGGTAGCTTCAGGATAGGGCATGGCTTGCCGCGCCGAGACCAGATCTGCTGCAGTGGGTGGAAGTAGCGGACCGCTATTGTAGCGTTGCCACGCAGCTCAGTTTTACCGGCAGTAAAGTCCCTGGACATTGTGGCATCACATTGTTCCGTGTCAGCCCTGCTCAGGCTGGTGAAGTTCTTGCACTCCTCAAGGCTACCACCCAGTACTCTGTCGACCTCGCATGGATTGCGTGGTTCATACAAGCTAAACTCTATCACAACGCCCGTGATGCTTTCGTCGTCCGTTAGTGTCCGGAATGCCTCGGCGTACTCCCAGCGATCGATTAGTGATGCATTGCACGCCAAGTCAGTTTCATACGGAGGTTCCGACCAGCCAGCACTGTCCCGCAGTGTGTAGCCATAGTCGACAGCCGAAGCGCTTCCCACACTGCTGTGTGTTCCTGGGACCTTACCGGCGCGTTCCGCGTGTGAGCCGAAAGCTCTTCCACTCGATGTGGCACCGGAGAGCCGATCATCCGGGCCAGTAGCACCGATGTCCAGTGGAGCGGCGCGCCGAGAGGCTTCCACCGTGTGGTATGCAGCACATGCCAAGAGAAACAACAGGCCAAACTTGGTGTTAGACGCTTGAGCCCGGGTAGGCGCTGAGCTACTTTGCATTGCTGATTGCAGCCAGATCAGTGCTGCGATGATAACGACATAATAATTATTATGAAGTACTTGTCCACGATGATCGGTAAAGGAGTGCGACTCAAGGAGGTTAGTGGCTTCTAGATCATGAAATTCTTTCGTTTATTCTACACAGACGTCTACATGGTCTACACGAGCCACGATATTCGATAAGTCAGCGACATCGAGTTCTTCAATCCATTCAAACTGTCATTTCTTTAGCCTAGTTTAGGGGCCAGCCTAGTACTACTAGTACTACTAGTAATCATGGTAATATTAGCGCCTGGAGCCCGGAGAATCATTAGTTTGGCTTTTATTTTGCCATGATTTTTCGCAGTGAGACATGTCGGCAGCCTGCCATCGATCACTATCGAATCCATGGTATCAGGTATCATCACACTATCGCTGACTCAGTGACCATGGTGACTGACAGGACGGTAGTCACGATGACGATAGACGGACGCTGCGTCACTCCATGCATGCACTCCGAGTCCGAGTCCGACACTGGCGACAGTCGACACTGGCGAAAGTCATTGACCCATAATAAAGGGCCATATCAGGCATATGCCATGGGCCATGGCGACTGCAAGCTGTAGCATACCGGTAGATCTTGTACACAAAATCATCGAATTATTTGTTTGCATGTATTTTCCATGTACATGTATGATGTGATCATAAAAATAATGATTTACAGTAACTGTTTTCTCTGCGACCATACCCGGCCCAGTACAGACGTTGTATACTAGTACCATAAAGTAGTATATCGGTACCTCGTATTCAGTACTAGTAGTAGTGCACAGTCTGCCTTGTTTGACGACGGCATGCAGCATGCACTGACTACTGTGGGGTGCGGTTGACAGATTGGCGGACCGATGTTGAAGTATCGGTGAATTCAGAATAGCTCTAACTGGTGTTAATGCTTCAGTTCACCTTTTCGAATATCCACGGGACCACGAATGAACAGAAAAACCCTTTGTGACCGGACCAGTGCAGGACGTTGTCGGCGCGACAAGTGGTCGCTGTCATCCCCACACTGATCACAACATAACAGACCGAACAAACTCGAACAATCATACCCAAAAACCCTGAGTATCCATATTCCAGCACATGCATGAAATCCCCAAACTCTGGGTGGACTTGCAAATGATCCTTATAGATGGGCTCACCAAATCTCAGTAAGTGGGTGAGGATAAGTTGCAGAAAACCGGATTGACGGCATCAGGGTGTCCTTCCCTGGATCCAACTGCATTTACCCCTGCGGCCCTGCCCCCAGTGAAGGTACCAAACACACATGTACCAAAGGCGTCGCCGCCTGTTGGGAATCGCCCGTCGCAAGAGAAGCACGCAAATCTGCAAATGCACTGGATGTGCACCCACAGATTTTCTGTTTATAGCAAAGATAGCGGATCTGATTCTGAATGAAACAGATCAAGACAACTGTCTAATCCACACTGGCGAAGCCATGTGAATCGCCCCCCCCCCCCATGCACACCTGGTCTACACCACGCGGAGTCCATCGGAATAACGTTATGAGTGTATATGACGGCCAAGAAAGTTCCCTATGCACACCCTAACCAGTACAGACAGCACGCTGCTTTGATAGAAGCAGACACTAGAAGAGTAGATGCACTGGTAGTAGTACCTTGAAGTGCAATTGGAGTTAGTTTACCAACCAGCCTGGTGCAACTGGGTGCTGGGAACACGAACACACACACACGCACACACACACGCACACACACACGCACACACACACGCACACACACACGCACACACACACGCACACACACGCACACACACACACACACACAGAACATGCACCGCTTCTTTGAATGAAATGGGTTCGACTGGACATTGTACGATCATGTAGAATTATTTCCCCGTAACCATGCGGGCTCCGGGTCCGTATAGCCGATCTGGTGTTCTTTAGTCGTGGTCCTGGCTTCTTCCTGAATTCCTAGTTCGGCTCCCAGATCCTTTAGCCTCAGATCATTGCAGCATAATGTTTTTAAGCGATCCTCACTCTTCGTACGTGGTGTCTGACAGGAGTTGGTTCCCGTCGCAAACCCTGGCGGTCACTCACCCAGAACTGATCTAATTCAGCGGTTCTGTCAAGTGAACGCACATGTTATTCTTCACGCTGTTAGTATGCGTCTTACCATCTGATGCCCGTGGACGTGGTTGTTCGTGTTATAACGTGCTGGCCTGATGCATACATGCTCTTGTGTTGAGGTCGGTCATGGATTCCCCTTCAGCGCTCTTCTTTCCCCTCGCAGCGCGCGAATCCGATCCTGCTGTGCTCAGGAAACAACCGATTGTGACAAAGAGCGTGATCAGGTGCAAAAAAATTCGCCATCAATCATTTCTGACCTGTCAGTTCGTTGACAGGTGGCAAGCGTGCTGGCCCTCTTGCCAACTGTCTCACGAGATCTTGACAACTGTCCTGGCGATAATCTGATACCGGCGTCTATTAGTATTAGTATCCTAGAGCATTAGGCCTCCTTTCACGAACTGCTACTGGAAAGGAGTGACTTGCAGCGAGTGTGTTTTGGCAAAGCGGAGAGGCAACAGAGGGCCTCAGAGGATTTGTCTACTATTCGGATCCACATCGAGTTTCAGAGGATTTCCGTCTACAGCTGCCGTCTTCTTCCCGCTCAGCAAACCTTGACGACACCCACGTAACACACGTCTGGCATGGTATCCAATTTGTACTTCTCGTGAATTTGTTTGTCCATTGGACATTTGGATCACTGTGGTTAATGATCTCCTGATTCTGTACACCTCCGTCTTCCTCAACTGAACAATGTGTCGCCATTCAATGACTTGTTTGGTTTATCGCAGACTTGTTTGCGTCGAAGTTGCCCCATGGCAAGACCCCACCCGATGATTGCTCCGGTTACAGCTCTAATGACACGAAGATGGGGCCTTCAATCTTCATTGATTGACAACAGACTAAATGCCCGACCATGCTCACTGCGATGCAACAGTACCCTAGGTAATCATTGTTCTGCTTGACACTGATGAGTTTGGGGCAGGAGTGTACTTGCGAGTAGTATTACAGGTCGTGTGAAAATCGTCGAGCCGAGACCTACATATCTCACTGATGAACCATTATTCAACACATTGCTGTCAAATTCTACAGAATGGAAAAGAGATGATAGTTTGGACGGGGCATCACTGAGCTTGTTCATATTTCTGACCACATCAATATTTACATGCACCATGACCTTGGTAAGGTGTGAGTCCTGTGCTGTGAGCGACCCCGAAGAAAGGCAGGGTGTTGAACTTCAGATGGCGCTGGACATTGCAATCATCGTAGAACGCTCAGCGCTTTCATCCGTTATAATTATGTGTAGCCGGAGGCCAACGTGAGAACACATCAGTGAAGTCTCCGTCCCAAACACGGTGAGCCAAGACGATTATCGTAATGCAGATCGTGGCTACTTCACAGGTTTTCTAGTGGCAGCAAGCAGGGGTTGCTGGGGACGGCTCATCGAGTACATGAGTCCCCAAGGCTTCTCCAGCTAGGGTCTGCAAAAGGTAGGCCGGATTACTGCTTGCTGATGGGCACTGCTTTGGCGCTTGGCATCCTCTGGCCGGCAGTGAGCGGGTGATGGCGCCTATGGTGGCATCCTGCGCGTGATCCTTGGATGATGGTACGTGGTGGAGAGAGTTCCACTGGCTGGCAAGCAAAGGCGGAAAACCGTAGCGCCTGGGTGCAATGGTGCTGTCTCATGACCAACCAGTCTGTAGCTGTGTGGGCCGCCGCTGACAAGCTAGCCAGAGTCCTCTGAACTCATTCTCGAAACAAGATCATTTCGCTGATTGGTGAGGCTCTGTGGTCACGCTGTGAGAACACAAGTGTTGTGACCACGTGAGGCCGACAGTATAAACACTTTGCCGTTCGCCAGGGAACGTACTGGACCGAAGAATATCCACAATTTAACTTTATGATATGCAGCACGAGTCCAGCGTTCCCTGTCATCGGGCCCCCACTCGATTCCACCCCTAGCACCTTCTAGTTCTAGGAGAATGTATATGTTTTCAACTACTCCTGTCGGCCTCCTACTGGCAAAGCGAAAGAGTAAGCCTTGCTGTGACTGGAATACATCAAGCAGGCACCCTCCTCGTGCGCGCACAACCGCAGCAGCGAAACGGCCCATTCGCCACTGCCCAGTGTGTGTTGCAGCAGCAGCAGCAGCAGCAGCAGCAGCTCAACCTCTAGTATAGGCCTATCTATGCTGTACGAAGGGAGAGCTCGCCCGCTACGCAGCTCTGCTCACAGCCGACACAGGCACGGAGTCCTGGACCGGTCCCAAATTGCCAGACTGTATCTGATACAGTCTAAAGCTAGAAGCAGCACAGCGACTCAGCCGGAGGAACCATGCTACATGTGCGGGCCACAGGGCACAGGGCACGACCAGAGCCGAGCGCTCGGAAAGAGAACCGAAACCAATGCCTTGGCCGTTGGTCAGACCATACCAGGCCTCTTGGCGACCACCGGACCAAGCGCAATAAAACCACTGGCGCTCAGTGCTCTTCCACACACCGTCGCCTTCATCTCAACTGGTAACGTTCTGTAAATACTGTCCTCGAAAGAAAACAAAGAACAGAAGAACAAGAAAGATGGGTTCGGTAAGCGACGCAGAGAAGCAAGCGATTGATGAGAGTCCTACCTCGAGGTGCCGTTCTCAGCCTTCGTGTCAAGCAAGATTCACGTTGGTGATTAGCATCTTGGCCCTCATAATCTCACTGGCAACTCTTACTACTGTACTCGTCTCCCGATACCACGACTACGACGACCATCATCACCTTCGTCCCCAGTGGCAAGGCTACAATCGCACGACCGGCGACCAACTCGCACGACAGCCACAGGAGGAAGTCCCCAGACAACTACAAGCGGTGAGTGAAATTTGATAATGCTTGTGCTGTTCGCTGTGCATGTCTGGTTTTATAACCCCGGTGCGAGAGCTTTGTTCGTGTGTCGGCTGGCCGCAGCGAGGGGAGAACAGGTGGTCGAAGGTGCAACAATGATTCGATTGAGCCTCTTGAACATTTTGTGTCGTCCGGCGAAGCTAGGGGCTTGCCCCCGGAGTTGCACCCCGTTTCCCTTCTGTCAACACGTCCTCAGCGCGTTTTTGCAACAACTGACGAGCTGTTTGCAGTGCCTAGCGTCTGGCCTTTGTTGCATGCTAAGCGTTCACTCGTTCTCCATCTCTAAGGCAACAGTCGACACGACAGACAGCACAGTTCACATCACGCCTCGACCTCCTACTACTACTACTACTCCTAGTCCTCCATCCAGTACAACCCAGTAGCATGTGATGATCACATGACAGATTTCTCCGGGTGCACACGCGCACGGCCCACGGAGGCGTCGGCGGCGCCAAACAGCCTACTTTGGTTGCAGTTCTCGCTGCAAAGTCCAGTGTCTAGTTCAGTCATTGACATCTACTCTAGGTGGCACGACTAGCGCTAGGCCGCCCAGTGGCTAATTAGCACAAGTATGGGTTAGATATGGTAGTAGGCACGTGCTTCCAGCGTGAATTACAATTCTGTGTCATGCACACCAGCCATGTTATGTTGGCGCCAGGCCAGAACTCAGACTAATTAATTAGCTGTAGACAGCTGTACCTTTCCTTCTGCCTTAAGCGGACCTTGCTGGCTACTCAGGGCCTGGCACAGGCAGTTTAGCAGTCCAGAGCTGCTCAGGGCCTGGCACAGGCAGTTTAGCAGTCCAGAGCTGCTCAGGGCCTGGCATAGGCAGTTTAGCAGTCCAGAGCTGCTGTCAGAAAGTGTCACGTTGCAGGTTGTTGTACATGATGGCACTGGTGAGGTGTTTACAACTTTGCCTACACTGAGCTAGTGTCACCGGGTCTGGCAGCTGTCTCTCCAGCAGACATCACATGCTCCTCCTTCCCAGGGCAGTAGCAGTAGCACTGGTTGTATTGTCATACAGGCCCATTGGATAGCTCCCTGCCCTGTCCAACACCACAATGGTTCTGTGCTGCTGTCCTATAGTATAGGCTAGAGTCTGCCATGCAGACTACTCATGCAATGACTATGATTGTACTGCGAGCACATGGACAGTGAGCATCAGGGAGTCGTAAACCAACGGTATTTTACGACTCCCTGGTCAGCATAATATGTACATGTATATCAGGGAGTAGAGAGATGTCATGTATTTTGTTGGAACGTTCTCCATTTGTTAGTGTTTGTCTTCGTTTAACATGTATATTACTCAGTATGTCGTAATTGGACACTGCTCGATTATTCTTACCTTGTGCGATTCACTATTTGTAACGTGGCTCCTCTGCTTCAGTTTTCGTTCTATCTCTCTGGCAGGGGCAACCACCACCCGTCTGGTGGGTGCCAGCATCCTCCGGCAGTTGCGCTGGGACTCTACGATACATTCTTGTTCTTCGATAATTAGAAATCTGCCTTTCTAGTTCTTCGCTGTTTGAATTATTATTTATTTGTGTTGTTTCTTGCGGCACTCGCTTTTGTGTAGATTTGACCTTTTTGCATGTCGGCCGCGTGAGTACAGATGACATCATGCATTATTTTCTGTCACGTGTTTTGCTTTGAGCGTGTCGTTCAAGATGTTTGAACTGCGCCCGCTGGCCGATTTTCTTTGCTTGCTGTTTTCTTTGCCAGTCAAGCGTGGGGACGCTACGGTGTCGTCCTTCTTGGCTGTGTGTCCGGTACGGGGCCGGGTACGTGCGTCCCCAGCTCTCCGTTCTTTGTTCTTTTTTGGGTTAGATTCTTCAATGGTGTTTTTGAGAACATGTTTGGTAATACAGTCTTCTAAATAGTTCGATGCTTCCAATGGTTGTGTCTGATGCAAGTGTGGATTTGCGAGGGAACCGGTGAAACATATTTACTACTCTCTGACAACAAAAGTTCACTACGACGGGGAAACTTACTTCGGTTGTACACAACCCGTCGAACATTCAGCAGTATGACATGAGTTCCCTTCTACCAGAGTAGGGCCCGGATACGGCTTGATATTCTGTTTAGGCTGTCTTTTCCTCTCTTGCCGTCTTGGTCTTGCTCTCATCTACTTATCTCTCATTTGTGATTATTCCTGCGGCTTCCATGCAATACCTGGGTCTCCATGCATAGCCTGTGTCTCCATGCAATACCTGGGTCTCCATGCAATACCTGGGTCTCCTTGCAAAGCGATGCAATACCTGGGTCTCCATGCATAGCCTGGGTCTCCATGCTATACCTGGGTCTCCATCCAAAGCCTGGGCAAAGCCTTTGTCCGCAGGAAACGCTCATTTTCAACTGACACTATCAATAATGGTATCATTATGCTGTAGTTTGAGGGGGTGCAAAGGAAAACTTGTGACTTTCAAAGAAAATTTGACAATACCCGTACCAAGTTGTTGCATACTGGGGGATGAGATCGACGGCAACACAACACATCTCAAGATACATGACATTGTATTAACCTAGCTGGCCTGTAGTGTGTACGGTTGTAACTTAGAGTTTACACGTGGCGTTCAAAAACTGATTCAGCTTGCCTTTGTGGATTTTTCTCTTGTAATATACACAGCGTGTGCTCACTAAACGGTCGCAGGCAGCGCCACAGCAGAGTACATGTAATATGAGTCGCTGGAGGGAGGTTTGCCACCGCGCACCAAGACACCACCATCACACGATCGCCACCAAGGTCACCCTAGTGCACAAACGACCCTACGTAAACGGCTTGCGTGAGTACATACATATAGACTTATGCGCAGTCATCGCTGTACGATTGTATGTTTTACAGGGGATGGGGGAGGATAGGTCTTTGAAGCAGTGTTCGGAGTATGCGTCTAAAAGCATGCGTGTATATAGAGCCGTCCATGACGAGGGAAAGACCTACACTTGAAAGTACACGCGTATAGTGTACACTAGACGCATACAGTTGTGGATAACAGAGTGCCACCAGGCCTCTGACCCCTTCCCCAAAGGTCGGATCACCCTGTCTCCTCACAGAGGAAGAAATACACATAGAAATAATGAAATGTACATGTACATATAATGACATTATAATTGTACTGTAGCTATCATGATAAACAATTCGCTGTTCGCTTGAGACTCAGTTGGACTGTGTTTCACTTTTCAGCATCCATAGGAACCCCGCTCCCATCCATATGCATAATGTATTCGTACGTAAATGTATGAACTGTCCACCATGCCTTCTGTGTTATGATGCAAGACATGTTCTTGGCTTACAGAATTTTTGTGCTGTCCATCTCTGCAGAAAATCTCATGTGGAGTTATGACCAGCAGGACTGTGTGGCCACCTGTATGGGGATAAGCCGCGACGACAGCAGCAGTGTCGTCATTCCGAAAGATGGCGTATACATGATCCGAGTCGACCTGCGAGCGAACGAACCCTTCGCCAATGAAATGATAGTAGATGTCCGAGTGGACAATTCCAGGAGCCTGGGTATTGTGCGGTTTCCAAACACTGCTCTATCCAATGCTTCTGGTAACATTGAACATGCCAAGATGACGATGAAGGAACCGCCGGCACATGGCCGAAACAACAACATTGAGCCGCCAAGAGCCGCTGGTCTCTCCGAGCATCAAACACGCTCCCTGTACGTACCTCTCTACTATGAGAAGCTTGAGTACTTGAAGGCTGGCAATCGCATTTCGGTGCGAGCGCGGTGGTTTCAGGTGCTGTACAATCGGCACGAGGTACGACCAATCCATCTGGACCAGACGACAGGGAACACTAGGAGCAACACACTGCAGATATTCCGCGTCTAGATCCCAGTTGGAAATGTGGTCGACGAGCAGACCCACTCACATGCCCTACACCTTGCCAGTTTAGTGTCAGCAGTGCCAGTGGTAGTGAGCTCAGATGCCAGCCAACAATCATATCCGACCTCTGACTAAAACAAATTCCATTTACGATGCATCGAGGATTCGAGATAGATGACGACCGCATTGAACATGAACTTGGGAACCCTTTGCTTGCCAGCTACAATTACTGGCCTTATTTGAGCTCACGGAACCGCACTTTTCTATTTTGTTTTTGTACTATCTTACTTAGATTTGTCCGCTTTCCTTGTCAAACACAAAATATGTCTCCATGCTGCGATTGTTCAGTAATCAAACACGTTCAAGTAAAGTGAATATCAGGTGGTCTGGCTAGGAAGCATTCTATTTTTAAAGTAGGTGAATGCATTTTGGAATGCAGTCTTGAGAGTGACATTCCAGCTGGCTTGAGCAACCCCTAACCATACGACATGCATGTACATGTACCTGGCGTTGATTAACCTTGATCAGCTGATGATATCTGTTATTCACTAGTTTTGGCTGCATCGCAGAAGTCCTTGACATTTCTCTCTACATAAACTTGCGTCTTCTCGTCATGCGCCTGCTGTATTTATGATGAGGATTTTATTTTAAACTCGGTTGGTGAACCACTATAGTTAGGATAAAGAAAGGTAAAGGACAACAATGTTACGAATGAATGTCTCAGTACTCCTTGTCAGTTTTGTGCCATTTTGTCGCACTTGCTGACTGTATAAGATCTAGTTCGCTCCTGCTCTTGTAGCAGTTGAGCACTCTTGCGTGGGGTAGTGCCTTTGCTGTTTGCGTTATGCAGAGCTCACTGACTTGTCAGTTTGAGCACTCTGGCAAGGTACGTTCGGGCCTGATTGGAAATTTTTATTTCCATTGCTATCAGGTTCGGCCTCATTTCCTCTGTGCTGCGCTGATGAGTTCAAAAAGAACGAAACAGTATGCTGTCCGCAGATTGAGTATTTCGCTCCTGCTCTTGTAGCAGTTGAGCACTCTTGCGTGGGGTAGTGCCTTTGCTGTTTGCGTTATGCAGAGCTCACTGACTTGTCAGTTTGAGCACTCTGGCAAGGTACGTTCGGGCCTGATTGGAAATTTTTATTTCCATTGCTATCAGGTTCGGCCTCATTTCCTCTGTGCTGCGCTGATGAGTTCAAAAAGAACGAAACAGTATGCTGTCCGCAGATTGAGTAAGATCTAGTTACGTTGGTGGACAGTTTATCATAACTCGTAACATTTTTGTCCTTTACCTTTCTTTATTTTATTTTAACCACATACTTTAATAGTGGCAGTTGTGCTATTGACCGTCATCTGTGCATTTGTATCTGCACAACTCCGCAGCTTTGTCAATACTGCTCTTGGCCAGCGGCTGACTGGTTGCATGCGCTGCAGCAGTGCAATCCCTTTTTACCATGCCCTGATGTTCGCCGTCAGGCAAGAGAGTGTAGTGAAGTTTTCTTGCGGGTGAAATGTAGTGATTCAGTATCGGGAGAGTGTTTTGCAACATGAGGCCATGAGGTGGGGGGTCAGATTAACCCAAATGTACACTTCGTGAACATGTGGGGTCATGAAAACCATCTGAAAAATGCCGTTTTCCTAGGAAACTTACGCCCGCTTCAATATGAATAAATTATTTGTCTAGTTTGGGCATATTATTGTATTCTACAGTGTACCCGATGCTGTACATGTGTATGTGAATCGTTTTTAAAGATACACGGCGTTAAAATGCTGATGTGTACTGAATCTACAGATAGCTATTAAACTCCTTATATTATTGGGTTTGCGTCGTTCTTGCATTTTGTCGGTATTTCCTCTGATGGATTCTTTCTTTTTCGCTGTTTCTGTGAACCCTTGCGCGTTTGGCCAATTGATAGAATAGAAACTCTTATTGTGGCGGACGCACTGTGTTTGGGAACCGTGCTCCTTACTAAAATCTCCATTGTTGGTAGAACCCTTGTCCGGGCCCAACATTTTTCAACAAATAGTTGCTTTGTCGACTGAACTGTGCTCATTTCTGCTGGAAGTTCGTTGTGAAGGGATCAGAAAATTATCTTCCGCAGAACAGCTGGTAAGTTCAGCACCTGACTCCAAATCCTCTTGTCTCAGTATTCAGCATTGCGATTAATTTTCCTTCCTTGCTCTTCAACTGCTTGTTCTTCAACTGCAAAAATGAGACAGCCCGATGTACAACGGATCCAGTGATACGAGAGCCGTATGATTCAAATGGTCGCAAGACAAGGGTTCTACCAACAATGGAGATTTTAGTGAGGAGCACGGTTCCCAAACACAGTACGTCCGCCACAATGTAAATCTGTACGTTCTCCTAGGAGTTGGCTGAGGCCAGGGCTGGCAGGGTATAACAAGGTTTAACTTCGCCAGTTGACATCGGAGGTAAGAAGTAACCACAGCTTGTTAAACTTTAAGGTCAAAAGTATTACACCGGAGGATGTACCCAGTCAAAAGTATTATACAGACATAGCTAGGAACCATGTGTGATGAAATTGAGGCAAAAATTATAGAATTGAAGATTAAAAAGCAGTAGAATATCAAGAGTTTGTTGAAAACTACTAGATTATGGCATAATCTAGTACTTTTCAACAAACTCTTGATCTTTTGTTTCGTTATTGTTGATGTTATTGCTGTTGTTACATTGTAACAACAAAACAAATTCTCAGCTGTACTATTAAAAACTACAGCCAACGTCTAGCAGGGGTGTTCCGACGTGGTGATGGCCTACCCATGGCCGCGCCGGGACATCACCAACCTCGTCTACAGAGAGCACGTTCTCACGACAGTGTCATGGTGGTGACAGTAACTGTTGTCAGTTGACGAGCTGAGAGATGGACACCATAGGCAGAAGTTGGAAAAAGAAAGATAAAGAGTATAATACTCATAAAAAGGACACACTTCAGAATAAAAGAGTATAAAAGAGAATAGTAAAGTCGGCGGAATAGCGCGAGCTCCGGTGTGGGGAGCAAACCTTTCTTACAAATCATCGCCGAAGTCGCAACCACTACTTCGTACTGTTGTGCCCAGCGCGGGCTTGCGACTAGTTGGTTTGGAGGTGACAGCGTTGCGAATGACCGAGGGTCCTCGACGTCTGTCTCACCGTCCAGGAGCGACACTGACTCACGCTGCTATCTGGTGTTCACGAGGTGTTTATCGCGCTGGAAGCGGAGCGTCTCTGTAAGTTTGTATCCCTGGTGATGTTTGTGCCTGGAGAGCACTATATAAGTGGTGCTCTTCAGGCACAATCTTCCTCAGCCTACTCAAGCTCAACTGATGAGGGGTGAATTCCCCGAAACACTGTGTATTGAGCAGGGAGTGGTGCTTTCTTGCAGGTTTGCCGAGTCGAAGGTTCGATGGACTTCTCGTGTGCTCTGGATGGCAGTCGTGAGTCAGTCAAGTGTCAAGTAAAGTCGGCGGAATAGCGCGAGCTCCGGTGTGGGGAGCAAACCTTTCTTACAAATCATCGCCGAAGTCGCAACCACTACTTCGTACTGTTGTGCCCAGCGCGGGCTTGCGACTAGTTGGTTTGGAGGTGACAGCGTTGCGAATGACCGAGGGTCCTCGACGTCTGTCTCACCGTCCAGGAGCGACACTGACTCACGCTGCTATCTGGTGTTCACGAGGTGTTTATCGCGCTGGAAGCGGAGCGTCTCTGTAAGTTTGTATCCCTGGTGATGTTTGTGCCTGGAGAGCACTATATAAGTGGTGCTCTTCAGGCACAATCTTCCTCAGCCTACTCAAGCTCAACTGATGAGGGGTGAATTCCCCGAAACACTGTGTATTGAGCAGGGAGTGGTGCTTTCTTGCAGGTTTGCCGAGTCGAAGGTTCGATGGACTTCTCGTGTGCTCTGGATGGCAGTCGTGAGTCAGTCAAGTGTCAAGTAAAGTCGGCGGAATAGCGCGAGCTCCGGTGTGGGGAGCAAACCTTTCTTACAAATCATCGCCGAAGTCGCAACCACTACTTCGTACTGTTGTGCCCAGCGCGGGCTTGCGACTAGTTGGTTTGGAGGTGACAGCGTTGCGAATGACCGAGGGTCCTCGACGTCTGTCTCACCGTCCAGGAGCGACACTGACTCACGCTGCTATCTGGTGTTCACGAGGTGTTTATCGCGCTGGAAGCGGAGCGTCTCTGTAAGTTTGTATCCCTGGTGATGTTTGTGCCTGGAGAGCACTATATAAGTGGTGCTCTTCAGGCACAATCTTCCTCAGCCTACTCAAGCTCAACTGATGAGGGGTGAATTCCCCGAAACACTGTGTATTGAGCAGGGAGTGGTGCTTTCTTGCAGGTTTGCCGAGTCGAAGGTTCGATGGACTTCTCGTGTGCTCTGGATGGCAGTCGTGAGTCAGTCAAGTGTCAAGTAAAGTCGGCGGAATAGCGCGAGCTCCGGTGTGGGGAGCAAACCTTTCTTACAAATCATCGCCGAAGTCGCAACCACTACTTCGTATAAAAGAGAATAAAAAGAAAAATTCAGAACAAAAGCTATTACTGCAAGTGTACGAGGACTGAGAATCAAGAAGACATCCAGGAGTGAACAAAGAATACACGACTGACGGTGCAACAACAAGAAGTCTTAGGCAACTCCCCTAGAATACAGAGGGTCAGAACCGGGTCCAACGTTTTAAATACCTTTCCAGATCCTGCCATCGCTGCTACATCCGCAACCTCCGCGCCACGATATCTCCCACAAACCCTCGCCTCCCATCCCTCCCTGTGCTCATTCGTCAACAACGAAACCCTATAGCAGCGCCCGGGTCATACCTTCGAAGATAATGGGCCCCACTGGTCGGACAAGCACCTCTCCGGCATCTATTGGTAACGTCTTGAACCACCACTTCGGCAGTGCAGGCGTACAGGTTGACCCTGATGCTCCCATTCCCACTATTTCCCCCCTACCTCCACCAGCAACTACATTGCACTCCCTGATCATTACCTCATCGACTGTTTACAAGTATATCGCAAGGCTGCCTCTGAACAAATTCCCCGAAGCTGATAGGATCACCAATGAGATTATCAGAAAACTGAGGTACTCAAATGCCCGCCCACTCTCTATTCTTTTTAACCTATCCCTCTCCTCTGCCACATTCCCGTCACGATGGAAGTCAGCCACTGTCATTCCAGTGTACAAAAATAAAGGCGACAAGAACAACCGACCAATCTCCCTCCTGTCCTGTGTCTCTAAACTGCTAGAGAGAATAGTGTACGACCACTTGTAACGTTATGACCATATCTCCCCTCTTCTTCACCTCTGACAATCTGGCTTTCGTCGTAAGGACAACACATCCCTGCAATTGTCCCGCGTAATTCAAGACCTCGGCTCTCTAAAAGACCAGCGACAGGTCTCCTGCATCTGTTTCTTTGACCTACCCAAGGCCTTTGACACTAGGGGTGTGCGGATAATGCTCGAAAAGGTGGCAGATTCTGCTCGAAAAGCAGTGAAATTGGCAGAACCATAAAAACCTTATGGCGGGCAATTCCTCGAATTCTGCTCCATTTCTTTATCTACATTAGTACATACCAAACATGCATGAAACTTATCAGAAAAAGTACCGAATTCTGCCAATTTTTCTGCCGGCAGTATCCACATATGCCTATTTGACACCGTGTGGCACAAGGGCCTCATCGCCAAACTTCGTGCTCACGGTGCTTACGGTGCTCCCCACTGGCCTGGATAACTAGTTACCTCTTCCACCGAAATCAGCGCGCCACAGTGAATCGAACTTTATCTTACTTCGAATCTGTGACGTCCGGAGTGCCCCAGCCGCCCAGG
This sequence comes from Sycon ciliatum, assembly GCF_964019385.1. NCBI lineage: Eukaryota > Metazoa > Porifera > Calcarea > Leucosolenida > Sycettidae > Sycon > Sycon ciliatum. The sequence goes on from NC_088650.1 coordinate 24,836,997, forward strand.
GCTCCGTTTTAGGTCCCCTGCTCTTCCTCACATACATGTACATGTCCGTTAAATGACCTTTCCTTATGCAATTCCCAATATTTAATATTGGGAATTGCATAAGGAAAGGTCATTTTCTTTGTTTGCAGATGATACCACTGTCCTTGCGTCCTCCCCATCTCGCACCACACTGTACCCCAAAGTTCAGACCCGCATCAACAACATTGTCCACTGGATGAGCACTTGGTAACTCAAGCCAAATGTGACAAAAACCGAGCTCCTCCTTTTCCCCATCCCACAGATCCAGTGCCCATCTTCCACTTTCCCGACGATCCCGGTCACGCTATTTCTGTAGCGCCCCATCATAAACACCTTGGCATTGTCATAGATTCCGCCCTCTCCTGGTCTTACAATACTGACCATGTGTCCTCCCGAGTATGCCGATCTGTCGGTATAATGGCAAGTCACTTCTCCCATTTGCCTCACAATTGCCGGATTAATTTTTATAAATCATACATTGATAAGAGAAAAGGACCAAAGAGCTACAAGTTACGCTATAAGTATCCACTAACACCACCAGTTACTTTACAATCAGCTCATGCGATAACATTGCACGACACTGACCAACGGTACTGACGTTCTTCATCTGACTGGCAATCAGCTCTAGCACATCTAGGATGCGCACTCCAGCAGCCTTCCAGCTTGGAAGGTTCTAAGTTATAGAAATAACATAAGGAGGTCCCCTCTAATCGATCTTCGTATCTCTATAGCCACACAGGTTGTGTGGTATGTTGCCATGCGTCCTTGAATCGTGGTTTGACCGTTTTGTCTGATGGTCTTGCCAGGATCCTCCTCGATATACATGTACATGTACATCCGCCAGCGTCCTTCACAGCTGAGGCTTTCAGCTCGTGATTTTCTTGGTTGCGCTCACCTTCCCCTCCTGATGTTATTTCTATACCTTAGAACCTTCCAAGCTGGAAGGCTATTGGAGTGCGCATCCAAGATGTGCTAGAGCTGTTAGCCAGTTAGGTGTAGAACGTCAGTACCGTTGGTCAGTGTCGTCACGGCAATGTTATCGCATGAGCTGATTGTAAAGTAACTGCAGTGGTGTTAGTGGATAATAATTATAGCGTAACTTGTAGCTCTTTGGTCCTTTTCTCTTCTTATAAATTTTTCCTTGGCTCTCCACCTGAGTCTAACTATGGGCGCGTTCGAATTGTCACTCTTTGACTTTTCGAGGAGCTTCGTTTTTCTGAAGAGGTGGCCTTATTGGCCTCTTCAGAAAAACGAAGCTCCTCGAAACTCATCCGATGGGAAGGTGGATTAGTTTCGAAGAGTTTGGAATAGCTACGTCACGTAGTCCGTGGAGATGGTCGATCTGATCGGACGTCATCATCGCCATGACAATTCCACTGAAAAACTCTAAAATAATAGAAACCGTTCTAATGGGACACTTCAACTAATCTCTTTATAAAATTTGTTAGAACAGTTGATGAAGACAATTCGAACGCGCCCTAAATCATACATTCTTCCCCTCTTCACGCACGGCTTCCCTGCTTGGTCCACCATTAACAAAACCCAAATTGCGAAATTAGAAGTTTTTCATCGCCGTATACTGCTCATAATATTTCGTTCTGGTCGTTACACATCTCAAATCCAGACTTGTGTGCTGCTGCATCCACTACCACTTTGCAACGCTACCTTGATGCTTCCAAGAGCATCCGGGGTCATTCCATTCTTTTTGACCAGCACCCTGCTCATTTGCAGTCACTTTTGTATTTTTTTGTTGTATTTATATCATTATCTCATGGCACATCATGATGACGGCCAGTAAAACTGAGACAAGGGTGAAAGCCAACCACAGCAGTAAAACAGATAAAAGAATACAAATAAAAGGCAAAGAAGGCAAAGGAGGAGACAAACCAGCAGGATATACATGAAACCTATATTTGAGCAGAGATTTTAGCAACAAAATTAACCATCGACGTGCTGGTCTTGGCCTGCGTTGGTAATGTTGCCCAAAACACATAGCCAGCAAAGATCGGGGATCTAGTGAATAGGGTGGAGGCAGCGCGTGGGAGACTGAATGAGTTCCGGGTATTCCGTGTTTCGGAGAACCAATTATAAGCCTGCATATGCAAGGGTATTTTATTTAGTAATATTTTATGTATGAGAACACAGAGGTGGTACTTATGTCGAGTGGAAAGGGGACTGATCTTGGCAATTTCGCAAAGACTAGCGGAGGGAAAGCGGCGATCTTTGCTAAATATGATTTTAAGGAGCATGCGGTTATTGGTTTCTAGCTTGTTCAATACAGTAGTAGTTATGCCAGACCAAGCAGTATCACAGTAGTCAAGTAAGGGCAATATTATAGCAGCGATAAAACAAGCGTTTGCAAGAAAGAGGAAGATGTCTACAGTGGGCTTGAAGAGCCCCAAGGATGGAGCTTGTGCGCTTGCAGACATACTGCACATGGGGTGACCACGACAATTTAGAGTCAATGACAACGCCAATATGCTTATGCTCTTCAACACTACGAATAGCAACACTTGAAGAAGGAAAACAAAGTGGCAGGGAAGGGGGAGAAGGGGAAATGTACATAGCTGCCGTTTTATCAACGTTTGGCTGCAACTTCCAATCATGCATCCAGGTTATAACCTTGCCAATGCTATCTTGCATGGCTTCGTGCAGTCGTATAGGGCAAGCATTGGAGCAAAGCAGAGCTGTGTCGTCAGCGAAAAGGCTGACACCAGGGGCAATATCGGGGAGGTCATTAATATACAGGAGAAATAGCAGTGGCCCAAGGATTGAACCCTGGGGGACTCCAGAAGTACCGGGTAAAGGCTCCGATAACACAGTTGAGAGGCGTACAAGCTGATGTCGGTGAAAGAGATACGATGAGAGCCAGTCGATAGCCTTGCCATCAATGCGATATACTGTTCGCAGCTTAGCTAAGAGAACCCTGTGCCAAACAGTGTCGAAGGCCTTTGCAAGATCGAAGAAAACTAAACCAACATGGTTATGGGCGTTCCGGGCGGTGTGGATGTCTTGCACGAGGCGGGTAACCTGGTACCTGGTGGAGTCACCCCGACAAAAGCCCGACTGTGCTGGCGAAAGTGAAATGCGAACATGATCATAAACGATGTCATATACAACACGTTCGCACACTTTTGATAAAGTAGAGCAATGAGATAGGGCGATAGTTGCTGGGGGTGGTGCGTGGTCCTCTATTTTCGTAGGTGGCCACGACTACCGCAGTTTTCCACATGGCTGGGAATTTCCCTTCGCGAAATGACATATTCAAGATAATTGACACAGGATAGGCAACAGACGGAGCAAGAGCTCTCCAAACTTCGTTGGTAATGCCGTCTTGACCAGGGGACATGCCAGTTTTCAGATTACGGAGATATTTCCTCACTTGGGCTGTACCAGTCGACAATGATAGGAGGGACGCAGGTATTGAGGGTGAAGGGGTGAGTGGTGGTATAGGCCACGTAGGGTCGTCAGGAAGTCCAAACGACGTAAACTGCGTGTTCAATATGTCTGCTATGTCTGCGGGATCTGTTGCTACCTTGCCGTCTGAAGCTGTCATTGATCGGATCGGCTCCCGACTACAGTTCTTACGGAGATGGCGGAGAAATTGATGGAGACTAGGGCGATCATGGGAAGACAGGGTGGCATGAACCGACTGTACATACTGACGATGGAGGGTACGTGACAAACATTTCACTTCGTTACGCTTGCGCTTAAAGGCAATGAAGTTTTCACTGGTTGGATACTTCCTATAAATCCTATACAAATCTCGCTTCAGTTTCACAGCACACTTGAGGTCTGGAGTGATCCAGGGTCGGGATGCATCCCGCATAGTAGGATGAGGCCTAATGTAGTCTCCTGTGCGCGGAATAACTTTGTAAGGCAATAGATGACGATGGAATGCTGACTGTAGTAAAACATCAAACAGGACAATGGCATCATCAACATCAGAATGCCGATGAAGTAATGACCAGTCCAACCTAGACAAGTCTTCATTCACAACCTGCCAGACACGGGTAGGCACTTGTTTATACATGTACTGAGCCTGGGGATGGAGGGACGATTTAGCAGTCGCTTGTGGTGTCGAGTACGATGCATAGTTGAGCGTACAAACAACCAGCAGATGATCAGATGTGCCAGGAGGTCGACTGAGAGGACATGTCGGTGTTTGTTTGTTACCAACAAGTCAAGACACGAGTTGGCACCCGCTGATGAAGTGTATGTTGGGAAACTCACTAGTTGTTGGAGCCCAAGCATTGAAAAACTGTCTGTAGGTTGGTACCGGCTGTAGAGGTGGAGTCAGAAGAGCACCAATCATTATGTTTGGCATTAACATCCCCCGTCAGGAAGAAGTCACACTCGTCATAGCAAGAGGACCGTATAGCATCGACCAGCATATCCGAGAAGAAGGACAATTGTTCCACCGTTTGGGAAGGGGGTCGATACATGCAACATACAAGAATAGGGTTAGGGGTGCATTTAGACTTAACTTCCACCCAGGCAGATTTACAGCCCTGACGCTGCAGATCGGGTCTGTGGAGAATATGTTGAAAAGCATCAGTCCGGACAAGCACGGCGACACCACCATATCCTCGGCTTCGTGCTCTCCAGAACAATCGAAAGTTCAGCTATTTTATTGACGAGAGACCGACAATTCATGGTTATCAGCGTTAGGTCGGATTCTGATCTGGGGTAGAATGGGGTAGCATGCAAGTTGAGGGAAGACATAGACAACATGATTATGACGAGGAACTATCACCACCACGTTCAGTCACGTTGGTACCGTCGGCAATTTAATTGGCTTCAGTCAGGTGGCATCACCCGAAGCTGCGTTCGTCTGCGTTCGTCTGCGTTCGTCTGCGTTCGTCTGCGTTCGTCTGCGTTCGTCTGCGTTCGTCTGCGTTCGTCTGCGTTCGTCTGCGTTCGTCTGCGTTCGTCTGCGTTCGTCTGCGTTCGTCTGCGTTCGTCTGCGTTCGTCTGCGTTCGTCTGCGTTCGTCTGCGTTCGTCTGCGTTCGTCTGCGTTCGTCTCCCCCTAACTACAGGACATGTAGCTCTACCCTATTCGTAAATTCCCCTTCCCCTCTTTTCCTCCCCTCCCTGTCTTTTCCTCCCCTCCCTTTCTTTCTTCCTACTCCCTTTCTTTTCTTCCTACTCCCTTTCTTTTCCTCCCCTCCCTTTCTTTTCCTCCCCTCCCTTTCTTTTCCTCCCCTCCCTTTTCCTCCCCTCCCTTTCTTTTCCTCCTACTCCCTTTCTTTTCCTCCTACTCCACGTGGCTCCTACTGCCTCCCAGTGTTAGGCAAGCTCCAGATATGCCCAAATTCCGTACCCTCGTCAGACAGCACTTCAGTATTCATGTATTCCAGTAAACAAAATCACAGTTACCACTTCCGCTGCATAGCTCGCTGGGCATCCCATTGCTTTGTAACTTGCTCATCCCTCCCCCTTTTGTGTACTTCAAGTACAGTCAAACCTCTTTAGGACGAACACCAAGGGACTGACGGGATTTGTTCGCAATAACGGGTATTCTTCTTATCCATAATACCGAGTGAATACACAGTGATTTATCCAATAGAGGTAAACATACCAGTTTTTCTTAAGCGAAAGTTTGTTTTATCAGTGTTCTTCTTAATGAGGTTTCACTGTACGTGCTTTTCATTTTCTTTTTTCTCTTCTTCCGTGGTTGGTCTCACCCTCTCCTCAATTCAATTGGCTGTCTCGACATGCTAGGAGGTGCAGAAATAAAAAAAAATTAATAAATTTAATACAATAACACCCATAGGGTTGTTGTTGTTGTTGTTTATTTTACTTCGCAGATTCTAACGGGCAAGTTGCCCAATAACAAGAAGGTTCAGATGGTCGCAAGACCGGGGCTCTACCAACCGTGGATGGCTGTATACAGTCAACTTCGCTAATAACGACTGCGAATATAACGACAATTCGCGAATAACGACAATATTTCCATGCCCAGAGCAAAGTCCTTTCCAACTGTAATACATATAATGAGACTTCGGGTATAATGACACTTCGCGAATAAGGACACCTTTTTGACGCCCCGCCGAGTGTCGTTATAAGCGAAGTTCACTGTAAAGGTCACTGTTTCCGAACACGGTGGTCCTCCACCTTGTTACGTGCTGTCAACCAACAACATGTTTTAACGAAACAAGGTTTATCTGGATGGCAGTCGTTAGTCAGTCAAGTGAGAATTCAAGTCGGCAGGAATAGCTCAAGCTCCCACGCAGGGAGCAACACACAATTACCCAAATATCGCCGAAGTCGCACCAACCTCTTCTTCACATTGTTGTCTCCGGAGCGGGCTTGCGAATTACATGTAGATGGTTTGGAGGCAACAACTTTGTGAATGGCCAACCAACGGTCCTCAGCGTTCGTTCAGCATCTCCACGAGCGACACTGACTCACGTGCTATCAATTTCTAGTGTTCACGAGGTGTTTGTCGCGCTGGGAACGGAGCGCCTCTGTAAGTTTGTATCCCTGGTGATGTTTATGCCTGGAGACTCAGTGGAGAGCATTATAAGTGGTGTGCCTCAGGCACAATCTTCCTCAGACTACTCAAGCTCAACTGATGAGGGGTGAATTCCCCGAAACACTGTGTATTGAGCAGGGAGTGGTGCTTTCTTGCAGGTTCGCTGAATGGATTGTTCGATGGACTTCTCGTGTGCTCTGGATGGCAGTCGTGAGTCAGTCCAGTGAGAATTCAAGTCGGCAGGAATAGCGCAAGATCCCAAGTAGGGAGCAACACACAATTCCCAAAGTTTTATCTAATCAGGTTCCTCTGAGACAAAAATGCGATAATACTCATAAAAAGGACACAAACACAAACCTGACGAGAAGGCTTGAAAGTATACTTGTGAAGACAAAAACTTTCAAGATGTTTGTAATGTAGCCATTGGCGGACTATGCTCGACCAATCGTCAAATTATGCTTTTGATTATGCCACAATTATGCCAACAAATATGCTGAATTGTGCTGAATTATGCTCGGTTCCACTATGTATTCACGCTGTACATAGAGGATTGAGAAACCACGCATACACACACGGCCATGCCCTAAGCATAATTTTTGTCTAAACCGAAAGATTATGCCAACCTTACACGTTGGAATCCGTATATTATGCCGGAGCATAATTTTTTGACGAAATCTCAAGATTATGCCAAATATTATGCCGGCATAATCCGCCAAGGGCTATTGTAATGAGCCTGCAGTGTGTCCTTTTTATGAGTTTTATATTATAATTAAATACCATTTACAGTACCAGGATCCACCTTTAATACTTCGGCTTTTCTTATTCGTTTTAATCATCTTTGTGTCTTTCTACACAGTTTAGTACCGGAGTCCAGTAGCACTGCTGGAGTGTTTTTCTAACGGGTACATGTACATGTACATGTACTGGGGTACTACATGTACATGTACATGTACCTGTATTAGATAAACTTTGTTTCGTTAAAACATGTTGTTGGTTGACAGCATGTTTACAAGGTGGAGGACCACCGTGTTCGGAGACAGTACCCCTGGCCTTACTACAAGTAGTCCAACCATCCTTGCCTGGACCACGGTTGGCAGAGCCCCGGTCTTGCGACCATTTGAACCGTATGGGTGCTAGCCCTGGTTCTGACCCTCATCCCTCATTAGGGAGTTGTTTGAGTCGTCTTGTTTTTTTTTGTTTTGTTATTGTACTGCCAGTGTCGTGTATTCTTCGCTCGTTCTTGGATGTCTTCTTGAGTCATCTTGACACTCAGTCCTTTGAAACTTTGTAGCGTTTGTTCTGAATTGTTATTCTTTCTTTCTTTTTACACTTTTTGCTTTATTTCTCTAACTTCTGCCCATGGCATCCTTCTCTCACTCTCAGTCTAAGCTCGTCAGCTGACAACAGTAGCTGTTACCATGGTTACTGTCACCACGATGACACTGACGTGAGAAGGTGCTCTCTGTAGTCTGTAGACGAGGTTGGTGATGTCCCGACGCGACCATGGCCATGAGTAGGCCTTCACCACGTCGGAGCACCCAGGCTGCGCATTGGCAGTCCTTTACTACTAGGCTAGTACTACTACTACTACCACAACGTGTAGTACAACTGTTACGGTTATACATGTAGATAGTGAGGCCCTAACTACCTAGCCTAAGTTTCCGAACACGGTGGTCCTCCGACTTGTAACATGCTGTCAACCAACAACAATTTACATGATTTTTACTGTATATTCTATAGGGTTTACAGATCATGAGTGGTATTATGACACATGGAAGACGATCAGCTTGCCAGATCAGAATCAATGAAAGACTTACATGTACATGATTGTACATAATAATACAGACTTGTCAGTTTGAGCACTCTGGCAAGGTACGTTCGGGCCTGATTGGAAATTTTTATTTTCATTGCTATCAGGTTCGGCCTCATTTTCTCTGTGCTGCGCTGATGAGTTCAAAAAGAACGAAACAGCATGCTGTCCGCAGATTGAGTAATAATACAGACATGTACATGTATTTCGAAGTAGTTTCCAGTACTAAAACTTTTTAAAGTTTTAGTACTGGAAAAGTCTTACTACATCCATGTACAATAGTCATGTACATGACTGTACAGCACTAGTATCTCCTTTACTCACGTCATCCACGCCATATACGGTCAGGACTTAGCACAGACGAGAGCAATGCATGTACAGTATGTGGTAAGTGTAGGAGGATTTACGCAGTTGTCACCCCCACCGCGTACCGCGGCTCGTTCCACTTGCGTGTGTGTGTGTGTGTGTGTGTGTGTGTGTGTGTGTCTATGCGCACGCATGCGTATGCGCCTGTGACTTTGTTTGGCGGTTGGTTGTCAATGGCAAATATCGACGATCTCGTCACGCCTAACAACAGTGGTATGACATCGCCCGTAGTGAAGTAGTTATCGCTATCACTATCACTACTAGTGTCAGTTTCGCAGCTCGATTTCATGGGATACGGGCGTCAATCAGCACGTGGTGAATGGACTTGTAATAGCTACACCAGTGTGGTGGACAGGCTGCACTTGTCAGTGGCCTTTTTTCTTTTCTTTTTTAATTAAATTATTTATTTGCAGTGTGTGCGTTTTGCAATGCAGTATGCTTATGTATTAGTGTTTTAAAATTCAACCCCTGAGCATCCCACTGAAGTGTGTGCAGTGCTAGTGGGATGCACATGGGCTGTTGTTATGGCAATTGCCGTCAAGGAGTAACGGAGCTAGAGGCATGGGTCTTCTGTAAACATAAGGCGCTGCGGTGCAGGTGCGAATGTCGCCGAAATATGCCACAACCAGGGGAAATCCACCAATAAACAACATGATTGCAATGCTAGTGATTGCCATCAGATAAGAAGATGATAGAATTCCTGTACCCTCCTGAGACTCAGTATAATAATAATTATGTGTTGCATTGTCGCTTGGTTGATGAAGTGCTTCAGTGTCCAGCACACGGCCAGCAGACAGCAAACCATGCCTTGGTAAGCTCACATTGAAGCACACCTTCGTAGGACAAGAATACTGTTCACAGCATGATGATGATGATGTTTGTTTGGGTTTTGGTCATTTTCTCTATGAGGTCTTCTCCCATTGGTGGCCCCATGCTCACTGAGTTCCAGTGCACTTTGCGTTCCTTTTTATATTGAGTTCCAGTGCACTTTGTGTTCATTTCCCTCTCTTTTTTCATTCTAATTGAATTTTGATGTATTGCGTTTTTACTTGCCCATACAAGAGGCTGTTCATATGATGATGATGCCATTCTCTGCCAATACGGTAACTCCTCTGTTCCTTCTTTTAGCAGTTTTACCTACCGGTAAATATTGTCCTTTTTGTGTTCCGATTGATCTGCTGGGACTTGCATTGATGTTTGTAGAGTTGGGTGAACTACTGCGTACGTGAGTTTGCTTGATGATATGCACAGTCATTTTGGCCGTACAAGCGGCTATTTGCAGAATGACACATGCAATCCAGGCACTGGAATTCCGTCTTTAGTCTATTTAGCGGAGGCATGTGGAACACTGGTACATGTAGCACTCAATGCTGTTTGTCAGTTTAGAAACCATCCTGCGAGTCAGCAACAAACAACAACACAACAACATTCACGATAATGTAAGATATCCCCTTGTTTACAGAAGGTCCACTGGCGACTGTTCACTCATGCACCTGCTGTAGTTGCATGACCAATGTATTCCAGGCTGGCCACGCTACCGCTGCTCTGGGAGGACTCAGGCATTATGGAGATCGGTCTCCACAAGCACACACACTCTTATCTGACTACGGTGGAACTCACTTTAAATAGTCCGTACTCTAATAAGACATACTCTTGCTTAGTTCGGACATTGTCCGGAGCACAATAAATACAATACAGGTGTATTGGTCCGTACTGGACTACAATGTACACAATGTATATGTACGTTGGGATAAGAAGTGCCTCGAATACTGAGTACACTTTCCTATTGTCCATGGGTGTACGTTCTATCAGGATTCTACTAGTCTGTAGGCTCTAGTCTGAGGTACTGTCTGTGATCATGGTGATTGATATGTAAATAGAGAGTCTGGAGAGTGGTAGCCAATAATTTTCTCGATCTCGTGAAAATGGCCAATCAACACCGGTGTTGTTTATTGAGCAGTGGTGAAATGCCTCATCTATGCCAAGATCACATATTTCCTTGACACCGTGCAGTCATCTTTCTGATGTGTTCTTTCTGGAAGAGTGCACGTAGCATTTTCACACTGTGGCAATAGCACTGGCAGTAGTCCCTTACACCATGTACTATTGATGTACGATGCTATTATAATAAGGCCTACACTACAGGCTAAAATCAATAACAAACTACAAACTACAGTAGTTACTAAGTACTTGCACACTCTTGAAAAGTAAAACTGTACCAGGACAGACACATCAGGTGACGGTCTCAAGGGATTGCGAATGACGACTTGTTGACAAAGCAAGGAAATCGCAAATGCTCCAGGATTAGTACACAAGGGCATCCTCTCGAACAATTGCTTAGGGAAACAGTTCCTGTACTGCCCTTCTCCTGTTCTATCAATATCAGTCTGCAGGTTTCGTGTGGCTGCACCAGAGATATCGACGGACAGGGTAATACTGACTTTGTTTGGATTGGAGGGTTTTGACCACAGAAATCGACCGTGGGCGTGACTGTACCTTGCAGTGCTGAAGATACAGTAGTTACACCTGTAGGTCAACTGGCTACTGAGTCTGCGTGGGTGTGTGATTTAGCCTTTTAGGACGACCAGAGACTGAGTTTACTGATAACATGTCTGCTGTGCGTTACATGACCACAGATCCCCATCTAGCCAATCACCAGTGGACTGTGTTAGTTTACCAGTAGTACTCAGCTTGGAAGAGATTCGCCTTTCTTGAGTTTTTTTGTGCTTTTCCGACAAAGCGGTCGCACATGAATCCGGGTGGTGCATGTGCAATGTAGATCTACATCATGTGACATGTATGATGTACTACCAACACTACACGGACTGCCGGGACTGGTACATGACTGCATGTACAGTGTGTACTTCACAGTGTAACGTGTTACTCGTGCAGACTGACAAGTCGTTTTGTGCGTGAACGTCCGCAGTTTCGTATGCGCTGCTTGTGAGTTGTGGTGATCAAGGCGATGACCAAAAAAAGAGTTACAGGTATGAATGATCGTGTAACAGGCCAGCCGGCCGGATCGTCTGGCCTGCGTGGTTTCGAAACCGCAGCACACATTGCTACACAAGAATGCGTTGCGTTTTACTGTGAAAGCGCAGTCTGTCCAAGACGTCCCGTGCCATGCATGAAACTACATTGTAACTATAACTGTTACTTTGAAAAGTGTATCGATATCACTGGAGCACTAGCTAGGTTACGCACTGTCCTGTAGTCTGTAGACTAGACGTGGATAGTTGACGTCTTTTCTCTTGCTCCCCGCCTAACGCTTAGATCTAGCATTGATTCACTGACAGTCGCTGCAAGTCATGCAAGATATCTCCGGGTTCAGCAGTACAGAACAGGCAGTACTGCATGGAACTGGCATGATTGCGTCTCATCCGTCTTGACTACGCACACTCATATTCTGTAGACTACTCTAAGTCTCTATGCTCCGCATCTACTATGTCTGTGATCTAGCTGACTGCCCGTTGACTCTTGTTGGTCTATTACTAGAGCGATGACAGTTTCGGAGCACGGACTGACATTGTGTTCGGTCAGCCTCAGACCAACCTTCCCACATCATCTTGAATGGCAGAGATGGGCGAAGTGACAGCCTGTCTGACACGCACACATGCCGTACATAGTCGCGCTAGTCCCATTCGCCTCATGACTAAGTCACTTGGTCAGTTTCGCCGACTGCCAACATGAATCACGCATCTTCACAACACAATGGCACGCTCTCGCACCGAACGCCAACCTCCTTTTCTTTAGGTATGCTCTCTCCAGGTGATTCCTTCAGGCACCAGCTGGCCGTGCGTGCGTGAAACGAGACCCCAAGCCGCGAATACAAAACTCCCTCGGCCCTCGATCTGTGTGTGGCTGCAACAAAGACTGAAAGGTCGGCTGTTGCCTGTGTAGATTTTCTTCCACACTACCACAGTTGGCAAGCAGAAGTGAGTGCAAAGGAGCAGATGCGTATCGGAAGCTCCAGGTGATAAGGCAAAACTACTGCGTGCCTGATTAGATGTAACACGTTTGCAGCACTGGTGTTGTTTCCTTCGAACACTTTTCACCGTTTACAGGTGAGAACTAGCAGAAGCCAGGCCAGTTTGCACCCGTGACCAGACCTCGCGGTTTCGAGTACACGCATCGACCGTGTACTCCCGAGCTGACCGCGGGAGCAGCTCATGCTCACCCAGCTAGATTATCGCCGGTTTGTGCGCTGTCCGACTGGTCTCCGGATGAAATTATCATCCTGGGCAGTCTCTCACACCGGACTGTAGTGTAGTAATTGCTCGGCCTGTGGACTCCCTGGAATCAGGCGCTTCAGGCGTTAGTTGGAGGTGAGAGTTTTGCTGGAAGTAGCTTGCTGGATCTGTGCTGTAGGAGCTGTCTGCACGGGTCGTTTGGGAGCCAGGTCGGCAGCAGTTGTGCCTGTAGTACCGGACGATGGAGAGTCCTCCGTCACGCTGAACCCACCGGTAAGCCGAGCGGAACGGCCAAGTAGCAGTTGTTACGGAGTCTAGTGTGACTGTGAGTGAAGGAGCCGCTCTGGAACTGTGCTGAGTTACGATGGATGTGTGTTGGAGGATCTTGCTGGCGACGCTTGTGGCTGTTTTCTGCAGCTATGTTTGCCGAGGTAAGGCAGGCACACGATCATTGTGTGTATTTCCGCGCCGCATCGAACGGTATGCATTATTGTCATACCGATACGATTACTCGGATTAGTAGTAACGTGTCGTGAGTTGTGATTTAGTGTCACTTCTCTGAATAAACGACTCCGCGCTTGGTGGAATATGTACACAATTACTTCGTTAGTATAGGAGTAAAAGAGAATAGCCAAAGTGTCACTGTGTGTCTCCACGTAACAATTACATGTACGTAGTTTAGAGAAAGGAAAGGAGTTGTTAGTACTGCGGCTGTAAGCATGGTAAGTGGTCGTCAATGTTGCGGTGTCTCTACATGCTCGATGCGACAAGCTTTTCTGATTCTGTGCTTGTGAAGTGGTTTGAGCATGTAGCAGAATGGCAGGGCTTGCATTGGCTCCTGAATGGTGTTGACTTTGTCGAGAGCTGGGTACAGTTATGTGGTTTCGTGTTGTAAATTGCTATCGCGATAAAGTTTGGGAAATTTCCGCACCCGTAGTTGTTTGAGTTCGACAACAGACGTGGATATGCATGTTCTTCGCATAACAAGCCAAGATAATACATACGGTACTTCTGGATCCGGACTCCTTCCCCTGACGTCGGCCTTTGTTGCATGAGGGTCGTTTGTGCTGTTCTTCTGGGCCGTTTCCTGATGTTTCGGGCAGGCTTGGTGGACACCTGTGACGTGTTATTGCGTGGATTGGGTCGCGCCTAAGACATAGCTAGTGTCGTGATCTGAACCTGGCTGGGTCATCACTCATTCTCTCGTCTTTGCAAAGCTGGCGACCAGGCACATGTTTTACTCCACAATGGCATAAATTTGTTGGCACACATGCGATACAACTGGGCCCTACATTCTGGAACTGAATGGAATCGTGCAAGCCTGATGCTGCAAACATGACCCTATAATTACTATAATGGGGTGCTGAAGGGAGGTGGATAAAGTGGGAACGCCCTGTCCATGTGGCCAACACATCTCCAGGGTGTAAAATAATAAAATTGTGCCAGACACCAATACCATGCTTGGAAGGGAGATAATTTGCGCTGCAATATCATCAAGGTGTTGGTGTCCATCCCTGCGATGTGTGCTTGAGGCAATCGTGTTGGCAAGAGGTCAGGTCAGGTTCATCCAGCACCCCCCCCCCCCCACACACACATACGAGTAAGCTGCCTCACCATTTGAAACGTGAATACTGAGCTGTGGTTCGGCTATCAATCTCAACAGAATCTTGACCTGTGTGTGTGTGTGGGGGGGGGGGGGGTACGTAGGAATGACATCAGTGGGCTAAGCTGTGCCTTCAGAGCCTCCATAATTATGTTGTGGAGCATAGCCCAGGAAAAACCGTGACAGAAAGAGATAAAATTGGTGACACTTGAAGAGCAAACAAAGACGTCGGGAGCGGACGAAGTGCTTTGAACATGGATTACTTCCCATACACAGACTAAGAGAGATCATGGAGAGATCATGGAGAGATCATGGAGAGATCATGGAGAGCTATCGTGTGGGCACTATTAGAGGGCGACTTAGAAACCTTTAAAATCTACTCAGTTGTAGTGAGGTATATTCTAACTGCGCTAATAGCCTATGACGTGTAGTGACATTCTGTAGACACGTAAGTTACCTGTGCAAGGGATATTGGCATAACATCTACATAACTGTATCTCTAGTTGGTCACGGGAGTTGAGTCGAAAACGCACTCACCCCATCTTGATTCGCCAAGTCTTGATTGTCTTCTACCGTGGACATAATTGCTGTGTTGAAGCAAAGGCAATTCATGTATGTGAATGTGGCGATTGGTGCTTGGTGGTGGACACTTGTGTGAATTGCATGCTCATTGCGTCTTTCTACTGGCGACCTGGCACTGCATCTGCTTGTGAATGTGCATGCGCTAGTGAGTGCTTGGGCCATAGTAAGGGGGGGGGGGGTGGAAGGATCGATATGCGCAATGTGATTTATTCGGCTATGCTACGAGTGTACTTTTACATGCCCATGGGCGACGGGTATGACATACTGCCTCTGGGCACCTGACATGTGTATGGACAATGTGGTGTCTACTGTGTGTGGTACGGAAACACACACACACGTTTAGGTTGGCAGTGATCAGGTGATCGGTGCCAGTACAGCACGGCATCTCCGTGGTATGTATGTACATAATTGTGTAACGCAGATTGAGTATTTCGCTCCTGCTCTTGTAGCAGTTGAGCACTCTCATGTGGGGTGGTGCCTTTGCTGTTTGCGTTATGCAGAGCTCACTGACTTTTCAGTTTGAGTACTCTGGCAAGGTACGTTCGGGCCTGGTTTAAATCTGGCTTTGGAAAATATATTGTTCATTGCCATCAGGTTCGGCCTTATTTTCTCCGTGCTGCGCTGATGAGTCCGCAAAGGACGAAACAGTTCTGTCCGCAGATTGAGCATGTATGTATGTATGTATGTATGTATGTATGTATGTATGTATGTGTGTATGTATGTATGTATGTATCACCCATAACAATATTGGTCGTAGGGGCATTGAATTGTCATTGGCAATAGAAGAAGCTACGTACACTCATAAACAAGCTGTCTATATTCGACGCGCTCAGCAGCAGCGAGAGGCAGAGAGAGAGAGAGAGAGAGAGAGAGAGAGAGAGAGAGAGAGAGAGAGAGAGAGAGAGAGAGAGAGACAGAGAGAGAGACAGAGAGAGAGACAGAGAGAGAGACAGAGAGAGAGAGAGAGAGAGAGAGAGAGCGAGACAGAGAGAGACAGAGAGAGAGAGAGAGAGAGGGAGAGAGAGAGAGAGAGAGAGAGAGAGAGAGACAGAGAAAGAAAGAGAGAGAGATAGATAGATAGATAGATAGATAGATAGAGAGAGAGAGAGAGAGAGAGAGAGAGAGAGAGAGAGAGAACTGCATGACATATTGGACCATTCCTTTTTATTTTATATTTTATACTGAAGTACACAGTCCAGCAGAGAACGGAATGGGAAGACAGAACCAAAGAGGAGACATAACAATACAGCGGGTAGCGGGAGGAGCGTGCTGGTGAATTCGGCCTACCTCCCCTGACCATGGGTCTCGGGATCCTTTAAATTCGTAAACCAGTGGCAATGCACATAAATAAAAGGAATACGCACACTATTAAACAGTAAAATGCTTTAAGCACATGTGCTGGATTATGCAGGCACTGGGTAGCGTCAGTGTTTCCGCTGCATGCCAGGCATTGATTTCCGGCACAGGTCTCGACTCTTTGAGCCTAGTCAAGTGATCTCTGACATGTCTATGTGCCCCCCCCCCCCCCCTGTACCTGTTTCTCTCAGCACAACCAGGAATCTGTAAAAACTGTTCTCCTGGGAGTGTGATCCACATCGGCAGCCTCGCACTCTGTCAGTAAGTATGGTGCGATATTCAGCTGTGGAGTTTAAAACGAATGTATGGGTACCTACATAATTCTAATAGTTCTCCCGGCACGATTTAGACAGAGTTGTGTTATGTACTCCTGGTGTTGATCTCAAAATCCTTTGCCAGTTGGAGAGCTTAATCCAGACCTACGTTATGCCATCGGTTGTGGGACACATACCCTCATCCAGGGGCGTAGCTGGTCCCCCTTTTAGGGGGGGGGGGGGGGGGGGGGGTGCACGGCCGCTTATGTGTAGTATGGCTGGTGCATGTCATTCATGGTCATTATGTGCATGCTGAACCTAGGTCGAAATTTTTAGGCCCAGTGGGGGGGGGGGGGGGTGCATGTGCGCCCCTTGCGGGCTACGCACCTGCTCATCCCTACCTTTAGGCACCGCATCTATTGCTGGGTCATTCCGGGTGTTAGCGACCGTCGTGAGTTCCGTTGGGAACGGAGACGAAGATTAATCTTCTTCCCCGTGGGTTCGGTATCAGACCTTACGCCATCTATTGGAGAAAAATAAAATGACTGCATCATTGTGATCATTTTGTATGCATAGATGATGATGGAATTGTAACTGGCATTGTAACTGTCAATTCTGGGACTGGCATAGTGCATACTGTTATTGGATTGGATTGTCCGTCTTCTACCCTGTTATCTTTTACAGGTGCCCAGCTGGGATTAGCGGAGAGTGCTGCAAGGAACTGCTCGCCAACTGCTCCGATCAGCCGTGCGACAACTATGGGCTCTGTAACCAGACCAGCACAGATCTTGTGGAATGCCACTGCCTGGCAGGTAATGTGTGCCAGCACTCCAGGCCTTTACCTCTGGATTTACTTCTGTATCAGTTCTTTCACTTCCAGCATGTACTAGGAGAGTTTGGATGGATTTCCAGCAATTTTGGATGGCCCACCTTGGTGAAGTACAATGTTGCATCTTCGCTTACAACTGATTGGTTGCCCGTGCATGCATGGGCTCCCCAGCAAGTTGGGCGCTCACCTGTGGATCAATTGTGTCTTGGGCTCAATGGGCAAAGCAAAGTGCTTCATGCCACTCTTCTGCTGATTTTCAGCGATTCCTGCTTTAGTAGCACCTCTCATCCACCCCGCACCGCCCCCACACATAATGTGAACATAGTAAAAAAAACAAAAGCAAAAAACACACTTCCACCAATTTTCGAATGTTGGCTAGGTACTAATCTAGGCTACGAAATTGGCCAGATCAGTTGTGAAGAGGGTGCTAGGTCGTGCCTACTTCGAAGTACAACTCAGTATGGTCTGTAGACCAGTGGACACTCTGGAAAGTTGAGTGGAAACCCATTGTTCAATGTACTCCAAAGGCTAGGTTGAGTATCAGGTTACCCATGTCACAGAAAGACGCACGACATCACAGCATACCTGCCAGTAGCTTTCGCTCCTTCCAGATCTGCTCCTGGCGAATATCAGGCCTCTGAAAGGAACACTGCCAACGCAATGCTGCTACAATCACTATACTCACCTGTGGGCAAGGGCTCATCTCTGATGTTGAATGCTTCTCTGTGCGGTTCCTACGCTCTGTGCAGGAACTAGTGGTGTGAGCTGCAGCATCAATGCGGACGACTGCGCAAGTAATCCGTGTCCAGGGAATGCCACGTGCAGAGACGGTATCAACAACTACACCTGCCAATGTAATCCGGGAATGACTGGTGAGTGTACCATTATGACCGAATGCAAGCGACGTTGCTGAAAAATATTCAAAAAAAATCACGGTCCGCGCTAGACTCGGCTGGAAGCCGACTTTTCCGCATCCGTAGGGACGCCACCCACCTCTGTGGATAATAGGTTGCTCAGCCCTTGCAAAAGTGCTCAATGCCACGAGGGCAGAACCTAAAACACAAGTTAGCACTGGAATTAGGCTGCATTAAGCTTTAACTCAACGTCTCATGGCTGTCCACCAATCCAACCTCAGACAACATGCTAACTTTCGGCATTCGGACAATAGGTACTTCAGGAACTACTAGTAAGCACTTTCTTCTTCAGTGTATTGTATCGGCAAAGCTTAGGGTAATGCAACGAAAGCCTTGTTCTTGTCCCTGCTGGTATTTTAAACTCATTGTTTTAAAACATTTCCACGGCGAGAGCCTTGTTGACCCAGATGTTATCATCAGTATAAGATCATGTGTACATGGTTTGTTCTCTCTGTTCCCTGCGACCCGTATGCAGGTATTCACTGCACTGAAATCGACCACTGCCATGGATTTGTGTGCCACAACAATGGCGTGTGCGTGGTCAACGGGACAATGCCGTATTGCCAATGCCTGCAAGAGTAAGCCATAGACTGTGTAGTAAACTAGTATCGCTGAGCTCACTATACCATTCACTCTACTGAGTATGCCTGAAATTTAACCGCGGCCAAAAGTGAACCACGAAAGCAGGCTATGGTCTAGTGTATGTTTTACATGAGCGAGTTTATGCATAGATTTTTCTTGATTTAATGGCTGCTTTATTGTTTGAGTATTGCATGAGTCGTGTTACTCTAAGCTACTAGTACTTGCGAATTAGTGTGCGTGTGTGTGTGTGTGTGTGTGTGTATGTAAATAGTGGCGGTCATTTAATGAGCCCTGCAAGCTGTTGAATGGTGTAATCCCAGCACACATTGCTATGTCTAACATGGCTGTTCGCTGTCATCGCTTCCGAGATGGGCATGCCGTTGTCTGAGTCTGAGTGTGTGTCTGATTATGCTGTGCTTCCGCAGTGTGTACTACGACGATATATGTCTGAATACAGACCCGTGCATGTCCACGCCGTGTCACCTTGATGCGACGTGCACGCCGGTGCATTCACGAATTGAACCGTACTACCTGTGCACGTGTCGGGCAGGTCTGACTGGCAGTACTTGCAATCAGGTAACTACTTAGCTCAGTAGCACTGCTATTCATGCAAACTTGACGCCCTCTTTCAAGCTCAGGTTTAGATGTATCCATAATGTAGAACGTGTGGTTAGTTTATTAGTATGAAACAAATGAAACAAATGAAACAAATGTAAAAGGACACTTGGATATGGCTCATTGGTATGAGGGAAAGATGCGAACGGGAAAAGTCCGAAGAAAAAACTGACTGTCACCACCACTGGATTTGAGTTATTAGTTATTCATTAAATGTACATGTATTTGTATCTTATGTAGGATCTGAATGAGTGCTTGAATGAGGAGCTGTGCCGCAACAATGGCACCTGCGTCAACAATCATGGTAGCTATAGCTGCTCCTGCAAGCCTGGCTTCACTGGCAGCCAGTGCGGAACTAACGTGGATAGATGTGCTTCGCAGCCGTGTGTACACGGTACTTGTCAGGATCAGACTGCTGCCTTCTCCTGTTCTTGTGCTGCCGGTTATACTGGTGAGTGATTTATGATCTCATCTACCTATCTCAAACTCTCTCACTTTCTCTCTCTATCCCCCCCCCCCCCCCTCTCTCTCTCCCTCTCTCTCTGCGCGTGTGACTACGGTTGATATCATAATAGCTATGTGATAAGTGATGCAGTGAAGAGTTTAGCTGTACTGTGTGCTTCCAAAGGAGTAAATTTGCTGCACGTTTTGATGCATTTCTCAAGTGCACTGTAGTGTGTACAGTGGTCCGAACTAGCAGTTGTGTTTCACTTATTCTAGCTCCATGGACCTGCAAGGTTTGGTGAAACGGCCAGCTTGCCTCTAATACTCACGCCTTCCACCCCTTCACCGCACCATGGTGCCCCTGAAGGTGGTAGCTGTGTTGAATTATTGTGCAGCTCCTGTAGGTCGTAGCGCTACATTCACCAGGAGGTGTGACTAAGGTGAAAGGTTATCATCTTGCTGCTGCCCTGCTAGATGCAGCCATTAGCTGTTGTTGACACTTTCGACGGGCGCAGCTGCTACATATGGCTTGTGTTGGCCGGTCTATGGGTCAGTTGTGTAATGTTACTGTGCACACTATGTGTAGTGTGTGTCTTCCTTTAGTCCCTGACCGTTGGTGACGTTTCAGTTTCCTGCTGTCGCTCCGCCGCTCTTCCTCCCTCGTGCTTCGTCAGTTCATCCGTGAACCGTCTTCTTCGTTGCTGCAAGTGAGCCAGCAAGCAAGGTCGCTCAGTGTTAGCCTGCTTCATGATGGTTTCCGTGTCCACCATTGTTTGTCCTCGCTCCGGGCAGAGGCAGCAGCCGCAGCAAATACCAGGCGCCACTGCCAGCAATGCCGTTCAGGCCGAGAAGCTTCGCTGGCAGGCCCGCCGTGCCTACATGGCCAGTGATTGGCACCGCCTGCGCGAGTGTGTGCTCAGCATTGTCCGGCTTCAACCGGGCCTGAACGTCGAGGAACGTTTCTACTTGGCTGTCAGCCAGGATAGCATCTGCCAGTCGTTGCTGGATTCGTACACCGATCTGTGTGCATTCGACAAGCGAAATGCTGATGGCGGTGCAGTGTTTCTGGAGAAGGACCTGAATCATGCGTATCGTGTGGAGGTTGCCAATGAGCTGAAAAAGATGTGCCAGGATTTGCTTGGCTTACTGCTGACTACTCTCTTGCCCTACTCCCTGGACATGGAGGCTAGAGTAGACTTTCTAAGGATTAAAGCCTCCCAGCACGTCTTCCTTGGATTGGTTAGCAAGGCAGATGAAGAGTTTGAGTGGGCTCGGCTATCCTTCACGTCGGCATGGCGCAAGGCTCAGGCACTTTCGGCGACCAGCGTGAGCCGTCTCACCACTGCTCGTAGCCTCTCTGAATTTCTCCTGACGCATCGCAAGCGGCCCGACCTGGCTTTGAGTGTAACGCTTGAAGCGCTGCGTTCCTACGACAACTCCTTGAAGATTCTGAATATCTACTTGCCCGAGCCGCTTCATCCGGTTTCCACGCATCTGGTTATGTGTATGCGTCATGATGCGGAACGCTGGGCCACGGCACGGGACCAGCGCCGTTTGTCACTCTCCTCCTTACGTTCAGTGGTGCGTTCCTTGAGTCGGCGGCGGGCAAAAAGGGCATCAGCGAGTTGATCTTTACCCTGGCCACATGGCATGACATCAGCGTGTTGATTGTTTCCCCGACTAGAAGTAGTTCAGTTCACGTCCTGACCTGCTCAGTTCCATACTCTTCATGTCCAGCTTAGTCAGTCCATGTGTTGTAAGAAGGTGAGGCAACACATGGAGTACACATGTTTCCTGCGCTGTATTGCCTTTTCGTTGCACTACACGTTTGCAGGGAATGTACACTGTAGCATGTACCCTTGTCACCCTCCCCCCCCTCCCCCCCCCCCATTCCTTCTTGGCTTCGACCCGTCCCATACCTGCCATACCTGCAACCTTGGTTCGAGCCTGACCCCACATGATCCCCCCTCTCCCTTTCCTTTGACCCACCTCGTACATGCACGCCTCTTCCAGCCCAACCCCACATTATTTTGTGTATTGCCAAGCACCGATGGCTGTATCCTTTCAAGAACTCGAATAGTACTTGCCTCAAGTCAGCGCAGCATTGTTGTCACAGTCCAGGCCTATTGTTCATGGTTGAATTCTACTATCCTGAAGTATGCTCTTTTCTGTTATGCATATCTAGTAGGAATGGGGCAAAGTCTTCAAATTTCAATCATACATTTTTCTGTAGACTGTATGTTTACAAACAGTCCATGGTAAAACTTGTGCTCATTTTCTGCAGTGGTGATTATGTGCATTATTTGGTACATTACAAGCTCTTTGCACTGAAACAATTGCTGTGTCTTGGATCAGTGTGCATATTCACTGTGAGCATACTGTACAAGTGACAAGCTGCCTGCGTCTGCCTCCACACCGCGTTAATATGTGCATAATAATTCTATGCTGTACAAACCCGCTATCAACTGTTTGTGTGTGCGCTGTGAGTGGTTTAGAAGAGTCTTACACCTCTTCAGGAGATATGACTCATATGAGCCACATCTGCCGGCTCATTCAGTGGATGAATGTCGTCAGCTATTCAGTTGAAAAACAAGAGAGTGTGTGTGTGTGTGTGTGTTTGTTTGTGTACTCAATATGTACCTAGGTGTGCACTGTGAGACATCCGTGAACGACTGTATCGAGAAGGGTTGTTACAACGGAGGAACGTGTGTGGACGTGCACAATAACTACACGTAAGGTTTTGAGTCTGCGCTGTCTTGCACTAGGCTAGAACACAACCCTCTGGCAGCTTAATTCGTTATTTCAGGCTCAGGAGCCCACCATTATGCGCAAGGGAATTCACCTATAGGTAGTCCTGCACCAACAAGAAAAGGATGAAAATCGTGTTGTAAATCCGTAATGGGCTTAGTCTGTATGCTGGTTTAGATGAGTTGTGAGCCACAGCAGTGCACTACATAGCGCGATTTAAAATAGTTCAACAAGCGATAAGCATAGTAGCTGGTTGTCTGCCACTTGATCAGGTGATGCCTGTTGAAGGTTCAAAGTTGGAAGGTCGTACTTGGTTTCGTGACGGCACTTTCAGACAAGTTCACTCCTTTTGTTGACGGATACTGTGTACGACTTGGATGAATGCGCGATCACCAATTTTCCTGCGAGGCGTAAATTGCACTTAACCAAAGGTGCAGTTTATGCCTTGCAACTTCGAGCCTTCAACAGGTATCACCTGATCGAGTGGCAGACAACCAGCTACTATGCTTATCATGTGTTGAACTATTCTTCACGCTATGTTGTGCACTGCTGTGGACCACACCTTTACTTTGTGGGTATGTAAACCAGCAACCATATTTCTCTCGTTACTGTTGTCTAATGATCGCCTCGTGCATGAAACTCTGAGTTACGACTCAATATCCATCTTTTCTTGTTGTAAGTAGCTCTGCCCTTTGGCATCAAGCACTCAATTTTTGACCTACCTGGAACCTTTCTCTTTTGTTGTTGTGTAGTTGTGCATCTACTTACACATCGTAAGTCAGTGGCTGAAGATCTGCTGTTGTTGTTGCTTTAGATTGTTGATGCTCGGATAGCCAGCATGCTTTTTTTTTGTGTAATTGTCTTAGCAAAGACATGTACTGGTATGTATGTGGAACATGGCCCTCTCACGCTGTTTCTCTCTCTCTCTCTCTCTCTCTCTCTCTCTCTCTCTCAGGTGTATCTGTGCGCTGGGATACACCGGGCCATTCTGCGCTGATGATGTCGATGAGTGTCTAGCAGCGCCCTGCCAGCGGAATGGCACGTGCGACAACTACCCGGGAGTCTACCGCTGCAAGTGTGTCAGTGGCTTCACTGGCAAGCATTGTTCTCGTGACGTGGACGAGTGCAGCACAACGTGAGTGTGCATTTGTCAAGAAATCCCGTATGCATGATCCATATTGGCTGCCATGACGTATATGTATTCAAGGAACCAAGGTGTGGTAGTTTCACATGAAGCAATCATTCAGGCTTAGTTGTCTATTGTTCGATTGTGGGTGTCATATGCCAGTTACTGGTAGTTAGACAGACTATTAACATCAGTCATCAATAATTTGGTGCTTTCATGTTCATTTCAAAATTGTACTTGTATTTTGTACTCCTGCAGTTTTCCTGTACCATTCACATGCAGGCACTGATTTCCCATCTCTAAACTTAGGTTGCAATGGTGAATGTCTTCGCATGGGTATATTTCATGTCCTGTATTGCTGTGTGTTGTCTATCATTTTATGTCTTGTATTCCTGTGTGTTGTCTGGCATCATGTCCTGTGGTAGTCCTTGCAAGCACAGCGGCGTGTGCAGTAACACGGTCGGATCCTACACGTGTGCTTGTCTGGCTGGTACCACCGGTGATGACTGTGCTGTGGACGTGAACGAATGCTCTTCATCACCGTGTCTCAACGGAGGCACGTGTCAGCAAAGAAACTGGACCGTGTCGATTACCAGTACATACCACTGTCTGTGTCCACCGCAATACACAGGTAGGGCGACTGGTTCAATCTGGACTAGTGCTGCATGGCTTCTCTCCAGGCGTGTCTCTGAGTACATGAATGCAGCTCTCACTGGGGATGTTTTTCTTTTTGCCTTTCCTCTCCACTCTCCCTTGCCCCCAATATCCTTCTTTACTTTGCCCCTTGCCCCTTGCCCTTTCTCCATTAACCTGTCCCCTGGAAAATCGTAACAGTATGTATACCCAGGTCTAGTGGGTATGTCAATTCAATGACGTCATGAGGAGACGATGCACATCCAGAGTCTAACACAGTGGACTTCGTCTCATAGTAGGTGTGATGTACCTTTTTGCCTCCACAGACTAGTAGGTGAACTGTATTCAGAGGGGCAGTTCTGCAGTGTTCATTCACTTATAACAACACCAGCATGTCACAGACAGTCCAACAAGATGATCCTATAGTAGCTACAAATTATATCTGTGTGATGTGCTTTAGAGTTGGAACAGGAACGTGGTGTGTGTGTGTGTGTGTGTGTGTGTGTGTGTGTGTGTGTGTGTGTGTGTGTGTGTGTGTGTGTGTGACCAGCACTGCACGCTTCTTCCGACGCCTTTTCAATACCGTACATTTCACTTAATTCGGTGGTACTGTGCCGGCCATGTGCAGGTACGCGTTGTGAAACTCTCTGGGATGACTGCTACGTTGATGCTACGCACACACATTGCCTGAATGGTGGCACGTGTCATGATCAGGTTGGGACATTCCGGTGTTCATGTCCTGCTGGCTACACTGGCGTTCATTGTGAGACGGATGTCGACGAATGTCTTCCGTCACCGTGTCTCAGCGGTGCGACATGCCACGACATGGTAAGACCTCGGTGGATCCACACTGCATCCGCGTGTGTGTGTGTATATGTGTGTGTGTGTGTGTGTGTGTGTGTGTATATGTGTGTGTGTATATGTGTGTGTGTGTGTCTCAGTTTAGGTCTGTCCAGAACTACACGTGTCTTTCTGCCTCCGTGAGCAACTTTGGCCTTGGGATTAGACACAGATATAATAGGCTGCATAGATGTCCATGTGGATTTGTTGTACAGTAACACTATACTTTAAACGTACTCCCCAGAGTGTTCAGGGAGACTGGACGCACGATGTAGAGCAGTTTTATGTGGCACTCATCTAGATTAGCTTCCACTGCATGTAGTCTGATGTTTTCAAGTGGCTTTCCTCCAAGTAGCTAGTTATCAAGAGCCTGCTTCAATGGTACACTATAGAATAATCACCGATAACGTGATGTTGGAAATTGCTGTTCGATTATGCTGTTGTTCTTGTCCTTTCCTGGTCCAGGTCAACGCATTCCAGTGCACATGCCCTGCTGGGTTCACCGGGTCGCAGTGCCAGAGCAGTGTCATAGACCATTGCCGTACAGCACCCTGTCCACACCATTCCAGCTGTACAGACACACCGAGTGGCTACACTTGCCAGTGTGCCAGCGGTTACACCGGCGTACAATGCCAGATTGACATCAACGAGTGTGCGTCACAGCCTTGCCGTAACGGTGGTCAGTGCAGCGACTTGCCTGGAGGTTTCAGTTGCTCCTGCACCGGAACACGTTACGCGGGCGATCGGTGCGAGATAAGCCTCTGCGACCGGCACTGCACCGCGGACAACACAAACAAGTGCATAGCGGACACGGCAATTCCAAATGGTGTCCGCTGCCAGTGCCTGTCGGGCTACACGGGGTCGTCATGTGACAAGGAAACGGACGAATGCAAGCCCGACCCGTGTCACAATGGCGCTGTCTGTGAGGACAAGGCCAATGACTTTAAGTGCAAGTGTGCACCGGGATTCATGGGAAAGATGTAAGTAGTCATGTAGTGCACCGGTCAGCTGCTTGCTACTATCTCCTCTGTGTGAGCAAAAGTCTGGCCATCAGGGTTTTGTGTATTGGAATGATTTTGAGATACATGTGCAGAGGGATTTGATATACCTGTATTGAAGCTGCTACTATCTCTTCTGTGGGCATCTGATAGTCATAAGGGTTTAGTGTTTTGGAATGATTTTGAGATACACCTGTACGGAAGAGTTAGATAGACCTGTATGGAAATGTACTTGTGAACACCTCCATTCCCTGTTATATACAAGTATACGATATCTTGTATATAGCTATCCGTCACTGCAGCAACGGCATCCCGGTACATGTCAGGATTAGTGCGCATGCGCAAGGAGTCAGGTTGGTTCTTGTTCATGGAGTAAGAGTTTGGAAATGTACCTTGATTGAGATTCCCTTGTTGTGTCTTTGGAAAGACATAAAATTCCCCGAACAGGCTCTGAGCTGCACGAAAGCCTGTTCCGGGAATGGAGGTGTTAACAAGCGGAAAGAAAGCGTTACAGTGGAGTCGGAGAGTATTAAGGAATTGTATTGAAATGATTGTGATATACCGGCTGTTAGTAATAATAGTAGTACTGAGTGCAATGCATTTGCTAGCCTGTATCAAGCTGATACCAGTGTTACACGCACTTGGATGTTGTGTCGGTGTTTCAGGTGTGATGTCGACGAGGACGAGTGTGCACTGCTGCGTCCCGCGTGCGTTGTCGGCTCCTGCAACAACCACCACGGTTCCTACAGCTGCATGTGCCCGGACGGATTCAGCGGCTCACGCTGTGAGAACAATCTGGACAACTGTGCTGCGGCGGTGGCAGCAGTGACAACGTCCGTACTGTGTCAAAACGGCGGAAGCTGTATTGACGGCGCTGACCATCATACCTGCATCTGCTCG
Organism: Sycon ciliatum; assembly: GCF_964019385.1. Lineage (NCBI taxonomy): Eukaryota > Metazoa > Porifera > Calcarea > Leucosolenida > Sycettidae > Sycon > Sycon ciliatum. Next base: position 24,864,284 of record NC_088650.1, read on the forward strand.
GCTGGCTTCATCGGTGACGAGTGTGAGAAGCGAAACGAGACGGTTTCCGGTAAGCCCACTTCGCCATGGTTAACGCATGTCCCTGTTCAGGTGTGTCGCACATTTGCTGTCTGGATATTAGCAACAAGCATCATAATGGATGCATGCTTGGAATAGTCATTCGATTTTTGTGGGATACTGCTCAGCTCAGTGTCAAGTCAGTCGGCAGGAAGCGCGAACTCCGACGTTTGGAGCAGACACTTTCTTCACTACTCAGCTCATTCAAGCAAAACATCTCTTACCCCTTGCCCTCCAATGGTCAGACTTGACTGTATCTTTCAGATCTTTATCCTTTATTTCAAGTCTTGGAAGGTCCTTTAGTTAGGCGTAGCATTTACCTAGTGAGGGATCACCAATTCAGCGTTTTACTGAAACAATGTTGAGTTACGAAGAAAGCTGCATAATTATGTAATGGTTCGCTGTGTTGTCTGATGTATGCGTGCTTGGTATTACAGCTAACAGTATCTGCCCAAGCAGCTGCAAGTCATACTCGGATAACTATTGCGACGTAAGTCTTCCCATTGCACTGTGTGTGTGTGTGTGTGTGTGTGTGTGTGTGTGTGTGTGTGTGTGTGTGTGTGTGTGTGTGTGTGTGTGTGTGTGTGTGTGTGTGTGCATGTGCGTGCGTGTGTGTATGTATGTATGTGTGTGTGTGTTTGTTTGTGTGAGTATGCGTGCGTGCTTCCAAGTATATGTATATCACAGTACCATTAACACAGTACCATGGCCACCGGTCTCCTGCATGGTACTGTTTACACACCATTCTGCAGATCATGTGTGCGGCAAGTAGGCCACACATCCCGTACTCTGCACTGCGCTTTTGGAAATGGTCCCTTCATGCTATAGTGTGAGTCAACCAACAATTCATTGAACTGTTTTGAAACAGTTGCGTCGGGATAGGTTTGATATTTCTTCCCTCACATGGAGATGTGTAGACAGCACTGGTGATGTGTTTTCTGACTCTGTTTGCTTGTTATAATAGCACTATGACAGTTTTCTAAGGAGTCTTGTAGCACTTTGTGTGTGCGGTTTCACTTCTATTTCTGGCTCATTGATGATCCTTTGCTTGTCTCTGCTACATGCAGCAAGCATGCAACAGGGCAGCTTGCTCGTGGGACCGTATGGATTGCTCCCTGCACTTCAATCCCTGGCTGCAGTGCGCCCATGTAGCAACCTCTGATGGCAAGAAGTGCTGGGAAGTGTTCGAAGACGGAGTATGCAATCAAGAGTGTAACTGCGATGTGTGCAATTTCGACGGAAGAGACTGTGAAGCCATGGAGCGGACATGCAAGTAAGAATATGATTCCTAAGTGTCTTTAGTCGTTATGTCAAAGGCAAGGATGCATACAGGCACCAGCTTTGCCTCACTTTTCTGTAGACAAACATTTCTCCAGCGTTCCGCTTTGATTTTTGGGAAATGCATGATTCTTCATGTCACTGCTCTCTACGTTCCTTGCATGCCACATTCATTCACTTTGATGATGATTTTGATATGCTTTCTGCAGTGATTTATCCACATGCGAGAATGACTTCAACAATGAGAAGTGCAACGAAAACTGCAATTCTCTGGCCTGTGGCTGGGATGGTGGCGATTGTGTCGATGCAACAATACTGGTAAGATGCTGCTGTAATCGCCGATGTTGGTTTGATTTCCGGTGTGTGTGTGTGTGTGTGTGTGCGCGTGCGCGCGTGCGTGTGTTGTAGCACTTTGTGTGTGAGGTTTCACCGTCATTCCCTGCTGCCAGTTTGCCTGTTTTCCGTGTACTAACGTTAGAATGTGTGGACGAGCCTGTTTGAGCAGCACTAACTTGCTTGAAGGAAGACTTATAGTTCACCTGTGTGTGGCATCTGTGTTTCATGCAGTTGGAAGGAGAGCTTTGGATGATAGTGGATGTTGATGTCAAGCACTTCACCCGAGAGTTTGCCCAGTCGCTGCGCTACAACTTCAGCAAGTTGCTGCGTGGTATCGTTGTCATCGAGGCAAACGTATCTGTCGACGGCAAGGCTGTAGAGGAGATGGTGAATGAGGTGAGACCGGCGCTTCGGGATCTCACAGGATTCCACAGAAAGTCATAGCATGCAGTATTAGGTCATTTCCAGGTGTATAATAGTGACTTCAGCCTTGGCTTTGGGTTCTTTTGAAAGGCAAGGAACAGTGCAACCCTAGGACCTCAACTACTGGACTGTGAACTGGCTCAGAGCACTGGACTGGGAACGGGATGGTGTTGTGTTGCGGAGCACTAGCATGTTCATAATTCCGGATGCCATTGGACACCGAATCATCGGAATCATCATGCACACACATGCCTAACTCAGAGTGATAGCTGCAAGTAGAGTGAGACTGTTTGCTCCCTGCTCATGATGATCGTCAATTGTACTCACTGTAGTAAAGCTTTGTGGCTATACGTACGTACATATTTCGCTCCTGCTCTTGTAGCAGTTGAGCACTCTTGCGTGGGGTAGTGCCTTTGCTGATTGCGTTATGCAGAGCTCACTGACTTGTCAGTTTGAGCACTCTGGCAAGGTACGTTCGGGCCTGATCGGAAATTTTTATTTCCATTGCTTTCAGGTTCGGCCTCATTTTCTCTGTGCTGCGCTGATGAGTTCAAAAAGAACGAAACAGCATGCTGTCCGCAGATTGAGTATTTCGCTCCTGCTCTTGTAGCAGTTGAGCACTCTTGCGTGGGGTAGTGCCTTTGCTGATTGCGTTATGCAGAGCTCACTGACTTGTCAGTTTGAGCACTCTGGCAAGGTACGTTCGGGCCTGATCGGAAATTTTTATTTCCATTGCTTTCAGGTTCGGCCTCATTTTCTCTGTGCTGCGCTGATGAGTTCAAAAAGAACGAAACAGCATGCTGTCCGCAGATTGAGTATTTCGCTCCTGCTCTTGTAGCAGTTGAGCACTCTTGCGTGGGGTAGTGCCTTTGCTGATTGCGTTATGCAGAGCTCACTGACTTGTCAGTTTGAGCACTCTGGCAAGGTACGTTCGGGCCTGATCGGAAATTTTTATTTCCATTGCTTTCAGGTTCGGCCTCATTTTCTCTGTGCTGCGCTGATGAGTTCAAAAAGAACGAAACAGCATGCTGTCCGCAGATTGAGTACATACATGTATGTGTGTATGTGTGTTTCTGTTTTCCGCGCTGTGTTGGTGCCTAGCTAATGTCCTCGGCTGTAGAATCTGGATCACGCTCAAAACGAAGCAAACAACAGACCAATCTGCTGGCGCGTTACTCTGGAAGGAACTTGTAAGTGTTTGTGTTTGCTGGTTACGCCCTCTTGATGTGTTCTCGGAGATGAGTAAGCACATCTTTGCGTGTGCTTATAATATTACCGACGCGCGCGCACGCGCGCTTGTGTGTGTCTATTCATGTGTGCGTTTGTCTATGTGTGTGTAAGTGCATAATTATGTGTGTGTGTGCCCATTCATGTGTGTGTATACTTGATTTGGTGCATGGATGTGCAAGCATGCGGGTCAATAGCACTTGTGTGGCTTGGCAGATTATCCAGCCATTTGAACCACCAGGGCACTGGTTTAGTCTGATGCATGCATCTGTTTTGTTCTATTATTCTTTGTGTGTGTCCACAGTACCAATGTCAGCATGACACTCAACGTTGCCCCGTGCAAGGCTGACCCGTCCACCAAGGACACGTGTTTCATTGATGTCCGGGAGGTAAGGACTAAGCCGCAGCTGCGATACTAGTGGGCACTTCATTCATCCAGCTTGTCACATGACCAAATCTGCGTAGAATCTGTGCTTGGCACATGGACTGCTGATGCATATGATTATGGTCTGGATCATGACTGTGTCCTTTGGATTCAGGGATTAAACTGTGCTTGGAACATGGCTATCCCATCTAATATATGTGAAGCATCTCTGTTAGATTGAAACAAGGAAAACCGTGGGGCACAAGTTATGCGTTAGAGTCCACCAACTAAACCAAGTTTTGAACAGCCAGACATGCACAAGATAGCACCAGACTGACAAGGAGTACTGAGACATTCCACGGCAAGGAAGTGAGCTTGAGGACTGCTCGATAGCGCTAACCAACGGCCTTCCAACTTGCATGGAAGGTTCATGGATATTAGTGATTAATTCCAATCTTAGTAATTACATCTCTGTTAGGTTATAATTTGGCTGGAAGGTTAGGATCCAGACTACAGAGGAAGTGCAATGTCAGTGTACCTGACCACCAGTATAGCTGATGTACAAGTAGCACATGTACTCATGTATGTTTGTGTGCATGCATATAACATGTGTGCGTGTGTATGTGTGCGTGTGTGTGCGCGCACGTGCGTGCGTATGTATGTCGGTGTATGCTGTACAGGTGGCTAGTTTTGTCTCTGCAACAGCTCAAGTATCTAAACTGGGCAGTGATGAACACATCATCTCCGTTGGAGGTAAGTCATGTGACAACACTGCTCTTGAGTCATGTGACAACACTGCTCTTGAGTCATGTGACCACACTGCTCTTGATGTGCATGGTAGGCTGACAAGTCTTGTGTGCACTGCATTGGACAACCTGTTGTTCTATGTTCATGTACATGCAGTGTGGCATGTGTGAGTTTTTGTACTGTACAGAGACAACCTCTTGAATAAAGTAGCGCCGCATTGCTATTTGCTATTTGCTATTTTATTCATGAGGTTGCATTTCTTTGACCAGTACTGTAAACTCCGCTGATAATTTGCTTCATGGGATTGATTTCCTTCAGCTGCAACCAGCAAGACCAACACACCAGAGAAGGAACCAGGATGGATGGAGCACTTATACAAGTACGGTTTACCAGGAATTGGCACCGTGCTACTGGTGGGGGTGGCTGCGACCGTCGTGTTTAAGCGCAAGAAGCGGCTCCGAGCCCGCACCGTCAAGATCTTCCCGGAGCCAAGCCGTAAGCGGGCCTCTTCGGGTCGCAAGTCTCCAGCCGGTGCTAGTGCCTGTGGCCAGGATTCAAGCATGGAGATGAAGTGAGTAAAATGTAGATATCCAGTTGTACCCAGCACCGTTATGCAATCCTTGACTATATGAAAACAGTATCTGGACCATGATTATCCAACCCTGCCTTTCCACCTACCGGTTATCCACACACACGACTATTGGAATACAGTATGCAGTAGAGGTACTACATGTACCACAAAGGAGAACACAAAAGTCTGTCCCCGGGGAAAATTGCGATTCCGCGGCCGCGTTTTTTTCCGCGTTTTTTGCGATTTTTTAAAAGACCGCGTTTTCCGCGATTTTCCCGCGTTTTTTGAACTTTTTTGTTGCACCACACGTACACACAGTGCACTGTTCGGTCAGCAACGTCTCATCGTGGCGGCTTTTTACTCAAATATGACCAGTGCTTACACCAGAGACTTGTAACTGATTGATTTCACTACATACTCACTGAAAATTGCCGCACATCAATATTATTCACCGCATATTTACCGCATATTTACCGCAAATTCACCGCAAATTATGCCATATTATGCCGCGTTTTCCCCCGCGTTTTTTTGCGATTTTTTCCGCAATTTTCCCCGGGGACAGAAAAGTGTACTCGGGATCAGGAGTACTTCTTATCCAAACCGTGATTCATGGTCTACACAATCTTGGGCAATGCACCGACGCCCCGGACAATGTGCACCTAGAGTATTGCACCTGAACTGGCAAGCAGCCATCGACGCCCTATGAAACGGTTTAGACCAGTGCCTCACTAGCAGTCGTCCCTCCCCCTTTACCACAATGTGATGTTATCTTTCACTCTGCTTCTTTCACGACCATCTACCCATTGTCGTCACTATTATTCATTTCCCCTCCTCCTCCCCTCCTCACGCTTTTACTGCATTATGCATATTCGGGAATATAGTAAAAAAATAAAAAAATAAAAAAATCTGAATGCTGTCGCAATGTTAGAATAGTGTTTTTTTTGCTTTCCATCTTGTTCTTACCCTACTTTGTTGAGAGGTGTAACCTTTACTCACCAGATAAAGCTTTCTACCCAAATTGTCACTGGGACTCTTGCATTTACAATCCTTCTTGATTCAACCACTCACAAGTATACAAGAGATCCACAACTTCCAAATTTTGCCATAGGGAAGTTCCCTGCAATGATAGTAACAGCAATTGTAAACTGCAACATGCTAAGCCAGCGACAGAAATTAATTGTGGACTAAATTACTTGCCCTGCCCTTGCTTGATCTTTGACCACAAACCCTTTAGTTGCTCTATTTCAAAATTTGTGTGAAAACATGCTGCTCATAGCAAAAGAATCATAATTATGATAATCAGAGATGGATCCACGCTATCTTGAAACAAGCCAAGAAATGTGCTGTGAAATATCAATTAAAATCAGGATACCGACCGACCACCTTACCTGAAAAGTTACTTATATAGCCTATCCTGGCTCTGAACTTCACACCTGAAATGATTGGTCAACTGCCTTTGCCCAATGAGAGTTCAGTGAGTGTTTGAGTGATGTGTTTGCAAGCCGAGAATAAGCAGAGAATATTCTAAAAGCGCGTGTGTGCGTTCATTTGCTGCATGTGTGCTTTACAGGGATCCGAAGTCTCCCAAACCCATCAAGGAAGGTGCGTGGATGACGGAGAGCAACACGGAGCCCATCAGCATGCACCCTGGTCTCGTTCACTACCGTATCAACAAGCCGAGCGGCGCTGGCGGTCGACGCGTGTCTCCAGTCGGTATGAGTGGCGATGGCGCTGACACTGCTATTAGCAGTTCCCAGCACTCACTCAGACACACTGGTGGTCAGACAAGCTCAGGTGGCAACACTATGGGGGATCCTATGACGATAATCGGCAAGCCGCCGACAACGTCACTAGCCAATTGGAGTACGCTACACAAGCAAGCGGCCAGTGGCGGCGGTGTAGGTGGCCACTTGTCAGGACCCATACTCACACCGCCCAGCGACACCAGCAGCGAGGATCTGGACCGCGTGCTGTCCAACGTCAACTCGCGCGGCCCGGACGGCATCACGCCTCTGATGCTGGCTGCTTGCAATCCAAGCCAGTACGCCGACATGAAGCCGCACCACGCCCATCGCATGATGCCACCTCAGTCCCATCTGCCCCCGGGCATGGGAAACCCGTTGGACCCGCATGGCATCATGTTTGCCAACCCGATGGCGATGACAGCAATGACGACGGCACACTCCGAACTCTTCTACGGCATGGGCCCGGCGGCACCAGAAAGCTTCCTGCAGAGACTGCTGACCATGGGTGCCGACTGCAACGCCAGGACGTACTCGATGCAAGAGACGGCTCTTCACCTGGCGGCCCGCTGCGGTGTGGCAGATAATGTCAACGTGCTTCTCCACTACGGCGCTGATCCAAACGCAGTAGATAAATACGGTGCCAGCCCACTGCACGCTGCTGTGTCGGCCGGGGCTACGGCTGTTGTTCAGGTTAGCTACAATGGAAAATAGAACACAAACCAGAATACAGAAATACTGCCTCGACATGATTCCAACGAAAAAGAACTCTAATAATGCACGTGTTCTGTATCAAGAACATCCCCGGGATATGAGAACATTCTACATTCTGAACTTAATTGTCCTATGGAACTTGTGACGGTCTTGACAAAGGAACCTCTCAAAAGGCGGAAGAGACCAAAGTAGATTGGTTTCAGGTCCTTATCATGATTATTAACTGAATGCACGTGGACAGTATTCATTGTATGAACAGTGGACAGGTGGCATTATGTGATCCATAGGCGCAGTGGTCAACTGGTCTGGAACCAACATGACTGCATTGTTATGTGGTCGATGTGCAGCAGCTCTACATGAGGTGCATCAATCAAACACTATTTTTCATGTTTGCGTGTTGCACCCATGCTCCTTTCCCTTACGTCCAGGTACTCCTGGGTCATGAAGCCACCAACATGGATATCCAAGCAGAAGACGGCACCACTGCCCTTATGGTGGCTGCGCGCAGTGCCGACGAAGTTGAACTGAATGCGATCACGGATCTCCTTCTCAGGCATACCAAGCCACCTCATCAATCTATCAACGCCATTGACAATGAAGGTAAGCTATCAATTCCCCTTAGTCGAAACTCAGATTTTGAAATGCACACCCAGTTGCAGCAACACAAAACATACATACTTGCCCATATGTATCATGAATAACAGGGCATGTTGCACCCAGTACAAGACTGAGCCCATTTTTTAGTGAGGAATTATTTTCAGAGTAGAGGTATGGTGGCTCTTACATTTTTTACTTCCGCTCTGTTCTCTCGTTTCGGTGGCCAGGTCGTACTGCCCTTCACTGGGCAGCAGCAGTTGACAACGAGAGTGCAACAAGACTTCTGCTCAAGTATGGAGCACAGAAGGATGCACAGAACCACAAGGTATGTCTATCGCGGCATATCATGGACTGCAATCATAGATTTGATAAGTGAATCAGTGCAAAAAAATAATACAACTTGCACATGCATATACATGCTTTCCTCCTGTCGGAAAACATAAACACATTCCTAACATCCTAACTCATCTCACTGCTGGGATTCATTGTGTGTGTGTGTGTGTGTGTGTGTGTCAGCTAGTTCGGTTGGTGGGTACACTTATGCCTGATTGTGTTGGGTCTGTTGCCAACGGGCTCGGCTACTTGAAGGTGTAATGTTGTACCTGCCACCTTTGTTGGTTCCAGGGTTCATATACTTTCTATTTGAAGTATACATACCTGTTAACCATGGACTGCTTCTGGCTAGATTAACTCTTGTGTAATCAATGGTGCTAGTGAAGCTAATATCAGATCCACTCTGATTTAGCCACCCACACTAGTAGCACGTATTACCTTCACTGGGGGCAGGGGTAACTGCAGTTGGATCCCAGGACGGATACCCTGATGCCGTCAATCCTTTTTCTGCACCTTGTCCTCACCCACTTACTGAGGTGTGGTAAGCCCATAAGTGGGATCATTTTCAAGTCCACCCAGAGTTTTGGGGATTTCAGGGGGTGTCGGCCGTTGGGCGGTTCAATAGCCAATTGAGTCATCTTTCCAAGATTCCTTTTGAGTCTCTCTCCCCTCTCCCGGGGAGACCCACGTGACCAGTTTTGGCAGTGTGCAACAAGTACAACAAGTACAAGTGTGTGTGTGTGTGTGCGCGTGCGTGTGTGTGCATGTGTTCCTGTCTACCTCACACAGGGTGAAACACCATTATACATGGCAGCGCAAGACGGCTCACCTGCAACGGCCAGAGTCCTGCTTGAGAACTTTGCTAGTCGCAACATCCTGGACAACATGGAACAGTCTCCGCTGGATATTGCACGCAAGTTGCATGCCCGTCAGGACATCATCCAATTGCTGGAGAACATGTCAATCGGGACGGTTGCTATGGCACATGCAAATGCCGCCGTCACCGCCGCTGCTATGCCCACGTCGGTTGCTGCAGCTGCGGAGTATGCCGCTCGCTTTGCACCGACCAGCAACTTCAGCATGATGATGGCGGCCAACGCGGCTGCGTCCGCTGCACAGGAAGCTGTCTCCTCCTGCCAGTCTCCATCGGAGCAGTTCTCCAAGCCAACACCACCGATACCGATGCAGCAACGGCCAGAGTTCAAACGTTCACTCTCGACTTCCGGCCAGGCAATGTCCGGAGGAATGGCGTTCCACTCGGCTAACATAGGCCATGCGTCAAGAGGCCAGCAGTCGGCCAAGGCCTTCCAGCCTCACCCTCCACCTCGTCAACACTCCCTGCTGCAGAAGCAGATACGCAATTCACCGCCACCCAATAGTATTGGTGCGAGTGCACCTGCATCGTCGCAGCTCAGGAGAAACGTGACGTCGTCTGCTGCGGCTGCCCATCTCACGGACTTGCAGCACCAAAAGCAGCAGCAGCAGCAGCACCAAAAGCAGCAGGTACTGTCACACTCGCACACCGCCGGTAGTAACACTCTGCACTACCTGCAAGCGAATAAGATATCCTGCCGGCGGTCACCTGACAGTCAGGACAGTAGCAAGAGCAGTCACGGTAGCAACATGCAGCAAAACTTGAGCCCCGCGCCCGGCAGTGAAGCTTCCCATGGCAAGCTGCTGCATCCACGGCATGCATCCGTGTCTGGGTCGTCCGGTACAGAATCTTTGTCGCCACCAGCCCAGCACTCACCACAGAGTTCCATCACAAGCCCGAGAAGCGCTGGCTCTGGGTCTGTGAGTCCTAAGTCGCACTCGGATGCGTCCAGTCAACAGCAGAGGAACCTTCAGGACCTTGCTCATCTCCGCCATGTGCAGCAGCAACGCCTGCAACAGAAACAGAAACAACAAGTTATGTTGGAATGCAGGCGACAGCAGCAGGAAGGCCTGATGGCCATGTGGCATCAACAGCAGCAGCAGCAACAGCAGCAACAACAGCAGCAGCAGCAACAACAACAACAGCAGCAGCAGCAGCAACAACACCACCAGCAGCAAGTTGCCTCCCTAGCTAACCGCTCTGGCATGCACGGTGACAAAATTGACCCATCCTTGCCGTTGTGCAGCGAGTCGAATGACCCCATGCGACTGGACAGTCAGTTGTATCAGCAACTTAGTACTGCGGCTGCTGGACTGCCTGCACTTGATGGCAACGTGGATGCTGGGCTTTTGCAGGAGTTGGAGAATAGTGACATGATGGCTAACTTTCTACCTGCGTACCCACAGGTCGGCATGGCCGCCGCGCAAGACCTGATGAAGATGGAGCAGCAGCTTCTGCTGCCCCTGCCCGAGGAAAGTGCATCTATTCCCGGTGCAACTGTTGCAGCAAGTTCACAGCCGTTTGCAGCTCCGTTCAGTGTCGCTGATTCGTATAATGTGGCAGCAGGTATGAATAGCATGATCATGCAGCAGCAACAACAGCAGCAGCAAACACACCACTCTGCGTCCGACTCCGGCACTAGCACCGACCACGGGCACCTGCTATCTAGCGATAGCTCGCATCACTCTCCCGCTGCATCTTCCTCGTCACCATGGCGATCCCTGTCGCCGCAGACAGCCTTCTCGGACAGTGGCGGGAGCAGCTCCACAAGCCCACCGCAGTCCGATGACAGCCTGAAAACGCACTGGACGCAGCCGGACTCCGCGCTCGGTCCCTCCGCTCGCCATAGAGCACCTGCAATTGGAGCAGAGGCATCTAAGCTGACTCACAACCAGCAAATGCAGCATGCAGCAGCACCACAGGTGCCCTTGCACAAGAATCATTAGTGAAATGAGAGAGACATAGAAATGTAGATGCTCTGACTGGCCCAATGTTGGCCTATATCTTACCTTGAAGATTTTGGTATGAATGAGAACTTCAACTGGTGCATGCAAACCCAAACCCGAGCCAACACACATCGGCCAAAAACAATCGGTACGACATTGTAGTGTTTTCCACTTTTCCCACTATTACGGATTCTTGACCGCAATGAACTCATTCTAAGTGTTTTGATGTAACAAACATGTCTTCATGTCATTGTTTTCACCATACAGTAGCTTCTTTTTCTGATCTATTCTGGCCTTAGAACACTCATATCAATTATTAACTGCTTCAGTACACACAGCTATCTCACCCATCATTTCTCACCCATCATTGTCAATATCTATGCTTAGTTTGTTTGCCCGTTGATTGGAAATGGCTATATTCCGCGCATGCTCCGCTCAGTGAAAGATTCCTTGTTCCTCATCGTTCAGCTACGCATATGACCGCGTCACTTTACGAGCGTACATTGTCCTCACCATGCACTGGTATACAGTGTTGCACTGCTTGCGCAATCAGTGTGTACCATGCTTGCGCAATCAGTGTACCATGCTTGATCCATCACATATTGCTCGATCGCTGAACTCCGCACAAAAATCGACACGAAGATGGGTCTGGTGAAAACTGGATAAGCAGTCCCTCGCGGTGGTCGGCTACTACTTTTTTTATGACACTATTGGCGATGCCGAAAAGTGCATATCGACTTAGAAATTTTCGACAGCAGCAGGGGCACGGAACGCGAAAAAATCTAAGTAATAGCCGACCACCGCAAGGGACTGCAAGCCCATACGATTAGGGTTAGGGTTATGGAGTAGGCGCAAGGCAGATCGTTGTATGGCTGCATGACGGTGAATATGTTGTACTACTATACTGTATTGTATAGTCCATGTCCCGACCGGTTTCGCTGTATATAGCTCATCAGGAGACGCTTTAGAAAGAGCCGTGGACTAAAAATGTATAATGTGGGCATATAGTGGGATTAGATTGGTTTTGGTTAAGCTGAGATGTAGGATATAGTAAGGACTTATACTTGGGCTGGCAATAGTGTGTAAGTATGGACTTACGCCAAAGCTGCCAATGTGATACACAGACTTAGACCTAAAGTTGACGAAAAAATCAAATCGTTATACAGAAATCGATACAGTCATAATTATACTGTCCTATTGAGCATTGAGAATGAGTGAGAATCGTTACCTTTGGTGCACGTAAACTAGTCAATTTTGGGAAATCGTTATATATGCGCCTCGTTAGAATAATGGCTTTTACAGTAGATAGTGTCTCCCGTGCTCCATGCTGCTGTTGAAAATTTCTAAGTCGATATGCACTTTTCGGCATCGCCAATTAGTGTCATATTTTGGCTGTTACTTAGGGGCCGTCCGTAAATATCGAACTTTTTTCACCAAACGAATTATTTTAGTTTAGACCCAACCCCTCCCACCCTCCCCCTCAGAACGTAAAGATTGTTGACATATACATGCATATACAACAAAGTCGCAAGTGTGTCACTGCTCCTATGGCCATGTACATGTATCGAACTTTTCTGAAATGAAATAGACCGATCCCCTTATTATACTGGGTTCGAGCACGGGGGCAACCTCTCTCGCGATCGAGCTAGTTTTTGAACGTGACAGCATCTTCGACAGTGTGTTTCAGGTTTGTTTTGGAATGTCTTCTGCTTAGTTCAAGTGGTTTGCGATGGCTTCGAGCGGTGCTGAACCTCCTGCTGGTAGGAGCAGAGTCTCCGAGAGAGACATGGACTCTGATGCAGCTGCAGGATTTTTTCAAGGCGCGGGAGGGAACGATCTCGGGCTACAAACAGGAGTTACTCCAGAGGTGAGTGTTTTTGTTGTTGAAATATTCGAATCGCGAATCGTGTTGTGAGATTTATTTTGTGCCTAGGCTACAGCAGACCGTATTTCTTTCTCCTTGAGATCGGTGCTGAAGATAATAGTAACCTTTTTCTGGTCTGCCTTTTCCTCTCCAGGGCCATCTTCTATGAAGGTAACCGTGGTGCTGCCTAGTCACCAAGTCGCGATCGCGATCAGCAGCCCTGAAGTGGAGAAATAGATTTTTCAACGATCTGGTTGGACATCAGCCACTAAAGTACTTCTGATTTGCTTGTAGTGACAACAGCAGCCATCCTTGGACACCTTGCAAAAACAGGAAAAGCCACTGGTGGAAGCGACTGCTATGAGGTGACGATAGCAGTGGTGATCGCTGTTTTGTCAAGTCGAAGAGCTAGCCAACCCAGAGGAAGCATTAAAAAAAACGATGAGCAGTGCGTGGTATTTGTTGAGCGTGAAGAGCTAGAGGAGGACAGTGCAAACACATGGAAGGAGTGGATGGTGTTTGAAGAACAGTGTGCTGTGTGCCGGCTGGTGGTGATGGTGGTTTTTGTCATGTATTCGTGCTGCTTCTTGTGCTGGAACACTTCTCGCCCAGGAAGGCAGATTGCGTGCTCCCTGGCCCTCCGTCGGCAGTGGGGCATTTGTTCCAGGAACATTACCCCAGCCCAGAGCCAGTGATGAGTCGTACCTTTGAAAAGTCGAAGCTTGCTGTTAATCGCAAGCGTAGCGCAGTGGATTGCTCCCTATTCGAAGCACGAGGGCCAAAGCTTGCCGCTGTCTGCAGCAAAGTGTGTGTGCGGTTCTTTCGAACCTATGAATATACCCCCCCCCCCCCCCTCTCTCTCTCTTAGGGAGACTGCATGTTCAGAGTGAACTATTTTCTAGTATATTTAATGTAAGACGAGCTTGTTTACGCCCAAGATGAAGATACAGTTTTTTTCTGTTTCTATACCTTCCTAATAAAATACATTGTGACAGAGCTTTCGGTCATACTCCGCTGTACTACATCCTCAACCCGCCACCACCATGCGCTCTTGGCCGAACTAATGCACGAAGCATAAACGCACCAGCACAGCAAGGACACTTCCGTTGACAGATATTGTTTACGCCTCTAGACAGCTGTTTAGTTTCTTCGAGCTCATCGTTAGAGGAGGATAGTAGCAGGATACTAATGATGATATAATATAAGATGATAGACGGTTTATGGTCCAATATTGATGATTGGAGATCTAAGAAAGCAATGACAGTGATTGCGAAATGGATAATATCATGATTATACTTCGAAGTAGTATGCCAGTCTGGTAATGCGTTGTACTGGTGGACAGTATTGGAATCATCACTGCATTCGATGCAAATATTGGTATACCTTTGGTTTCAGTATTGGAAAAAAAAGAGTAAGAGAACCTGGTTGATTTGGTTGCATCTGCGACTGGCTACCGGGTGTTGTGATCAGCAATCTTACCATGAGAGAAAATAAGAGCGCGAGGATCTGTTGGGTCTTGTGCACCCTAAGTGCATGGCAAAATGGAACTGTTTCATCCACAATGCAGAATGTCTTGCGGTACATGGCATTGATGACTGAACATCTCGCCAGCTCGCCCAAATGGGGATCATGCCCAAACGGAGGAACAAGACATCTTCCAGCTCAGCTGGCTATATACCGTGAAACGGATGATTAACTTGTGCCACGCATGCCAGCTTCTGTTCCATTCGGCCCAGGCTTAGACACATCAATGCCAATAGCAGCTGATCCTCCATTACATGCTCATTGGCGATTTACGGCCACCTCCAACTGTATCCGCCGTCCCTCAGCTTCCGTCTTCGCAGATCTGGCGCGGCGCAGTACACATTTTCTCGGCTAGGCTCAAAGAAGTCCCACAGAGCGGTCCAAACACCTGAAGGCAAACCAGTCAGAAACTGGAGCGGCTCAGAGTCTTTCTTTATGTTATTGTACGTAAGCTGTTTTTCGGCTTTCTTCACCCCAGTCCTCACATCGTCCAACTGCTCCACGAGACTCTGTACACGAGCTCTACTTGCTGCCAGCTCCTGATGCAGATGCTGCACTTCCATTACAGGACCAAACTGCACTAAGCCAGGTTCCTTTCCAACTCAAAGTACCGTTGCCTCCTAGCAAAATACTGGTTTGGGAGCATGGGGAGCTCGTGATGCAGACGCTGCACTTCCATGACCGAACTGCACTAGGCTCAGCAAATACTGTTTTGCGAGCATGGGGAGCAGGGCGTCCAGACTCCACTCTCTTGCGAAAAGCAAACCTGGTACCGTAGGACAGCTGTTTGGGTTCCTGGACTCATCCTGCCCTTGTAGAGCTGGGCAAAACGATTTCGATTTCGGGATCGAAATGATCGCTGCAACTCAAATATTCAAAGTGACCCTAAAACTACGTCCTTCCTCACGGGGCATAGCCTGGATCCGCTTGCTCCAGGCCGCTGTGGCTCCACACGAGGAAAGGAGTGAAATGACTTGTTTGCTTCGTCCTCCTGTTCTGACAGTGAGGAACGCAGCAATGATCCTGAGAAGGCATCCTGAAGTCGTAAAAAGGAAGACGTCTAAACAAAAACAAAACAGCTCAAATCAAAAGTCCTTGTGACATTTTTTGTAGACAGGCTTGCACTGCATGTAGATTTCGCGTGCTCTGCACTTCGCAAGCGAGAAGTCACGCACAGCCGAGGTGAGGTTGGTCGCGTGTGTGCAGCAGGATCCCACGCGACTGCGGAGTTGCCCCCTTGCTCGAACCCAGACAATAATAAGGGGATCGGTCTATTGGTCAACCCCCTCCCACCCCATAACGAAATTATTTCGTTTCGTGAAAAAAGTTCGATAATTATGGACGACCCCTTATCTTTCGGAATCTTCGGTAAGCCTGGCTACTGAATTATCATTCACTTATAATTTTTTCACAAAGATACTTTCGGCAACTTAGGTCCAAATCCGTGTACTAGTATCACATTGGCAGCTTTGGCGTAAGCCCATACTCACACACTATCGCCAGCCCAAGTATAAGTCCTTACTATATCCTACATCTCAGCCTAACCCAAACCAATCTAATCCCACTATATGCCCACATTATACATTTTTAGTCCACGGCTCTTTCTAAAGCGTCTCCTGATGAGCTATATACAGCGAAACCGGTCGGGACATGGACTATACAATACAGTATAGTAGTACAACATATTCACCGTCATGCAGCCATACAACGATCGGCTTTGTGCCTCCTCTATAACCCTAACCCTAATCGTAGGGGCTTGCAATCCCTTGCGGTGGCCGGCTACTACCTAGATTGTTGTCGCGTTTCGTGCCCCCTGCTGCTGTCGAAAATTTCTAAGTCGATATGCACTTTTCGGCATCGCCAATTAGTGTCATAATATCTTGGCTGTTACGTATCTTTCAGCATTTTCGGTAAGCCTGGCTACTAAATTATCTTATAAAAAAGGACCAAGGAACTACAAGTTACACTATAAATATAAGTTTCCGTGCATGGCACGGTAAGTGAAGTTAGCAACCCACCAACAATAACATTCCTAACATAATTTGCACGTACTTGCCATAGCGCATCACGTGCCCGTGCAGAACACGCACTCCGAACTCCCGCGCCCCGGCACGGGACCACGCGGAGCATGCGCATTACTCCGGCTCTCGATGCTGCTTCTTCTTCATCCTTGCTGCGCCAACAGTCAGATCGCTTGACAACCTTGGCCAGTTTTTGAGCTTGCTCTTCGCTTTGCTGTGCTGACGGTCAAATTGTTTGACTATCGCGGCCAGTTTCTGATCAATATCCGATCAACCAGGTCTCTGTCAGTGAGCGATGTCCAGCCAAAACGCTCCGTTTGCTTTGCTGCGCTGACGCAGTGACGGTCAAATTGTTTGACAATCGCGGCCAGTTTCTGATCAATATCCGATCAACCATGTCTCTGTCAGTGAGCGATGTCCAGCCATAACGCTCTTTGCTTTGCTGCCTTGACGGTCAAATTGTTTGACAATCGCGGCCAGTTTCTGATCAATATCCGATCAACCATGGCTCTGTCAGTGAGCGATGTCCAGCCAAAATGCGCTCTGCTGACGAAACGCACTGGCATCCCGCAATTATTTAGACCCGACAGGAACAACCTACTCCGCGGACTCGCCTGCTCGAGTTGAAGTTGGCTCCAGACTACTGTACGCGAGGACTTGGCCGCTCCGGCAGCGGAGCAGAACCTAGCCGAGGCAACTGCAGCCCCATCCCTGGCCTGGGAGACTTTAGTCGGGAGGAGGTTCGCGACGCTTGGAGCACGTATTGTGCGACTGACGCAGCAGCACACCCCTCCAGGGCCCCCGGAGCTGTTTTCGCACCAGCCCATAATCTTGAAGATGGCTCGGAAATTTAGGTCCCTGATGCTGAGCTCTCCTCTCTAAAGCTGACACGAAGTATGCCTGGCGGCTTTGGTCTGTTTCCCCT
Organism: Sycon ciliatum; assembly: GCF_964019385.1. Classification (NCBI taxonomy): domain Eukaryota; kingdom Metazoa; phylum Porifera; class Calcarea; order Leucosolenida; family Sycettidae; genus Sycon; species Sycon ciliatum. Next base: position 24,881,827 of record NC_088650.1, read on the forward strand.
CATGTCTGGCCCCGGCTTGGCATTTTTTGGAAGGTTCGTACCATGTAGATAAGGCACCACCATTTGGCCTTAGATCCTCCCCCTTCCGTTCAACAGACCGGCTGATGTGGACTCTCAGCCCAACGGCGACTCTGCAATGATCCTGCTAAGTCTCTTACTCGTCTTCGAGTACAGCGCTTCCGGACTCTCAGCCCATCTACCGACGCAGTGCTGACACACCCTGCACAGTCCACCCTCCAGCAGTTGACGACGCAACCATGGACCTCATCCGCCAGGGCCTGGCGGCCAGTTCCAGCATAACATGCGCTTCGCTGCCGCGCTCCAAACACTTGTCGCCCTGCGCCAGGGCAAGCCACACTCAGGGACTGATCAGCGCCGGCAGCATTGTTCCAGATCCTGTACTTTGAGTGCATTGCCCACTGCGCTAATGGCTAGCCGCATTGGACGGCACTCACATCAAATGCAGTGTAATAGTAATGCAGATAAATCCTGTTTGGGTCAGGTTGTCAGCGCTGCCGGACTCGCATCCCAACTGCCGAAGTGGTGCCGACACAACCAGCGCAGTCCACCCTCCAGCAGTTGACGACGCAACCATGGACCTCATTCGCCAGGGCCTGGCGGACAGCTCCAGCATGGCATGCGCTTCGCCGCAGCACTCCGAACGCTTGTCGCCCTGCGCCAGGGCAAGCCAACCTCAGGGACTGATCAGTGCCGGCAGCATTGTTCCAGATCCTGTACTTCGAGCACATCGCCCACTATGCTAATGGGCAGCCGCATTGGACGGCACTCACATAAATTGCAGTGTAATAGTAATGCAGATAAATCCTGTCTGGGTCCGGTTGTCAGCGCGTCTGGACTTGCAGCCCAACTGCCGAAGCGGTGCCGGCACAACCAGCGCAGTCCACCCTTCAGCAGTTGATGACGCAACCATGGACCTCATCCGCCAGGGCCTGGCGGGCAGCTCCAGCACAACATACGCTTCGCTGCAGCGCTCCGAACGCTTGTTACCCCGCACTAGGGCAAGCCATACCCAGTGACTGATCAGTGCCAGCAGCATTGTTCCATATCCGGTACGTTGAGCGCATTGCCCACTATGCTAATGGGCAGCCGCATTGGACGGCACTCACATCAATTGTAGTGTAATAGTAATGTAGATAAATCCTGTTTGGGTCAGGTTGTCGACGCTTCTGGACTCGCTGCCGACGCAGTGCCGACACAACCAGCGCAGTCCACCCTTCAGCAGTTGACGACGCGGGCCGCAACTTTGGACGATCTGGCTGGCGTACAGCACTACCTGCAGTCCACCGTGCCTAGCCCGCACAACCACGCCATGCTCTGGAGCGCCGTGACTCTGGCCTTCCACGGGCTGCTCAGAGTCAACGAGTACACCTTCATGGCACGGGGCGCCAGCCTTGAGTACAGCGATGCGACCATGTACCCAGACCGCGTGGAGCTGCGCCTGCGTGTGACAAAGACGAGCCAATACGGCAGTGGCCAGGACATTAGCGTCAGGAGGACAGGCTCGCCGACATGCCCGCACACGGCAGCCACCAGCTACCTAGCAGCCCGTGGCTCGGCACCTGGCCCGCTCTATCGCTATGATGACGGCACGCCCCTGAAGCCGCATAACATCAACAGGCTACTACAAACAGCCTTGCCTAACAAAGACGTGCGCAGCCACAGCCTCAGACGAGGCGCTGCAACGTTGGCAGGCAAAGCTGGCGTGCCTGAGTACGTGCTGAAGACCGCCGGCAGGTGGCAAAGCTCTGCCTACCTCCGCTATGTCCGCACCCCTGTCGCAGACAGAGCATTGCCAGCGGCATTGTTCTAGTCTCTGCCCGTTATGCTAATGGGTAGCCGCATTGGACGGCCCTAGCAACAGCTGTAGTGTACATATGATATACCTATTATACTATAACTATAGTAACGCTACTATAACTATAGTAATGCCGATAATTCCTGTTTGGGTCATGTTGTATTTTGGGAGAACGGTAGGGATCGTGGGTCAGGCCGGCATTGAGCCAAGTGCGCCTACATGTGCTCACAAGTGCATCCCTACCGTATGCGTGTATTGACATGCCGGGCAATTGTTGCCCCCATTAGCCCTGGCATTGGCCAGTCTAACGCACATTGGTGCTTGCGATACTACGGCATTGGTCCATAGTATTGCATACTGCATGCGGCAATTGTTGCCTGTGATACTACGGCATTGGTCCATAGTATTGCATACTGCATGCGGCAATTGTTGCCTGCGATACTACGGCATTGGTCCATAGTATTGCATACTGCATGCGGCAATTGTTGCCTATGCCCTGATAATACAACGCGTAATAGCTCCCAAACAGGTCGGCTTGTGTGGTTGTTAAATATAAGTTTCCGTGCATGGCACGGTAAGTGAAGTTAGCAACCCACCAACAATTACATTCCTAACATAATTTGCACGTACTTGCCATAGCGCATCACGTGCCCGTGCAGAACACGCACTCCGAACTCCCGCGCCCCGGCACGGGACCACGCGGAGCATGCGCATTACTCCGGCTCTCGATGCTGCTTCTTCTTCATCCTTGCTGCGCCAACAGTCAGATCGCTTGACAACCTTGGCCAGTTTTTGAGCACCACCACCCACCCCATCATCTCTAACCATCATTCTATTCTAAGCCATCCCGGAAGGGAGAACGGTAGGGATCGTGGGTCAGGCCGGCATTGAGCCAAGTGCGCCTACATGTGCTCACAAGTGCATCCCTACCGTATGCGTGTATTGACACGCCGGGCAATTGTTGCCCCCATTAGCCCTGGCATTGGCCAGTCTAACGCACATTGGTGCTTGCGATACTACGGCATTGGTCCATAGTATTGCATACTGCATGCGGCAATTGTTGCCTGTGATACTACGGCATTGGTCCATAGTATTGCATACTGCATGCGGCAATTGTTGCCTGCGATACTACGGCATTGGTCCATAGTATTGCATACTGCATGCGGCAATTGTTGCCTGCGATACTACGGCATTGGTCCATAGTATTGCATACTGCATGCGGCAATTGTTGCCTATGCCCTGATAATACAACGCGTAATAGCTCCCAAACAGGTCGGCTTGTGTGGTTGTTAACGTCCACTATAACACACCACCAGTTACTAAACAATCGGCTCATGCGATAGCATTGCACGACACTGACCGACGGTACTGACGTTCTACAGCTAACTGGCTAGTAACTGGTTAGTGGACATTATAGTGTAACTTGTAGTTCCTTGGTACGTTTTACTTTTTATAAATCCTTGGCTCTCCATCCGAGTCCATTCTTACTAAATTACCATACACTTACAAGTAAATTTTTTACACAAAGATGCTGGAGGAGGTTTTCAAGAAATGGAAGATACCGGATAACAGTGACTTTATTGAAGCATAAGAGTGGGCAGCAAGAATTTATAGTGGTAGCGATTGTAAACGCTGGAAAGCACTGGAAACGCTGGAAAGCACTGGTATTGTTGGAAAGCACTGGTATTGTTGGAAAGCACTGGTATTGTTGGAAAGCACTGGTATTGTTGGAAAGCACTGGTATTGCTGGAAAGCACTGGTATTGTTGGAAAGCACTGGTATTGTTGGAAAGCACTGGTATTGTTGGAAAGCACTGGTATTGTTGGAAAGCACTGGTATTGCTGGAAAGCACTGGTATTGTTGGAAAGCACTGGTATTGTTGGAAAGCACTGGTATTGTTGGAAAGCACTGGTATTGTTGGAAAGCACTGGTATCTGTAGGTTCATGTGATAAGAGCAGGCTACAGTCCGTGGAGCAACCAACGTCCCTATTCAAGTGGGCACGTATCCCTCCTCTTGATGCCGGTATTTAGCTGCACTGGGCCACAGGCTGCCGTTCGTGACTGATGGAGAGAACTCTGGGGCTCAGTTGTGGGAGTTGTGTACCAGTTGTTAGGCGTTTGGACTTGAGATAGCCTTCAGGGTGCAGAAGACGTTGTTCATTTCGACATCCTAGACTTCATCTTTGCTGAACTCTTGTTGCACCCAAAAATCCAGTTGAATTCCGTTCCCTTCAGCCTCCTTTCTTCTTGTTCACGTTCAGTGCTTGCCTCATCCATATTTGCACGTGCCACCGACACCATAGACTCAGCCCCAGCATTGCCGATGACAGATGTAGGTGGCAGTTCTGGGGGAGGCAACGGCAACGACGGCGATGGGGGCATCACCTCATCGCAGCGTCCACTTCGGTCTTGAGTTGAATGTTGTTGTGGGTGTTATCTTGTGTTGTTATGGTGCATTGTGTTGTGGTGACAATACGCACATTATCCGTCTCCAAGGCTCTCAATACGGGTAATGGAGGCACTATTGCCGATGACGGCAATTGTGCTAACGATGGCTGTGGCCGAGGGTTCTTAGGTGACCTGCCGCGTTTGGGCCGCAGTGCCAGTGCCGAGCCAGTCAGCATATGCAGTGGGACGTGCTGCTTGATACGTGCGTTCAGATGTTGAAGAGTCCTACCAACGAACCGACTACCGCATTGTCGGCACTCAAATTGGTATACCAATTTAGATGTGAGTTGGGTTGGTAGGACATCCTTCCTCACCGTGAACGCACGTACAGTTGTGAAAACGGGTACAAAATGTACAGCGTAGTAAGTTTGTTGTGCAATTTTCCATACCACGCAACTCATGGATAATGAGAGGTTACCTTTCCAAGGGAGAGAAAGATAAGTGGGACATTTGTCCCGGCCAAAACGTATTTCCTGTTTATGCAGCCTTTCCCTCATGAGTTCCTTCGAGAGATCGCCGGGATACCCGTTCTTTAGAAAAAATGACTTTAGGAATTCCAGTTCCTCAGCTAGTTTGGAAGAGGAGCAAATACGCTTTGCTCGATTCACCAAGTTACGCACCAAATTCACCTTGTATTGGTACGAACAATACGAGTCAAGCATTATGTACTGGCCGGTGAATGTAGGCTTTCTGTACACAGATGTTACGGTACCCTGACTAGACTTTTCCACAGGGACGTCTAGAAAGGGAAGTTTGTTCGCTTGGTCGTGTTCACAAGTAAAACGTATGGAAGGATAATCAAACCAGATGAAGGAATCATCAACAAAACTAACATACAATGCTGGCCACAACTGTTCTGCAATCAGTGACTCGCAGTAACCAACGAACACATTCGCTAATACTGGACCTAGTGGAGAGCCCATGGCTACCCCATCAACCTGCCTATACATAATGTCACTGAGGGAAAACTCCACACCAGTCGTCCAGGCAACATCATCTCCCGGAATGCCGTCTCCGATATCCATGGCATGTCAACTTCATCATTTCGGTACAACACATCTAGGCAAATATTGATAGTCTCTACTAACGGGACGTTCGTGAACAGACTCACAACATCAAACGAGCACATATGCACGGAGGCCGGAACTGGGTGGGAGCGTAAAACGTCATTGAATTCGAAGGTGTCTTTAACTGTATGTTTGCAATAGAACTTTTGCACGATGTCAAGCCAACCACACAGCCATTTAGAGATATTATAATGCGGTGATGCGACCATGGATAATATGGGGCACAACGGACAGTTCGGTTTATGTATTTTTGGTAGCCCATAGAGACGTGGCCGAACGGAACCAATCGGCCGCATTTTGAAGAAATCTTCCTCCGATATCTGTTTACTTTCTTTAAGTCTCTTGAGAAAACTATTCAACTTTTTCTCTACTCGAAATGTGTTGTCATGAGTAGATACCGGACCGAGTTGAACAAACTTACTCGTGTCCTCAAGGATGACCGCCATTTTGTATTGTACTCTTGTGTGCTGATAATAACTGTAGCTCGACCCTTGTCTGGTCTTGTGATTCTAATATCGTTGTTGTTCGTCAGATGACGTCGAGCCTTAAGGTGTTCTCTGGATAATGAAAATGTGCTTCGGTCTGGAGGTTTTCGGCGTGTTCTTCGGCGATGGCTCGAAGATTAGCCGTACAGATAGCGCGCTGATTTTCAGACACTGGTGTAAAATTCTACATGAGTTTTTTGTGGAACATTTCAAATTGCGTAAGTACTATTTCCTTCCTGTTAGAAGGAGGAATACCAAACTCCGTACCCCGGCACAGTAATTCCTTTTGCACAGGGGATAGGAGGTTCTGCTAGGCAGAGCGGCAGTAGGGCGGCACAACGCAGAAAAAAGGATGAAGAATGCAAAGCAGTGTGGAAAAAAGGTGCGGTGAATGGAAAAGGCACACAAAGCAATGCAAGAGAAGGAATGAACGCAATGGTGGAGATGGATAAAAAGTGAATTGTGAAGGAAGGAGAGACTGTCCAAAGGAAGGAATGGTTAGAAGCTTATTTCGGTACTATCGAAGGAGTACCTCATCAGACCAATGGAGTCCAGAGTGGTGGTACAGTCTCTTATCGGAATTTTTGTTTGTAGATGAAACAACTGAGGGTGTTAGAAGAGGCTGCCAGGTAGGTGTGAATCTCAGACGTGCTTGTGTTTGAGGTAGCTAACGAGGCATTAATTTTAGTTTTCTTCCAGGCGATGAAAGGTGGTTGGCCCAGGATGGTGTCAAGCTTGTGTTTAGTCCACAAGTTTGTTAACACTTTATTTAGGTCAGTTAGACCTGGATGGTACGGTAGTATGAGTGGTGGTGTAGTGTTATTTTTCTGGCGAGTGTATTAATTTTCTTGTGATGCGTAGAGGATAGAGCGGCATTAATTGATGTAGAGTAGCCTCGTTCAATGAGCCAGGCTGCCAGGAAGGAGCGGGTTCCTAGTGAGGTAGCTTCACTTATTGGTCGTACCTGCTCTAATCATCTCCCCCAGTGCCACGGCTTTCCAAGTGTGGTTGGGGTGGGAGGATCTAGGGGAGACGTATTGAAATTTGTTTGTTTGAAATTAATTTTAGATTCTAATTTATTGTCTTGGATGCTGAACTTAAGGTCGAGCATAATGATTTCGGTTTTACTTGTCTCGTATGTAAATTTAACCGGGCAGTTATTACGGATAGGTTCATCGACAATCTGCTTAATCTGTTTATCTATTGTGATTGCGAATAAATCATCGATATAATCTTTTCGCCAATAGTGAGGAAGGAAAAAAGTCGTTTATAATAGATGGAATTTTTCTATCCGGAACATGAATATGTTTGCATAAGCCACAGCTGCCGGGCTAGCCATGGCTGTGCCCTGGAGCTGGGGATAGGTAGAACCATGGAATGTGAAGTAGTTATTCGTGAGGATTAGACGTATGATTTTGATAAAGAGCTACTCGACATGGGCCTGGCATGTCCTGTTGGCAGAGGTGCCAGGCGAGAGCTTGAAGCTCTTCATGTTCCGGATAGAAAAAATCCATCTAACGACTTTTTTGCTTCGTCACTATTGGCGAAAAGATTATATCGATGATTTATTCGCAATCACAATAGATAAACAGATTAAGCAGATTGTCGATGAACCTATCCGTAATAACTGCCCGGTTAAATTTACATATGAGACAAGTAAAACCGAAATCATTAAAATAGAATCTAAAATTAATGTCACAAACAAACAAAGAATTTCAATACATCTCACCTAGATCCTCTCACGCCAACCACACTTGGAAAGCCGTGGCACTGGGGGAGATGGTTAGAGCAGGTAGAGGATCAATAAGTGAAGCTACCTCACTAGGAACCCGCTCCTTCCTGGCAGCCTGGCTCATTGAACGAGGCTACTCTACATCAATTAATGCCGCTCTATCCTCTACGCATCACAAGAAAATTAATACACTCGCCAGAAAAATAACACTACACCACCACTCATACTACCGTACCATCCAGGTCTAACTGACCTAAATAAAGTGTTAACAAACTTGTGGACTAAACACAAGCTTGACACCATCCTGGGCCAGCCACCTTTCATCGCCCGGAAGAAGACTAAAATTAATGCCTCGCTAGCTACCTCAAACACAAGCACGTCTGAGATTCACACCTACCTTTCAGCCTCTTCTAACACCCTCAGTTGTTTCACCTACAAACAAAAATTTCGATAAGAGACTGTACTACCACTCTGGACTCCATTGGTCTGATGAGGTACTCCTTCGATAGTGCCGAAATAAGCTTGTAACCATACCTTCCTTTGGACAGTCTCTCCTTCCTTCACAATTCACTTTTTATCCATCTCCACCATTGCGTTCATTCCTTCTCTTGCATTGCTTTGTGTGCCTTTTCCATTCACCGCACCTTTTTTCCACACTGCTTTGCATTCTTCATCCTTTTTTCTGCGTTGTGCCGCCCTACTGCCGCTCTGCCTAGCAGAACCTCCTATCCCCTGTGCAAAAGGAATTACTGTGCCGGGGTACGGAGTTTGGTATTCCTCCTTCTAACAACAGAAAGGAAATAGTACGTACGCAATTTGAAATGTTCCACAAAAAACTCATGAAGAATTTTACACAAGTGTCTGAAAATCCGCGTGCTATCTGTACGGCTAATCTTCGAGCCATCGCCGAAGAACACGCCGAAAAAACCCCAGACCGAAGCACATTTTCATTATCCAGAGAACACCTTAAGGCTCGACGTCATCTAACGAACAACAACGATATTAGAATCACAAGACCAGACAAGGGTCGAGCTACAGTTATTATCAGTACACAAGAGTACAATACAAAAATGGCGGTCATCCTTGAGGACACGAGTAAGTTTGTCCAACTCGGTCCGGTATCTACTCATGACAACACAGTTCGAGTAGAGAAAAAGTTGAATAGTTTTCTCAAGTGACTTGAAGAAAGTAAACAGATATCGGAGGAAGAGTTCTTCAAAATGTGGCCGATTGGTTCCGTCCGGCCACGTCTCTATTGGCTACCAAAAATACATAAACCGAACTGCCTGTTGCGCCCCATATTATCCATGGTCGCATCACCGCAATACAATATCTCTAAATGGCTGTGTGGTTGGCTTGACATCGTGCAAAAGTTCTATTGCAAACATACAGTTAAAGACACCTTCGAATTCATTGACGTCCTTCGCTCCCACCCAGTTCCGGCCTCCGCGCATATGTGCTCGTTTGATGTTGTGAGTCTGTTCACGAACATCCCGTTAGAAGAGACTATCAATATTTGCCTAGATGTGTTGTACCGAAATGATGAAGTTGACACGCCATGGATATCGGAGACGGCATTCCGGGAACTGATGTTGCTCGTGACGACTGGTGTGGAGTTTTCCCTCAGTGACATTATGTATAGGGAGGTTGATGGGGTAGCCATGGGCTCTCCATTAGGTCCAGTATTAGCGAATGTGTTTGTTGGTTACTGCGAGTCACTGATTGCAGAAAATTTGTGGCCAGCATTGTACGTTTGTTTTGTTGATGATTCCTTCATCTGGTTTGATCCTCTTGAAGATAGCCACATCTTTCTTGGTATTCTAAATGACCTACATCCTTCCATACGTTTTACTTGTGAACACGACCAAGTGAACAAACTTCCCTTTCTAGACGTCCCTGTGGAAAAGTCTAGTCAGGGTACCGTAACATCTGGGTACAGAAAGCCTACATTCACCGGCCAGTACATAATGCTTGACTCGTATTGTTCGTACCAATACAAGGTGAATTTGGTGCGTAACTTGGTGAATCGAGCAAAGCATATTTGCTCCTCTTCCAAACTAGCTGAGGAACTGGAATTCCTAAAGTCATTTTTTCTAAAGAACGGGTATCCCGGCGATCTCTCGAAGGAACTCATGAGGGAAAGGCTGCATAAACAGGAAATACGTTTTGGCCGGGACAAATGTCCCACGTATCTTTCTCTCCCTTGGAAAGGTAACCTCTCATTATCCACAAGTCGCGTGGTACGGAAAATTGTACGTATGATTTACTGCACGAGTACAAGGGCAATACCGGCTGACACATGACCGAACGGCGTCAGCCGTGAGGTCATGAATCAAGCCGGTATTGCCCGCGTACGAGTGAGTATGAGGCGCAGTAAATCATTTATTGCATGCTTGACTCAAACATTCCAGAAAATGGAGAGAAACCTTTCCGACTTTCTCAGTGACAGTCTCCCGACACACTTGTTCAGTGGTAAACGTCGTTTGTGGTTTTGAAATTCTCTATTTCTTTACAATATCGATGGTGTTGTTGTTCGTGATTGAGCACTGTGTGTAGGAACAGGGACTGAAACTGGGATGGCCTCCACGACTTCGTCTCGAACGCATTCAGTCCGTCAAGTAGTTCGTCGGCTGCTCAACGCATCGATATCGATGTCAAGGTTGCATTCACCTGCTGAGGCGGCTGGTTCAGGTGGCTGGAACAAGTAAGTTATTGTCCGCTCAGTTACATGCGCGCGTGTGTGGTCTGTCATTCTCGTGCTTTGTAGTTTGTAGTCAGATCAAGTTGCTGTTTTGTGTTTCAAATTTGAAACTCCGAACAGTACTAACTTGATCTGATCATGAACCACAAAGTACAAGAATGACAGTCCGCATGCACGTACATGTAACTGAGCGGGCAATACCGAGAAATACAGACCGCTGAGCAAGAGCGCTCATTGCCTGTAGTACAGGCAAACGTCACGTGACATGCAATAAAACAAACTTACTACGCGGTACATTTTGTACCCGTTTTCACAACTCTACGTGCGTTCACGGTGAAGAAGGATGTCCTACCAAGGACGAGGTTGCGGTTGTTGGAGACGAGGAATCGGATGGTGATTGTGATCGTAATGTCTGCCGTTTTTATTCATTTGTTGTCTCACCCTAAGTGTCTGCAGGTGTATGATTATTTTAGTTTTTCTGTTCTTTGTCGTGCACGGTATGCTAGTCAGTTGAAAGGACTTGAGACTGTTTGTATTCGTTTGCATAAGCCTGATCTTTGTAAGCAGAAGAAACATGTAGTTCTGTTAAGATTGTTTTCGTAGGTGCACAGCATGATTGTTTGTCTCACTACACAATTCTAGCGTTACAATTAGTTTCTCACCCGCCGTTGCACTTAGCTCTCACTTCACTTCTGTTGTCTCACCTTCCCTCCTTCTATTTTAGCACTTTATTTTGTTCTCGTAACACATTATTGAATGTATATTTAATCATTGTTCAGCATGGTTACTCTTCAGTCACGACTTTCCACTGAGGAATGTGACAAGAAAATTAATTTTGGTAAACTTTCATGACTTCGTTGTAGTGTGGCGATGACAGCAGAATTTGTTCTCTTTATTGCTATTATAGAGTTACAAAGGCCCGCTATTCATTTATTGCTTTCCGATGAGAACATTGTATTTGCGATGATCCACTACTTAAAGCTGTGAGTGCGAGAAACCAATAGTTTTGAATGAGGTCGGCCGGAGAGCGCATGTGGTGGAGGTGGAGCATGAACAGGCCAAACGTTGCTGCTTACCCTCGTTTTATCAAGTCGATAAAACCTGTAACTAAAGACCACTGTGACTAGCGACCAGCCTGGTGTTACAGACCACTTTGCCAGGCACGGACCGTCTCACATTCATATTATGGTTGTGCAGTGCAAACCTCTAACTAAGGACCACCTGCCGCTAAAGACCGATTTCTCTGGCCCCAACGGGTTGGTCGTCAGTTACAGGTTTTACTGTACAATGTATGCTGTGCGCCGTTCAAGCAGCAGCAGCAGCCCAGGGAGCTTGAGGAAGAGGAGAGAGAACGGTGAAGAGCAACGACGACTCGCAGCGGCTAAAACACTACCAGGTGGATATCCAATGACCATGCGCCGGCCGGAGTGAATCCCCCAGTGGGCCTCTCCAATAGCGAGCTGCATGTAAAATAGCTGTCCTGTTTAGAAACAGGCGCTGCATGCCCCTCCCATGCCGCATCACGTACCTGAAGTCCATGATCCTTCCTGACTTCCTGTATGCTAGCAACTGTTTCTCTGCTGGCCTCACCTCACATCAGCTCGAGCGCCTAGAGCGTCTACTCAAGCGCGCAGTCCGCTGTATTTACAACGCTACATTTGCATCCCATCTGCTCCGCTGTATTGCCAATTGCGCTTGCACTCGCTAGAAGTTATGTACTGCCACAAGCTCCTTGGCTACACTTGGCGCTGCCTTCAGGGTAAATGCAGCACAATGCTTACCGATATGTTCAGTCCTCTTAATGCCGGCCGTGCTACACGTAGTCAGGGAAATCGAGCACTTAAATTTCTAGTCACTAAGACATCCGCTGGCACACATTCTGCCTCGTTCCAATATGTATCACTGTGGAACAGGCTCCAGCCCGACATCAGGAAAATCCCACAGTACCACCGATTCATGCGATCCCTCCCAGCACATGCTGCTTTTCAGTAATGCCACTGCCCGCTGTATGACCATTTCCTTTACTGGCCTAACTGGCTTTTAATACTTTATTACCCACTCTACTCAGTATCATTACCCACTCTACTCAGTATCATTACCCACTCTACTCAGTATCATTACCCACTCTACTCAGTATCATTACCCACCGTCAGGCGAAATAGCACGTCATCGTACATTTGAGATCAGCGGGAAGAAGATGACGATGTCCACTAATTTTGTATCTGTGCACACGAATCTGCTGTGTGTGTGACTCTGTGTGTCAGCTATGATATCATCTTCTGTGGTTCCATGCCTAGCATGTACGTCTGAACCATCCTGCAAAGTTTGAATGACGTAGGTTGAGCGATCGCTCCGCGAAATATACTTTTTGAAATTCTCTTCATAGTATATCTTCCACCATTGAAATTTCGAATTTCTTCAAAAAAAGTGCTGAGAGGGGTGGCTTGCAACCTCGATATGGCTTGTTCCAGGCATGCTTTGGAGCCATCTTCTGTTGAAGTAGTGGCGGGGATCTGCCCTGCAACTGCTACAACAAAAAATGATTCGATCTGAGAAAGGGTGAGACCGCGAATCTCGGTTGAATATTGAGTATTTCAAGCCTTTTCACGACGAAGATGGAGTTCTTTTTGGAGATGGACGTCGCGGCAAAGGACATGGTGTCCGACGTCTGGCGTCTGGTGAAGCCAGGGATCATTTGTCCAGTCAGGTCGGCAGCCTAACCGTCGGTAAGCTTGTGTTTGGATCCCGTTCTGCTCGATGTGGTAGATCACAAACAATTTGATATCGCACAAATTGATCTCAGCATCGTGCGTACGGTATTTTATATTCAGAAAATCCCAAAGTGTCTCTGTGTGGCCGTCCTATGCCACGAGGAACTCCAATCAGGCTCCTATGTCCTCTGCCTTTATGATTGAATGTCCACTTCGTTTGAACAACGAACACAACAATCGAGGACGGCTTTGCAATGAAAATACAGCTATACTCGAGCTGAAAAAAAGAAGAAAAAAAACGTGCTCAGGATGAGACTCGAGTACACGCATACTCTCCCAGCAGGTGAAACGCAAATTTTTGTGAAAAATGCGTGACGCCGACTGACCAGTAATTTCGCCTGACGTCTACTCAGTATCATTACCCACTCTACTCAGTATCATTACCCACTCTACTCAGTATCATTACCCACACTACTCAGTATCATTACCCACTCTACTCAGTATCATTACCCACTCTACTCAGTATCATTACCCACTCTACTCAGTATCATTACCCACTCTACTCAGTATCATTACCCACTCTACTCAGTATCATTACCCACTCTACTCAGTATCATTACCCACTCTACTCAGTATCATTACCCACTCTACTCAGTATCATTACCCACTCTACTCAGTATCATTACCCACTCTACTCAGTATCATTACCCACTCTACTCAGTATCATTACCCACTCTACTCAGTATCATTACCCACTCTACTCAGTATCATTACCCACTCTACTCAGTATCATTACCCACTCTATTCAGTATCATTACCCACTCTACTCAGTATCATTACCCACTCTACTCAGTATCATTACCCACTCTACTCAGTATCATTACCCACTCTACTCAGTATCATTACCCACTCTACTCAGTATCATTACCTTTATTACCCACTCTACTCAGTATCATTACCCACTCTACTCAGTATCATTACCCACTCTACTCAGTATCATTACCCACTCTACTCAGTATCATTACCCACTCTACTCAGTATCATTACCCACTCTACTCAGTATCATTACCCACTCTACTCAGTATCATTACCTTCATTGGCCTTTTATACTTTATTCTCCTTTTAGTCGATATCATGTAATTAGGCAAATTTGCCTGTTTGTTCTTCGACTCTAAATAAACAAACAACAACAACAATACGGAGCATCAGGAAATCGAATTTTCGATTTGATTATTCGAATGGCAAAAAGAAAATCAGCCCGAAAGTTCGAATGAAAAAGAGGTTCAGCATGTAGCGCAGTCCAGTATTTTCGAATCGAGTTTTTTTAGCCTGAGTACTCGTACTGGGATTTTGAGATGTGCAATGGCTGCGTTTGTTGCAGAGCAAGTCGATTTGTTGGATTCGCTTCTCTTCCTTGAGCTCGCTGAAGGTCACCTGGACCGAACGGAATTTCTGCTGTTTCTCATTGCCGTTGAGGATGACGCGAAGCGGCGGATGCTTCATCCGATTCAGGCTATTGGCGATAGGATCTCTCTTGGAGACCCCTTGAAAAGGCGGATCTCGGCCGAGCTCCTCTGCTATCCCTTGCATATCAGGAGACCCGCGGACGAATAGCTGAGGGTGGGCCCAACACTGCCTCAGCAGAATGAGATCTATGGTGAGGTCGAACCTCAAATATTTGGCACATTTGAGTTGCCCTCTCCTTGCGGGGAACTCACCATAGACGCAGATGTCGAGGCAACGTCAGCAGGGCTACTGGGAGCAGGAGGCATACATGTATACCGGGACTGGTAGTTGGTGAAAAAAGCCATGATTCCAGGATCTTGAAAGGAAACTAAAAGCACACTTGACAAAACTTTTCACAGTTCGAGAGAGAGGAAAGCGTCAAGTCCGGTTCGACTGTGCCTTGTGCACTGACATCTACGACTAGTACTTTAGTAAGAACTAGTACAGTGTAGCTACATGCGCAAGTACGAGTACTCGTAGTGCACCGTGTACTAGAGCACCCGCGGAGCATTCGAACAGTATTTTCTGTTTGCGGGCATTTTTCAGTCGAACAAAGCCCTAGTTTCGACTGACTGAGTGCTTTTCGTGACGATTCTCGAATTTCACTCGAAAATTCGATTTGCTGATGCTCCGTAATGTCTGCAAGCGTGACTGTAACTGGGCTGTGTGAGTGTTTTTCAACCCTGAGAACTGGACGCTCAAGGCACCCTTCCCATACTTGCCAACCCAGCCAAAGCAAATCCCTTAGTCACACACCCAGTTTCCTTTAATTTTCTCTCATTTCCCTTATTTTCCTGGTTTTCGCCAAATTTCTCTTTTTTTTTGGCATTTTTCGATTATTTTTGCGTATTTTCCGCAATTTTGGGGCAATTGTTTCCTTTCTTTTTATTCATTTATAACCCATTGCTCATTGGGGGACCAAAATCTGAGTTTTGTTATTGTCAGATCGCTCCTACATGTGTGATTCTGTGAAATGCAGGGCCGCATGTGCCCTTGTCACACCACAAGACAACCGTTTTATGAACACTCGTGGTTCAGTGCCAATACCGGTAGTTTTTCGATCGAAGTCAAAAATCCCCGGCATGCTGGTAGTGACCGTAGTTTCCCGGTATAATACCGGGAAAACCGGTATGGTTGGCAAGTATGCCCTCCTGCGCAGAATGGGCACTTTCCATCGGCATGTGTTCGCACGATCCCGAGTACTATTCGAGACCAGCAATGGCATGAACATCTATCAAATGCAGACTTGGCAAAGCACAGAGGCATGCCAGCTTTGCTGGAGAGGAGTCCATCCGTGTGAATCATCTGCGTTGGCTTGGCCACCTTGCAAGGATGGACGACTCCAGGCTTCCAAAACAGATCCTGACTTGGGGCTCCCCGCGTGCTAGTTAGCACGTGAAGTGTGAGGGTTACAGCGAGGGCTGCATCTCACTCGCCTGTCGGGATTCACAGGAATGTGAGCTACAAAATATGAAGAACATTTTGAACGGTCTCCGCTGGGATGACAGGTACACCATAGCTCAGTGGTTAGAGCATGGCTGGCCTCAAGCGAATCTCCCTGATTCGAGTCAATGGTGGTGACAGTTATCTTTTTTTTCAGAATTTTCCCGTTTGCATCTTTCCCTCAAACCTGTGACCAAGCCCCAAAGACGAGATTTTTGAACAATACGAGTTGCTAACATTAATTTTCATTTGGGTTTCAGACACATGTGACTAAACCAGTTACCTCTCTAACTCTAACCCTCATTTCAAACAACTCGGCATGTACCTTGCGTTGATGTGATTTTAGTTTTCTGAGTGTCCTGCCTGCTCGGTGCTCTTCACTTGATAAAAGCCCGTCGTACCTGTAAGACAGGAGCAAAAACGATGGAAGCCACGCAAGAAAGCCAGAAACAAGAACAGGTAATCATCTAGTTTAGGGTCCCAAATTATTTCGCACTTTCCCAGTGTTCTGTGTACTTTCTGTGTACGTGAGAGCGTGTCAACCCCAGAAATTTGAAAATCGAGATCAAAAACACAGTAGCTGTTGATATGGATTTTTTTCATCAGAACCGATCAGACAGGGTACTGCTGATGAATGCTGCGGAGCAATGAGCCGAAGGTGTTTCGTTCCTCTCGAACTCTTTGCCTCCACACGAACTCGCAGAGGTAGGTTGGAAACAACTCGCGCGATGTGCCGAAGTTGCGTTGAGCTGGCGCTTTGCACGCATCCACATATTCCCGACATTGTTGGTATGGATGCTCTTGACATAGTGGCAAGGTCTGCATCTCCAGCGAAACCCATCGCGGCTTTCCTGCCTCCTAGTGAGGCCACATCGCGCACCACATGTGTCGCAGAGCATTTCGTTCCTGATAAAGCGCCGAGCGGCAAGGAACTCGAGTTGGCCAAGTTGGGTCCTGGAAAAGATCGGCACAAGGGTGAACACGGTCCACTGCTCCATCAAAATTGCATCATTATGTCTCCCTGAGGGACGGCATTCCGTATCGGCGCATCGGGACGCCCAGCCATTACCACAAAGTGAAAGGAAACAACTCAGTACATGTAAGGACACAAAACTTCGAAACACACTCAAGCACGCTCTCACGTACACAGAAAGTACAGAGAACACTGGGAAAGTGCGAAATAATTTGGGACCCTAAACTAGATGATTACCCAAGAACACTCACGACTGTCGAAAGAAAGTGATTTCGGGCATTACACAATGGCTTCCAGGACTACCACATCGACGGCAAAAATAATTGGCTAGCTACAAAAGCAAGCACATTTCAATGTCAAAACTGCGACGGGTAAAACGAAGCGGCTATAACTGCTTGAAGTCATGTTTTGCTGAAGACAAGAAGACTGGCAAGAAGACGAGAGTACTGTACTAGAAGAGCACGAAAACAGAAAACATACCAAGTCACAGTGCCATCGTTTCTCGGTAAAGCAAAAATTATTGCCGCGTCTTCTTCTTTCTTCGCTCGCTCTCCTCTCTGTCGATGAAAGCATCGCTCGGCAGTTCGAAGAGTACACGACCCACGTAGCGTGTCGCGGACAAGAAACGAGACTGGCTTGCTAGGCATTTAATTGGCTTGCTAGGCGTCCGAAGGCATAACTAACTAATACTTCTTCGATGGGCAGCAAGAACAAGGTAAAGAAGAGAAGTAGCCCCATGTGTACCCCGAAATAAATTTTGAGTTAGTTACCGAATGGAACATGCAGCACAGACTATGAAGACTGAAGACTGAACTGAAGAGTGAAGTCAGAACCAGTTACCTAGTGCGACGTAGAGTGCTGGGTTTCCGTCGCGCACTTCCTGATTCGCGCCAGAAAGTGCGAACCAGGGAGTCGTATAATACGGTATAGGTCTATGACTCCCTGGCCATGGTGCGCACTAACGTTACTTTGTTTTCACACAAGGACAGGTCTGCTCTATGCTGACACGCGCTGCTTTTGCAGGGAGAGGACCTTTTCGTTGGTTGGCCGTTGACCGTCTCTGTGGTATTTGGCGATTCAACTGACTACTTGCCACTTGGAGGTGTTGTCTTTCTCAACTTGACCAGACAAATCCGACATCGTTATCACATAAGCATGCGCAAGAAAATAAAACACACTATTTGGTCCCCAACTTCTTTCTTGTCCGGTTGGCCAAAGTAGCCGTCGTCAAGAGCCCGAAGTAACCCCTCTACAAGACTAAATTGGTGACCCCCGACGCTTCGCTCTTCGGAGTTTTGAGCATGTCATCCCCGAGCTCGGCCCGCCGCAGTTTCCTGTTCGCCTCAACTCTCGAGATCCCATCAATCGCCGGCTGTTGACGTAAAACTTGAGCCTCACCACTCGACACTGGATCCGCCTCGGAGCTGTTGTGGCCCGTCAGGCGAAATAGCACGTCATAGTACATTTGAGATCAGCGGGAAGAAGATGACGACGTCCACTAATTTAGTATCTGTGCACACGAATCTGCTGTGTGTGTGACTCTGTATGTCAGCTATGATTATCATCTTCTGTGGTTCCATGCCTAGCATGTACGTCTGAACCATCCTGCAAAGTTTGAATGACGTAGGTTGAGCGATCGCTCCGCGAAACATACTTTTTGAAATTCTCTTCATAGTAATACTATGAAGAGAATTTCAAAAAGTATGTTTCGGTGGCCCAATATCTGAGAAAATCGACCTTCGGGGCTGTTTTGGTGAAATTGATTTTTTTGTTGCAAATTGATGTCTAGCCTTTGTTGAGTATTGTCACTTCGTTTCACGGCCATCAGACCAATATTGACCATGTAGAAATCCATTTTACAGTCAGGAGTCATGTTAATGAATTGTTCTTTTTTTTACAATTTTGAAAGATCAGTGTGTTTGGAGCCACCAAAAATTGTTTCCGTGTGATATCAATAGCCAACTAATATAGTAAAGTGTTTTGACTGTTCAGGTACTTCATTTCCAGCATTCCGTGACTTTATTGAGGTTGTGTAGTTTCAACAGCAGCAATAGCAGCATTAGAAGGAGAGGTGATTTATCTGTTCTCCTGGTGATGGACATGCTTGACAGGATAGTCTGCAATAGATTTTGACGGAACACCATGATACATGTAACAGCATTCACATACTTATTGTGAAGGAGTCAAACAGAGCAAATGCGTCCAGATTCGCTTTGTCACACTTTGTGGAGACTGACCATTTCCAAACATCAGTAACACAGCCTGACGTATGGAATCAAGCAAGAGTACGAGTGTGAGATCGCCTAATCACAGCCCGCCGCGCGAAGCGCGAAGGGCTGTGATGTAGGCTGATCGAACATGAGTACGAGTGTTTTGATTGCATTTCTGACATGCACCCGCGCTTGAAACTCATATCGGACTTGTAAATACTTCGCGAAGGGCTGTGATTGGCTGATAGAACGTGAACACGACTGTTTTGATTGGATTTCTGACCAGAACACGCACTTCGATCTTCCTATCGCGCTTGAAAGCACGACTGTCAACCTTCTCGAGCCGGAGTCAAGTAAAAAAAAAGCGAGCTTGATCAGTGAATCAAAGCCCTAGTGGAGCGGGCTTTGATCGTAAAATCAAAGCCCGCCTGGGCGGGCTTTGATGGGAAAATCAAAGCCCGCTCCACTAAATATGGAGTTCTACTTCTTGTAGCATGCTTTGATGGCCTCATCTAGGCCCTGCTAGGTGCAATGCGATTGGTCATCTCCGTGCCTACAGTCTTGTGACATGTCAGAAAAGCGTTTCACACCACCAACTCAAAAGTAACAGAATGTTACTAGTTTAGTAGTCTAGATACAGTGCAACGAGTGTTAGTTTCCAAGATCTTTACAAGACTGGCGAACACTAAATGTCATGAAGAAAGTGAAGAGAAAGGAGGTTTATATAGGAAAGAGATTGTGATAGAAGACTGTGCAATGAAGTTTGTTGTTTTGTTAGATATCTGACGTGTGCTGTTTGGAAGAAGTGTTTGGATGCAAACAGAACTTACAAGAGATGAGTAAAGACTACTTTTCTACAATAGCGTTGTAGGCGAGGAGTGCGTAACATCAAAAGATGTCGTAATGTGTATTGGAACTATGCTAGCCAAACATTACGTAATTATTATGGTAGCGAAGTACGTGTAGTAGGTATTACAATGTGTGCGAGAGTATGGTGAATCAGTGTTTGTGATGATGAGGAAAATATGACGTGTACATGCAAACAAATGATGATGTCATGATGCGAGAACGTCAGAGACGCTACAGAGCTCCCCTCCTAGTGAATGAGTAATGAGCGATAACTAGCGCGATAAAGTGAGAGCAAGCAAATGGGATAAGCGAGAGAGTGTCAGAAATAGGCGGGAAATCTGACTTGACGACCAGCTCGTGTTTGGCGTGGCGGAGGCACGTCGAATGCGAGCGATGGCGTCGGCTTGGTCGGATGGCAATGGTCGACAGACTGGTTGTCATGGAATGCGGGTTTGAGTCGGTCGATGGATACTGTGTCGGAGCGGCCGTTGAGGTCGAGGCGGAAGTACTTATCATGACGTTCCAGGACTCGGTGTGGACCAGTGTAAGGACGTTGGAGGGGCGTTCGTGTTGCATCTGTGCGAATGAAGACATGAGAGCATGTCGAGAGGTCAGCTGGAATGAACGGATGCTGGGTGGGTGGCTTGCGGGGTTGTGTAGGGCGGAGCTCGGACATGGCTTGTTTGAGGCGGCTGACATAGGACGTCGGATCCGGAAATGGCTCAGGCTCGTCAGTGAGGAAATCACTTGGCAGGCGGAGGTGGCAACCGTAGACCATTTCTGCAACTGAGCAGTTGAGGTCAGCCTTCAGGGAGGAGCGAATGCCGAGCAGGACTAGTGGCAGATGTTCCGTCCAGCGCTGTGGATTGTCGGAAGCTCGGAGTGCAGCTTTCAGTTGTCTGTGAAAGCGCTCTACCATGCCGTTGGCAGCCGGGTGGTAAGCCGTTGTGCGAATGCGAGATGTGCCAAGTAGTGACATGAGCGATGACCACAGGGATGACTCAAATTGGGCACCTCGGTCGGTTGTGAGCACAGTGGGAACACCAAATCGGGCGACCCAGGTGGCAACAAACTGGCGAGCGACGGTTTCGGCTGTAATGTCGGGAATAGGTACTGCTTCGGGCCAGCGAGTAAAGCGATCTACCATCGTCAAGAGGTAGCGAGACTCACTAGAAGATGGAAGCGGGCCTACGATGTCGACATGGACATGGGAGAAACGGGCATCAGGTTGCTTGCATGCACTTACGGGAGATGTGGTGTGGCGCTGAACTTTAGACTGCTGACAAGCGTGGCAGGAACGACACCACTCACTAATATCCTTGTTCATCGCGGGCCAGACGTAGCGAGCTGTAATCAGGTGCCTGGTAGCGCGGGTACCAGGGTGGGAGAGGCCGTGAAGCGAATTGAAAACAGCACGGCGCAGCTTGGCAGGTACATACGGGCGGGCAGACGCAGTAGAGGTGTCACAGATGAGCGAGTGATCAGTCATGGGCAGAGCTATAGATTGCCAGCATAGCGAAGTGGATGGATCCTTACCAGGACTGGGCAAGTCTGGATCATCTTGTTGAGCGGCGGCAAAGGAAGCTGTGTCAATGGCAGTGATGGCAGAGACGGGCTCATCGGGTAGGTGGCATCGTGACAGTGCATCAGCGGCAGCATTCTGAGAACCCTTGACATGACGAATATCTGTCGTGAACTCAGCAATGTACGACAAATGGCGCTGTTGACGCGGGCTGTGGGTCTGTGAACGGCTGTGGATGGCATGTGTCAGAGGCTTGTGATCGGTGCACACATGGAAGACACGCCCTTCCAGGAAGTGTCGGAAATGCTTAATGGCTAGGTAAATAGCGAGGAGCTCTCGACAGAAGGTGCTGTAGCGTGTCTCAGCAGGCTTTAACTTGCGTGAAAAGAAGGCAACAGGATAACACTCACCATCTAGCTCTTGTTGGAGGACGGCACCAACAGCAATGTCTGAAGCGTCGACCATCAAGCTGTAGGCGGCATCCGGGCGAGGATGGTGAAGTGTGATGGCATCAGTGAACGCAGCTTTGACATCATTGAAAGCAGCGAGGGCCGAGTCGGACCAGACGAGCGCGCCTTTGGTGCGGTGGCGTTTCTCAAGCATAGCGTGCAGAGGTGCGAGCTTAGCAGCAAGATGTGGCTGAAATCGGTGATAGAACGTGACGAAGCCGATGAACTCACGGAGCTTACGAACACTAGCTGGCTGTGGGAATTCACGAATGGCGGTCATGCGAGCGTCGAGAGGTCGGATACCTGAGGCAGTCACGTGATGTCCCAGGAAGTCAAGCTCATCCTGGCCGAACTGCGACTTCCGGACGTTGATCAAGATGCCATGTGAAGCAAGGCGGGAGAATATGCAGCGAAGGTGGGCCATATGTTCAGCGGGTGAGGCGCTAGCAATGAGCAAGTCATCCAGATATGCAAAGCAGAAGGGAAGGTCTGAAACTACCTGGTCAATGAAGCGTTGGAATGTCTGGGCTGCGTTGCGAAGGCCAAAGGGCATGCGGACAAACTCAAACAGTCCAAAGGGGGTGGTGATGGCAGTTTTCGGGATGTCGTCAGGGTGCACAGGAATGTGGTGGTATGCACGGACGAGGTCAATCTTAGAGAATATGATCTTGTCATGCAGGTGGGACGTAAAGTCTTGAATATGCGGGATGGGATAGCGGTCGGGGATCGTGCAGTCATTCAAGGCTCGGTAATCACCACAGGGTCGCCAGTCACCGGATTTCTTTGGCACCATATGCAGAGGGGATGACCATGCACTAGAGGAGGGACGAATAATGCCTAAATCTAACATGTGTTGGAACTCACACTTAGCGACAGCAAGGCGGTCGGGTGCCAGACGGCGAGGCTTAGCGTGGACGGGGTGGCCATCTGTGACTATGCGGTGTGTCACATTGTGCTTGACAGGCGAGTCACCAGTGGTCGGTCGGACAAGGTCAGGAAACTCACTCAGCAGGGCAGAATACTCACTAGGGCTATCAGTGTCCAGCAGGTTGGTAGCGGAGGTGCTGACATCCGAGGCGGATCCGACAACGGCAAGTTGAGTAGTGGAGTCCCGGAGACATCTGGCGGCCAGGTCGACAGTGAGTTGGAAGTGGCCAAGGAAATCCGCACCCAGGATCGGATAGCTGACGTCAGCAACGACGAAGACCCATTTGAAAGTGCGTCGGAGACCTAAGTCTAAATCTAGCAGCTGCTGACCGTACGTGGCGATGCTGCTCTGATTCGCTGCACGGAGACGAGGACTATTGCGATGAACACGACGAGACAGAGTTACGAATGACGGAGGAAGAACACTGACGGCGGCGCCGGTGTCGACAAGGAACTCGACGGACTGGGAGCGATCCTTGACGAATAGTAGGCGACCGGTAGCGGTATTCGAGGGGCCAACCACACTAGCGGTCGCGACTAGTGGCTGGCCTTCCCGTTTCCCGACAGGAATCGGCAGGGGTCTCGGCATTTGTTCGCCTTCGCACCGAACGCACGGTGATACCAGCAAAGGTCGTCGTGATTGTCACGGCCGGGAGACCTGGAGGCACTTGGGTGGCGTGACGGTGGCCCGGGACTACGCTCTCGTTGGCGGCCACGCTGGGAAGGGGCACCGGTGTCACGGGTCATCACATTCACAGCGGACGTCAGCTTGGCGAGTTCAGCTCGGAGCTGGGCCATCTCAGCCCTGTCAGCGGTGCAGGCCTGTTCCGCATCTGTGGACGCTGTAGATCTACATGATAAGGCCGTATACGTACTAGACCGAGCAGGGCTAGGGGCTTCACTCAGAGCGTGAACACTTGTACCGGTGAGTGGGGTTGAGCACGTGCTTTCAACCACCTTGTCAGCAAGCGCTGCAAGTTCGTCCAGGCTGAGGCTTGCAGGTGTTGCAGCCAGAATCAGGCGGACCGTCACGGGCAAACGCTGTACAAATAGCTCGCGCAGGATAGTTGGGTCTAGCGACTTACTGCCTAAAAGCTGTTGCATGCGTCGGAGGACGCGACTTGGTCGGCTGTCCCCGATGTCGGCTGTTGAGAGTAGCTCACGCAACCGTGCCTGATCGGACTTTTGTGTGCGTGCGGTGAGCGCCTCTTTCAGGACTTGGTACGGCTCCTCGGCTGGCGGCGCTAGGAGCAAGTCCCGAATCTCAGCGGCGTATTCAGGAGCCAGCGAACTCACGACGACATTATACTTGGCCCGCGGGTTGGTGATGCGATGGTTGGCAAAATGCGCTTCTGCCTGTGCAAACCAAAGCTGCGGATCGCCGGGCCAGTACTGCGGCAGTCGGAAGGTGATGGCAGACACCGGACGGTCCGGTGCGTCGTGTTGGTCGTTGCGGGCGAGTGGTTGGTTTTGGGCCGGGGCGGAGGAGCTAGCGGCAGCTGAAGCTCCAGAGGCGGAAGCGGAAGAACCATCGTCGCTGGACATATTGCACTTTACTCACGTCGGGGGTCACCAATTTAGTAGTCTAGATACAGTGCAACGAGTGTTAGTTTCCAAGATCTTTACAAGACTGGCGAACACTAAATGTCATGAAGAAAGTGAAGAGAAAGGAGGTTTATATAGGAAAGAGATTGTGATAGAAGACTGTGCAATGAAGTTTGTTGTTTTGTTAGATATCTGACGTGTGCTGTTTGGAAGAAGTGTTTGGATGCAAACAGAACTTACAAGAGATGAGTAAAGACTACTTTTCTACAATAGCGTTGTAGGCGAGGAGTGCGTAACATCAAAAGATGTCGTAATGTGTATTGGAACTATGCTAGCCAAACATTACGTAATTATTATGGTAGCGAAGTACGTGTAGTAGGTATTACAATGTGTGCGAGAGTATGGTGAATCAGTGTTTGTGATGATGAGGAAAATATGACGTGTACATGCAAACAAATGATGATGTCATGATGCGAGAACGTCAGAGACGCTACACTACATGTAGTACTCGCGATTGCCCAGCCTCACGTGCTCCGTGATGGTCTGATTCGCCATTATTGGCTCGAGTATCGAGCTTGCCATCCAAAACATTTTAGGATCATCGTCGCAAAGAAAACTCGCATCATTTCGTGCTGTTTTAGCAGGTCTGGCATGACACTCAGGAAACAGTTCTGCCACCCGCGCAAGGGCGGCCAGCGACCTTGCAAGCGGCGTACCCTCAGGAATTCACTTGGTTGTCCTTGCCTGGAGCTGTAGCAGCTATCGCTGAGGCAGACTGTGGTTGGCCTTGATCATACTCATCCAGGCCAAGTCCTCATCATCGTCGCCCCCGACAGGTAAGTACCGCGTGTCACTTGCGATCGATTCGACTGACATGCGCTCTCAGAACTAGAAGCGCTGTCGCCGCTTGACAGGATATCCACAAAGAACGATGCATCACCGTCCATGGGATCGCGGCTGCTGTGCTCCGTGAGCCCAATAACCAACTGACACAAGAATCGCCTTCCATTTCCTTCCGCCATTGTCGTCTCTGCACTTTGCTTCGACAGATTCGATTTTTTTGCGAACAAATTTGTTTTTAGTGTTTTCTCAAAAAAAACCGCGTAGCCCCGAAGGTCGAAAGTCTCAGATATCGGGCCGTATATCTTCCACCACTGAAATTTCGAATTTCTTCGAAAAAAGTGCTGAGAGGGGTGGCTTGCAACCTCGATATGGCATGTTCCAGGCATGCTTTGGAGCCATCTTCTGTTGAAGTAGTGGCAGGGATCTGCCCTGCAACTGCTACAACAAAAAATGATTCGATCTGAGAAAGGGTGAGACCGCGAATCTCGGTTGAATATTGAGTATTTCAAGCCTTTTCACGACGAAGATGGAGTTCTTTTTGGAGATGGACGTCGCGGCAAAGGACATGGTGTCCGACTTCTGGCGTCTGGTGAAGCCAGGGATCATTTGTCCAGTCAGGTCGGCAGCCCAACCGTCGGTAAGCTTGTGTTTGGATCCCGTTCTGCTCGATGTGGCAGATCACAAACAATTTTATATCGCACAAATTGATCTCAGCATCGTGCGTACGGTATTTTATATTCAGAAAATCCCAAAGTGTCTCTGTGTGGCCGTCCTATGCCACGAGAAACTCCAATCAGGCTCCTATGTCCTCTGCCTTCATGATTGAATGTCCACTTCGTTTGAACAACGAACACATCAATCGAGGAGGGCTTTGCAACGAAAAATACAGCTATACTGGAGCTGAAAAAAGAAAGAAAAAACGTGCTCAGGATGAGACTCGAGTACACGCATACTCTCCCAGCAGGTGAAACGCAAATTTTTGTGAAAAATGCGTGACGCCGACTGACCAGTAATTTCGCCTGACGCTGTTGTGGCCCCTGCCACCCTGCCCCTGCCACCCTCCCGGCACCTGGATACCCCGCTATCCTGCCACGGCACATCGTCCAGTCGTCTTCGTCTTCGTCCTGGCCTTAAAGGGGAAGTTAAGGCAAAAATTAAAATTTCACCAGTTGTAGTCTTCGGGGTGCTGAGTCGAATGGTCTTGGCCCGAGAAAGCTGAGACGCTCCCTTCCTACTTGAATCCCAATCGAACTCGCGCACTTCCACCGAAACTGGGTGACTGCGCCCTACTAGATGGGGATTTGTATGCAAAATGTCACTAAAAGCGCCATTTCGTTCTTATAAAAGCACGGATGACCGCGATTGGCCCATATGTTGTAGTCTTTTGGACGCTGAGTCGACTGGTTTTGGTCCGAAAAGGCTGCGATGCAGCGTTCCTCCTTTATTCCCAATCGAACATGGTTGAACAAGTGGTCACGTGCTCCTGGGTGCCCAAATCACCTGGTCACCACGCCAGCAGGCGACAACTTTCACACCAAGGTTCAACTCGAGTGACAGGACTGCACCCAAAAAAGGTCAAACAGGCTAGTAAGTTGTACCCTGCAGGCACGGTGACCAGGTGACTGGCGTACGCAGGAGCACGTGACCGCTTGTTCAACCATGTTCGATTGGGAATAAAGAAGGAACGCTGCATCGCAGCCTTTTCGGACCAAAACCAGTCGACTCAGCGTCCAAAAGACTACTCCCAACAACCTGCACGTGCACCCGCTGGACCCTCCAGCTCAAGCCCGCCGGTACACATCCTGTACGGTACACACGCACATGCTGGCAGTGCCAGCCAGCCCAGTGCACACACTGCACAGCAACCTAGCACTGAAGTCCCGCTACACAAACGTTTGTGTAGCGGGACTTCTCCTCGCGCCAAGCTCAACTTCTGCGATGGCCTGCGATGGCCCAGTTGCGGCAGTTGCGTGGGGTGCGACATGGCTGCGATTTGGGGTTTTCCCGGTTTCGCGTCTGTCGCATCGCGTGTCGCATCGCAAAAAACCTTCTGTGAATCCCGCTTTATGGCCGAAAATGTGCCCTGCAAGGAAAGATTTTTTTGTTGCACGCTGTCATTTGTTGGCAGCACTGTATTTGAATGTGAGCAGACCGTGCGGGTTCGAATCCCAGGTTATAAAAACAAAAAGTAGAAATTTATAAGAATTTAAGAACATCCCTATGCTTTTTTTGTCTAGGTCATCAAGTCAAAAAAGCATAGCGTAGGCCGCCGTAGGGCCCTGAGCTTCCAAGCTCTCTCGTTTGAACACTCGTCGAGGAGATAGAAAACGTAAAATGGGGATGAATAAAACAAATTATGCAGTACATGACTGTAAGTACTACTTCATGTACATGTACGATGGTGAGCCAAGGAAAAAGATTTTTTTCATTATAGTCAAGTAAGCCAATTTGGTTACCGAGCGTTTTCCTTCCCTTCTCATCATGGGTAAGTAAAATGGACAATGGAAAAATGTCAAAGTACAGCAATTTATAGAGCTACAGCAAACGCATAGATCGAGAACCTCACGCTATACGTGTGGAAAAAAATAAAATTCAGCAGAACAGGTCAAACACAGGGTGAAGGTGAAGAAATCACTAAAACATAATGAAAACATCAGTGAGGAGAAGCATTCCCGACACTTTCACGAGGATTTCCCCGTAAATTGTCCCCTGAACTATGTGTTCAGAAGGAAAATGTTTTGTCACTTCAGTTGTTTGGCGCTAATCCTCTTGAAAGAGTCGGGATTCTCGGGAATGCTTCTCCTCACTGATGTTTTCATTATGTTTTAGTCATTTCTTCACCTTCACCCTGTGTTTGACCTGGTTCTGCTGAATTGCATTTTTTCCACACGTACATGTATAGCGCGAGGTTCTCGATCTTTGCTTTTGCTGTAGCTCTATAAATTGCTGTACTTTGACATTTTTCCATTATTCCCTGTACTTACTCATGATGAGAAGGGAACGAAAACGTTCGGTTACCAAATTGGCTTACTTGACTGTGTGAATTGCGTCGGTGCTGACACCTTTTCTTTCGAAATTGGATACGCCTCCATTTTTTCCTTACATTTTTCATTATAATTATATACAATGGGAACAAGGAAAACGGTGGGGCAAGTGAGTTAGTTATAGTCCACCAACTAAACTAGTTTTTTCCCTTATCGTACCAAGCCAGCTTTCCACTGTACCTTGGAATGTAACTTGTGTTCGGCCTGCCGGCGTTTACCTGCCCCTCGCTCTTTGGAATTATCACAGATATCCATGAACCTTCCAAATAATTAGTTGTAGTTGGAAGGCCGTTGGTTAGCGCTATTGAGCAGTGCTGAAGCTCACTTCCTTGTCGTGGAATGTCTCAGTACTCCTTGTCAGTCTGGTAATACCTTGTGCACGTATGACTGTTCAAAATCTGGTTTAGTTGGTGGACTCTAACGCATTCCATTGTGCCTGGGAATTAAGCTTGTGCTCGGCTTGATAGCGCTTACCTTCCCCTCTTTGGATTTATCACTAATATCGATGAACCTTCCAAGTTTGAAGGCCGTAGGTTAGTGTTATCAAGCAGAGCTCAAGCTCACTTCCTGCCCCTCTTTGGAATTGTCGCTAATATTTAATGAAACTTCCAAGTTGGAAGGCCGTTGGATACATATTAAAATCCAGCACCGAGAATCGCAGACATTATCATCAAACTTTCCGTTAAGATTCTTGGCAGGGAGCCTTCCTTCCATTTTGCAAGTACCTGGAGGCGATAGATGTCCAGAGCGAGAATCCGAGAGATAACAGCGACAAAGGGTGCCGACTACGACTATTGCCATAAGGAAATGTACCACTCCCCCCGGTGAGTAACATTATGGAGAGCTGAGTTGCAAAAAACCCTTTTCAAGTGCCAGTAAATGAGATGCAGATTCGGATTTATTTTTATTTTTACTATGTTCACATTCCCAGCTCGAAGATAATAAAGAAAGACAATGGTACTAAGACCAGGACGATTGTGACATCTATTGAGCAGGGGCTGCGCCGAGACGCAGCAGTGATGGTGGGGCATTGCTGGCTCTGCCGACCTGAGGTCTCGGCATCACGGCCAAAAACACGCACCAAAAAACAAAAGATAGAGCTACGAGTCAGCAAAGTGAACAGAAAGGAAGGGTTAACACCAGCGAGTGTGCGGGAGAAGCTGTGAGACTATTAACAATTACAAGGGTTGTGAGTCTTGTGACTGAGAGGAGCATCATCATGGCTGATCATGACCGCAGTCGATTGTCCGAGCCAGTTGTGGTGCATAGAGATAGACGAGAGCAACATCATAGCGAGTCGACTGCCCAGAGCCAGTTTGTGCTTCGCAGATGGCGATAAACGTTCGTTTTGAACGCTTGCATTCCCTTGCTGTGGGGAGGCTGGGACAAAAGAGCGGCGGGGAGGGAGTTCCAGTCACTAATACTGCAGTGCAGGAACGAGCGCTTCAATGCCAGCGGTACAGATGTGGGCGGGTCAGTGGCACCCCGGTTGGTGTCGAATCTCCCCAAGACTGATTTGTACAGTACTATCTCGGACGCGCGCACACACACACACACACACACACACACACACACACACACACACACACACACACACACACACGCACACACACACACACACACACGCATACACACACGCACATACACACATACACAAGACCCAACGCTCGGAACAGCCACCTTCCTTACCCTTTAACCGTTTATTAACGCCGAAGTCGGGGCATCTTAGCTCACACGTACACCTACAGCTACAATAATCACAATAAATTATGTACTAGGTGAAGTGCGAGAAAGCCCAGCGGACAGCAGCTGCCGCCATGACACTGTCTTCCAGCTTTGACAGCCTAGCCGCTTGATGAAGCATCCTGGCATGCCGGCAGTCATTCTGGTGCCATATCTGGTGTCATATCTGGTATGTGTCATTATAGGCTTATAGCACATGACAGATTTTACTTGCATGTGGAAGCAAGCATGATGCATAACACAGTGCTGTACTACTAACATTGTCCAAAATGTACATGCAACTGGAGTTGATTGGCGCATGGTACGAATCGATATCGACATGTCTCATAATTCCCCCGGACCATGGCATGTGTGCATGCAGTGCACGCTCCGGAATATCATTGCAAATGCTCAACGCGCCGTGGATGCATGACCTTGCAGATTTGTAGTACAATGTAGCTGATCATGCGCGCGTACAGATCGCGCGATAGGGGAAAGTTACATCACGGGATAGACGCGAGGAGTCCTGGTCCCTCGGCTAAAGTCGTTATGAGGAGGACTACTGTCATGGCGTTCATAACGCGCTAGAACTGCACAGCGGCAATGAAGGCAAAGTGTGTTGAAATAGAGAAGACGAAGATAGGTAGAGGAATACTAGTACTCAGCGAGTGCGAGTGAGCGCTTAGGTAGCGGAGGGCGTGATCAAAGAAGAGCAGGAGAACCTCCGTCGGCTCGTCCAGGATGGCGTCTGTCTACGGCGGGATTGCTTCGCCTCTTCATCGTCTTCGTGATTCTGTCAATGGTGATGCAGGATGCTGAAGGATGGGTTTCGCCGGAGACGGCGGCGTTGCGTTACAAATGGCTGGCAGTCAGGGCAGCGTGTAACGTTAACTGTGGATTCGGCACGAGAAAACGGTGAGTCAGGGCTCAGGAGTATTATCCTCCTCCTGCTTCTCCCTCCACTCCCCCCCCTTTCTCTCTCTCTCTCTCTCTCTCTCTCTCTCTTTCTCCTCTCTCTCTCTCTCTCTCTCTCTCTCTCTCTCGCTCTTCTCTCTCTCTCTCTCTCTCTCTCTCTCTCTCTCTCTCTCTCTCTCTCTCTCTCTCTCTCTCTCTCTCTCTCTCTCTCTCTCTCTCTCTCTCTCTCTCTCTCTCTCTCTCTCTCTCTCTCTCTCTCTCTCTCTCTCTCTCTCTCTCTCTCTCTCTCTCTCTCTCTCTCTCTCTCTCTCTCTCTCTCTCTCTCTCTCTCTCTCTCTCTCTCTCTCTCTCTCTCTCTCTCTCTCTCTCTCTCTCTCTCTCTCTCTCTCTCTCTCTCTCTCTCTCTCTCTCTCTCTCTCTCTCTCTCTCTCTCTCTCTCTCTCTCTCTCTCTCTCTCTCTCTCTCTCTCTCTCTCTCTCTC
Organism: Sycon ciliatum; assembly: GCF_964019385.1. NCBI lineage: Eukaryota > Metazoa > Porifera > Calcarea > Leucosolenida > Sycettidae > Sycon > Sycon ciliatum. Next base: position 24,913,217 of record NC_088650.1, read on the forward strand.
TCTCTCTCTCTCTCTCTCTCTCTCTCTCTCTCTCTCTCTCTCTCTCTCTCTCTCTCTCTCTCTCTCTCAGCAACGGAGGGTCTCCAGACCAAACTGTAATAGTGGGTGAATGATGTCCACCTCGGGGATAAAAGGAGCCAACTTTGCGCGAAATTGGAAATTTGGCCATGTCGGGTGATGTTTGGTCGTTAGCGTTACAGACATTACGCTCTGCCTTTGTGGTGTTGAGCACTGTCAAGCACTCTGGGTACATCCTTCGGTGAATTAGCTCCCACTTCCCGTGGTAGAGCACTCTTACCTTAGCTGTGCTACCCCAACAATGGACACCCCAGGCGCGTCAACCTCGGATACTCTCTGAAGAATATCCCCTTGCCCAGCCACAAGGAGTACACACTACGTCTCAATGAAAGGACGGAACAAAAAAGAAGTTATACCACCCTCTCCTGGCATATATACCGGCATGGTCGGCACCCGATCTTCATGTTGCCTGATGATTGCGTAAGCATGAAACTTAAAGTAGCAGCAAACAAGCCTTGATTGTCCTTGTTGTTCTGTAGAGGACATTGATCCTAAAAACTTTCTTTCCCTGCCCTCCCCCCCCCCCCCCCCACCCCTCAATCACTCTCACACAAACACACGCAGAAAAGAACAGACGGTTTAATTCGCCTTAGTGCTTTTCGCGTCCCTAATATGCTGAAAAAGTGCTCTTTTTTCAGTGAAAACAGGCAAAAAGTGCTCTTTTTTCAGTGAAGGATAGCCATGATACATGTAATTGTTCAGATATGAACCCAAGCTGAGAAATGAATACGCACTCTTCCATTTATGGGTCCACGAAAGGCAAAACAGTAAGTAAAGTTTAAAAAAACCCACTTTTCACAGCATTCTGCACACTGGGTACAAGCTTCACCAACTTGTTGCCCACCCCCCCCCCCCCCCCGAAAATGCGGCGTGCCAAGGCCCATCCGCATCGAGCACTCGGAAACTGTGACCGCATGCATGAGCAAACAGATTTTAGCACTTTTTCAGCTAAAAAAGCTAAAAAAAGCTCAAAAAGGGCGATATTCACCAAAAAACGCAATAAAGGGCGAAAGAAACGGGCTTTTCCAAAAAGGGCCAAAAATAGTCCATCAGCCAGTGGTGCCAAAGTGAGTCCCCTGTTGCACTTACAAATCGAACACCTGGAACTGACATCAATCGACAGCAAAAGCATCACTGAATCCGACCTGCCTACTTTCCCTAGCGAAACTCTTGCACTCCTTTTGCAGTGCGCCTTGGAAGTTCGACAAATTTCTTCTTCTTCAACAGCCATTACGAGGTTTTCCATCCGTTTTATCAGGACATCCAATGCGTCTTCAGTGAAAAACGTGGAGTTTTGTCAACGTTTGGTGTGGTTTTCCGTGGCGATCGACCTAAAATCGAGAAATAAATCGCCGTCGATTTAAGCAGAGGTGAGTTGGCTTGGAGCACGTACAGATTCAAAAAATATGTGTACATGCGCACCGGGAAGAAGATGAAGATGCTCACCATTTTCAAATAACAAATTCAAAAAACTACATTTAGAAAAGCGATCCTGTCAGCTTTTCTATTATTGTGTTCACATGGCAAGAAAAACGACACCGCTATGCTACGTAAGTTTCTACGTAAGGTGCTCGGTATTTCACTTAGGCTACGTAAGTCTCTACGTAAGGTGCTCGTTAACGGGTGGTAGCCGCGTGCTGTGCACGTGCACTGCAGACATTGTGTTGCAGTGCAGTTCGTGTTTGGATGTGCATGCGCGAGGAACTTTCTCCTTTGGAACTGCTTCTTGTATGAGCTGTTTCGGATATTTCGTCTCCTGGCCTGGCTTAATAACCGCTTATTTCGTTTCGGCGCTGCTGAGACCTCCTTTCGCGGAATATTACTCAATGACAGGTGAGTTGACCAGTTCCCTTTGATTCATTTGCTTGTGTTGATTCTTTCATTTACGAAAAGTGTGCTGATTTTGGGCGGAATGCAATAAATAATGGAAAAGCTGACAGGATCTCTTTTCTAAATTTAGCTTTTCCGCTGCCGAGGCCTCCTTTTACGGAATACTCGATGACAGGTGATCTCTGAGTTGACCGGTTTCCTTCGATTCATTTGCTTATGCTCACCCTTTCATTTACGGAAACGTGTGCAGATTTTATTCGGATTTAGATCCATTTTTATCTCTTTGCCCTTGTCTACAGTGTGCGAAGAACGCGAGTTCACCTTCTTGACGGTAAGGCTTATGTTAGATGTGTTGTCGAAGTACTCATATTCATTGTACATTGGTACGTACGTTACAAGTAAGGCACTGGTCAGTGGCATACTATCGTTGGCAGTTCCCAATCTGGAGGGAAAGGTTCAAGGACCCATTGACCGAGTTTGCATAATAAATTCGCATATCAGGGAAAATCTCCATTGTGGAGAGGTTCAGTAAACTTGTTTGCTTCATACGAAACAAGCCAATGGGTGCAGTCTCGTCTCGTGAAGATCTCGTACTTGTATGATTGGATTTGTTTACTCGAGTCTGGGCTGTTTGATTTATTATTTGTGAGTACCGCCGAGATTGCACTGCCCCAAATAAAGTTTCGTGCCGCCAAAGCAAGAATTACGATCTGCAATCTGTTTGTTGTACCTGCAAGAATGTGCTGTACATGTATCGTACTTTCTCTGTTGCTGTTTCAGTTGCCGTCATGTTGCTAAAGAAACGTTCAGTAGAGAGGTTCTGCAAAACGAAAATTCGAACGAAGTTTCGCGACAGTCCTTGCGAAAGTGTGTACGAATTTTTGCACGAACTTTGCGTTCTGCACATTTTCGTAGTTTGCGCGGGCCAAGCGCACGTACGCCATGACCCGATCTCACGAAAGTGTGTACGACAGTTCATTTCGCGTCCCCTGCAAGTTTCGCGTCCAAAGTTGCGAATTCGTGCGAAGTTTCGCACTTCATGACGTAGAACGAAAGTTTGTACGCATTTTCGGTTTGCGGAACCTCTCTAGTCACTCATTTCTTTCATACGAGACGAGTCAATGAGTTGGTGTGGCTTAGAATCTTTCGCTGTAGAAGAAACCTATTTTGTATGTCTATTGGAGAAATAATTGTATTCACTGGTTATAAAATAGGTTAAGACAAACTACACAGAATAAATACCATCGGTCCCTTGGTGTTCGTCCTAAAGAGGTTAGACTGGATATCATTCATACTCACCAAAAGATGTGTAAGATTTTATTATTATGGAGTGCCTTGTTTATCTCTCAGTACCTCCAACCATAGCCTTGCCCCTTTTATCCTCAGGATCAGTGTAGTTGTTGGAACGAGGTGTCGGACTCCGCAATGTATTTGTTTACATTTTAATACATGTTTATTGTTCCTCCTTTGCTGTGTTGTTTTAGAAAATCGTGGACTAACAGTTTGAAGTCATTGAACTACTTCCAAAAGTTGTATCGACATCAACAGGATTACGATTTCAGTGCAATATGATGCAAGATGACCTTATCACGATAACCCATGATTATAAACCATTATAAACACAGAATCAACAAAAACATGTGTGACACGCACCTGGTTACATTTCTCAAATAAATCTGATCGAGGGTGGGGAAATCTGAAATATCTGAAAGGCAAGACAATTTGATGATAGAGTCATACTACAGCAACATGCACAGAATGACCTCCGTATAAAAAAAAGTATCACCACGGTCCACCACTACTCACATGTTTCCCCGCAGAAGAACATGCTAGTGCCATTTTCTGAAGGAAAGGCTTGCACATCAATGCGTATAATACGGTATTGATATGATGTGAAGACCATCATTTAGGACATTCCATTGATTGGTGACAGAAAAAACAAAAGAAATTATAGCAATAAAAACTGCTTTATGGCAGTTTTCTAAAAAAAGTTATTGTGTTCTAGTCCATGGACGGACCCCGTCTAAAAAGTAAGAAATTAACGAAATGTGATAGCCGAAAATTAAAATTTCACACAAAACCTCACAATAATCACACACAGAATGAAAAGCTACATGTACATGTAGAAGACCTTTTCCCCTCGTGATCCTCTTTCCTATGCATGCATGACATGCATGTTGCCAATTGTTGGTGCAGTACAAGTTTAGTGTTGAAAGCAGCATTTCAAGTGTTGTGATTATTGTGAGGTTTTGTGTGAAATTTTAATTTTCGGCTATCACATTTCGTTAATTTCTTACTTTTTAGACGGGGTCCGTCCATGGACTAGAACACAATAACTTTTTTTAGAAAACTGCCATAAAGCAGTTTTTATTGCTATAATGACTATTGTACTGCAATTGTTGTAGTTACTTGTTTGCAACTACAATGGTATCAAGTAGATAATCAAGCGAGGTACAGAGGGATTGATGGCTGATCAAAGCCCAAGGGACCAGCCCGAGGGCTCTGATCAGTCATCAAGCCCGACTGTACCTCGCTTGAATATGCTTCAGACGATCCCCAACAATTTTTTTGATTTTGAATTCAATCGCTTTATCTTTGGGTGATCTCGAGTGCGGTAGATAGTACTTCGAAGTAGTACAACTGTAACTGTACTACTACCTGGTTGCAACATGTTCAAAGCAGCCTTGCCTTTATTTCAACTGTTTGCTGTCAGCATCCAGAGTCATGGCGTTTGCTAGTTTGTCGTAATGGAGAAAAGAACTGCATGGCATTCACTCGATGTAGAACATCCATCGCCGCAGATTCCTTACTTTTAGCTCTCCACGTTCCTTATTTTCCCAGGGATCAGGACCTTCCCGGGGTGATTCCATTCAGGGTGGAAGCGTAGATCACTTTTGACAAACAGTAAAAACTACGATTAAAACCTGCTTGACATGACTCGGGGTGCATACTTCGGAAACCCGAAGGTGGATGATGTTCAATACTAGCTCATTGTAATCTTCCTGAAGGTATGTATTCGGATGCTCAATTAAATAGAACAGTGAAAGAGATGTGTAATGGAACAACACTCTACAAGTAGCGAACAACAATTTTATTGTAATTTGAATCCAGGCACACGTGTAATACGGAAACTGCAATGGTTTACACTGCAAATCTTCTCGATTTGCAAGATTTTTCCCGTAATTCACAAAAATCTGAAAGTTCATTCCTGAAACGCGCATGGCACTGATTGGAGATTGGGTTTAGGTCACAACAATGGCTGTCGATGAAATGCCAAAAATGGTCACTTTGTCGGCTTCCCCCTGCAGAGCGTGCAAGTCGTTTACTCTTTTTATTTGCGGATTCGGTGTACAGGGTACCTAACCTCCCCATTGAGGCCAAAATCAAGTATTCGATTTCTAAGTGCAACAGGGTGCTTGAATTTGACGACTTCTGAGTTCTTGGCTGATGGACTAAAAGGGCGAAAAAAAGGGCGAGCACCTTTGGGAAAGGGCTAGCAGCCCCGCGCGGCCGCACATCCACGTTCAAGCACTAAAAATTAATAGTAAAAATATTAATTGGCCGACTTAGATTCTACGACAAGAAACTCACCGGCGCCAACGCAGATTTGTCGGAAACTAAACTACGGCAACACCGTTTAGGCATGGGCGGGTAATGCTAGTTATTTGCTGCGATAATGCAATGCTCATAATGCTCATAATAATTATGAGGATATACATGTAATGCCACTTATAATACTCACACTACTCCATAATGCCAGTTTGAAAGTAATAGTTGGAAAAGTCCCCTTGGATCAAGGCCAAAGCGTAGAAGAAGAAAACCTTAAACAGCAGTGAGCATGTTGTCTGAAACAATCCACTGAGAAGGTTGATTTGCAACGTCAAGTCTCCGGACGAAGCCGGATGGGTTCAGATGCACGATTTTGGAACTGGACCTAGCCAGCTTCATGCATGACACCGTTGTCGACCGGCAATTACGCTTGTAATGCCAATTTTGCATGCGAAATGGTGTTATAATGCCAGCATTATGCCACCTGGAAAAAAGGGACTATAATCATGATAATGCCAGCCATAATGCTAGCATTACCCGCCCATGCCTATTTCGTACGAGTCCACATGGTCCATGTCGGCCGCAAAATCGGCGATGTGTGGACCAGGCATATGTAACCATGGTAACAAGTAACACAGCCAATGGCAGTACAGATGGAAATGATTCCAGCTGTAGACAGTGTGTAGTGTAGGTACGCGTAGGTCTACCCTGCCACAGCCGGGCCACAGCGTGTAATACTACATTAGTACATAGACCACCTGTTGAGTTCGAAACAGGACGACTGACGACACATTATCCAGACATTACAACGGGAACAGGTAGGTTGGGGGAACGACATTTATTATAGACGACGAGACAAGAGACCAAGACGAACGAAACGACTACATTGAAGAGTGAGAAAAGAGAGAAAGAGATCAAGTCTAAACGGCAAGATAAAGGGCCTGGGTACTAGTAGCTATGGCAAATATGGGCGCGCAAGTAGCTACCCAGGCCAACGGAACAAAAGGAGACAAAAGGTGAGTACGTAAGTGCATGCAGGTCAGCTAGAAAAGGTACGGGAGGTGGTACCTAACATACCACCCCTCCATGAAAAAATCCCGCGTCCTCGCGGAGAGAAAAAAAAGAGAAAAAGATTTAAAAAAATGACTGAAGGAGAAAAAACACACACACACACACACACACACACACAACGCACGGGCCTCACAAAAGTGTGTACTAAAAAAATGCACTACAGATCATTACAACCGTCAACGTTCCTGTACTACTCATACTATAGTGTGTACATTGCCAATAACAACGGGCCCAAACGCCCCTTCAAAACATGGCACAAAAAATTACTACTGGAGTTCGACGAGGGACTTGAATTGTATTCTGAGGACTAGTATTTTGCACGGCTAATAGAGCCTAGTTACACTTTAAATTATACGACATAAATAAGAGAGCGTGGCTCACCATGATCGGACCCCTAATATTAAAGGGGAAGTTAAGGCAAAAATTAAAATTTCACCAGTTGTAGTCTTCGGGGTGCTGAGTCGAATGGTCCTGGTCCGAGGAAGCTGAGACGCTCCCTTCCTACTTGAATCCCAATCGAACTCGCGCACTTCCGCCGAAACTGGGTGACTGCGCCCTACGAGATGGGGATTTGTATGCAAAATGTCACTAAAAGCGCCATTTCGTTCTTATAAAAGCACGGATGACCGCGATTGGCCCATATGTTGTAGTCTTTTGGACGCTGAGTCGACTGGTTTTGGTCCGAAAAGGCTGCGATGCAGCGTTCGCCCCTAATTCCCAATCGAACATGGTTGAACAAACGGTCACGTGCTCCTGCGTACACCAGTCACCTGGTCACCGTGCCTGCAGGGTACAACTTACAGCCTGTTTTGACCTTTTTTGGGTGCAGTCCTGTCACTCGAGTTGAACCTTGGTGTGAAAGTTGTCGCCTGCTGGCGCGGTGACCAGGTGATTTTGGCACCCAGGAGCACGTGACCGCTTCTTCAACCATGTTCGATTGGGAATAAAGGAGGAACGCTGCATCGCAGCCTTTTCGGACCAAAACCAGTCGACTCAGCGTCCAAAGGACTACAACATATGGGCCAATCGCGGTCATCCGTGCTTTTATAAGAACGAAATGGCGCTTTTAGTGACATTTTGCATACAAATCCCCATCTCGTAGGGCGCAGTCACCCAGTTTCGGTGGAAGTGCGCGAGTTCGATTGGGATTCAAGTAGGAAGGGAGCGTCTCAGCTTTCTCGGACCAAGACCATTCGACTCAGCACCCCGAAGACTACAACTGGTGAAATTTTAATTTTTGCCTTAACTTCCCCTTTAATGAAGGACACCCGCGCGCACACACACTACAAAAAAATTCACGAAAATAAATTTGACGAAGAAGGAACGCATACAAAAAAAAAAAAGAAAGAGAGAAAGGTAGCTGACCTGAGCTGCATGGCTTGAACGACACGACGAGACGAGGTTTATAGAGACGAGACGAGGTTGGCGTAGGAGAGACGAGACTGACATGGACGAGACGAGGTTGACATAGACGAGACGAATGGCGGTTGAGGACGGCTGGGCATGGGATGATCTCAGGGTCGTGGGTCGATCATGGCAATAATCGGGCGCCAATGTTGAATTCGAAACAGGACGACTGACGACACATTATCCAGACATTACAACGGGAACAGGTAGGTTGGGGGAACGACATTTATTATAGACGACGAGACAAGAGACCAAGACGAACGAAACGACTACATTGAAGAGTGAGAAAAGAGAGAAAGAGATCAAGTCTAAACGGCAAGATAAAGGGCCTGGGAAGCTATGGCAAATATGGGCGCGCAAGTAGCTACCCAGGCCAACGGAACAAAAGGAGACAAAAGGTGAGTACGTAAGTGCATGCAGCGCAGGCCAGCTAGAAAAGGTACGGGAGGTGGTACCTAACACACCCGTCTTTGTGGTCCACTTCACAACAATAACACACACAGAAGTCTCTGCTGTGAGCACGGTGGCTCGGCAATGGCTTTATTATTGATATTATTATATCTCCTTCCTGATATTTTTTCTTTTTTTTTCTTTTTCTTTTTTTTTTTTGTTTGAATAATTGTACGCATAGGGCCTGATATCATAAGAAAAATTAGCACAAGACACTGCTGCTACTGTAGTAGCACAGCAAAACACACAGAAAACGACAAAATGTTACAATGAATGTAACAACACCCGTCCAAGCTAAAGGACCGACATCCCTGCCCCAGGACGGCATCTCGAAACCCCCACACACTCACCACACGGTCATCATCCAGCTTCAGTTCAATCACTGTATTCTTCCCCTGCAGACTCAACCCCCCTGTCACTAGCCATACAATCTGAAGCTGTATGTAACCATACAATGGCCCACGACGCACACACCACCCCTATGTTTTTTAACTAAAAAAGAAAAGCAGTCGTAAGGGCCTGTCCAGACTAGGTAGAAAACCACGTAAACACGCCGTAAACATGCTTGTTGCCAAGGTGAGTGACGAAAAATGGCCGAAAACGGGGAACGTGGGATTCATGCGGAACGTGAGTCGCGGACCCCTGTACAAAGCACGTTTCTCATCTACGTGCCGTTTTCGCAGTGTTTGGTGTGTGGGAGTCGATGGAGGTTGTGGATCGCAGTTTTTTCTTGCTGTTTCCAGCTGCCGCTTGTTTTCGCTTTGGAGTTGTCACACGTCCGTTTCAGCGACCACTCGGAGGCGACATTGATACAGTCATGGCTGGACATGCAGAGAAATCCCAGGGTCTGATGAAAAGGACGGTGTAGTAGCGAGACTCGGAGAATTCACTGAAAATTTGATCTAGTTTGGAGAGGAAGCAGAACCCTCTTGTGACAAAAATTGACAACATGAAGGCCAAAGCCAGGGACTTTTACTGGAAATACACGGCGGCCACCAACACTGGTTCGTCAAGCGATGCTACAGCCGGCCTCGACCTTGGCGCTGCGCTACCGCGAGAGTCACACGGTGGCCAAATTTCCGCACCTGGAACAGAGTTCAGGGTGATATTCCTTGAGCTCGGCGTCAGTGCTGCCATCGCTGGGTCGCCACTTGTTTTGTAGCTAGCTGGGTAGGTCTAGACCAAGCCAGGGAGTCCTTTCCTGGTCTACGCGCTACAGACATTGTGCAATCGCGGCATCTAGAGAAAATAATGAACAGGGACACGACGTAGTTACACTGGCGACAGATTTCAGTGTGGACAGAGCATCGCGTGTACGTCACGTACTCTGAAACGGCACGCCGTTTTTATTACATAGTGTGGATAGGCCCTTACTGCAACAGCCACATGGCCAATAAGAAAAACCAATACGATAATATAAACACACACCCGTACCCAGAAGTCAGGGGTGGGAGGGTGGGATACAACATGCACCAACGAAAAGCCACTGCGAAGTGACAGGAATGCGGTCCAGCACAACATTTTTGCGGACGCAAAAAGTTGTGGGGAAATCCCAAAATCGGTGCGATTTTGCATGAGCCCAAATGTTCAGGTTACCCACAAAGACACAAGCTTTCCAACTCTCTTTGGCCGTTGGAAAGCGTACCTTTTCAGGTGATCTACGGATATTTCCCCTACAATAGTTTGAGGGGATTATGGCTCATAATCCCCTCAAACGAGGGGATCTGCGCGCCGCGGGGATTATGAAAAATAATCCCCTCGGAACCGTGCAAGAGCCATCATAATTGGACATGTAGTATGCTATTGCAGTATTGGCTGTAGTATTGCTAGTTTATCATCAGATCATGTCGGCATGCCACGCACCCTTTTCAGAAAATAACCGCTGACTGGAACAGTGGATTTGTAGAAAACAGAGGACCCTATCGGCGCATGAACTGCGGAATAACAGAGAGCCAGCAAAGGGCTGGCGCATCAAACTTCAAAGGCAAAGGTTGTGCCGGCAGTGGAGGAAGGTGGATCGTCACGAGAGTTGAACCTAAGGAACGCAGAGGATTGCGCGCAGTCGACGGCCGTGAGGATTTCTGCTACAGAGGTTTCCTTCCAACGAGCAACGGAGACGGTCGCTCTACGCGTGGAATGCGCCTTGAAAACCGTGTCCGTGTGTAGACTGTAGTGGCACGGTGTTCACACCAGCATCCGACATGATGAAAGCGGAGCCACCTATCTGCAATCACGGGTGATCGATGGGACCGGCTTGTGAGGATGTCACCGGATCGACAGAAGCAGAGGGGTGGCAGATGTCGGGCAGCCGGCCGGTTACAAAGTCTTTGTTTGTGCAGAATACTGCCGCAGAGCATCCACTACACACAGCTGAGGGTACCGAGCCTAAGCAGGGAAGACAAACTGCTCGGCTGTTGCATCACCGACCCGCTGATTCTTGGTAAAAAAAATTCTTCGAGAGACTTGGGCGTGTAGGTAATGTTTTAGTTGTTACGGAACCGATCCAACACGCCTGAACTGTGGCTGAAGATCTACATTCCCCATGCTGCTGCAGTGTGGCTGCGGAGGACGGGACTGGTATGCAGCCTTGAGCGGACGGAACACCAGGCCAGGGGGGTGCTGACCAATGACAACACCATCGATGGGAGGAAGCGTTACGGAGCACGACTGGTAACACCCAAGAGTACGATACTGCCGGTCCAGAGGGGAATTGGGAAGTCAGAAAGTTGAGGACAAATTGACATGTACATGTACATGTATATATATAATTATTATTGTGTAATGTACGTGTGTGTCGATAAAGAACATCGGTGGTCTAGTGGAAATGATAATAATTATTATGTGTGCTGGTCTGTATAGCGAACACGCTACTCCCTGGACTGCGTAGACTGCTCATACAGTCAGTTGCCCCGGATTAGGTCCTTACATACGGTAACCATGAAGATTTGGAGGTGCCTAGTAATAGTATAATGTTCATGTAATAGAAGGTAGTCTGCGGCTGTACGCCTTGTACGTACTTGGAGGCCATGGTGCTCCTCAAGTTGTTGTCATGTAAGCAAGCTGACCATGAGAATTTGTACGCTGATGCCTTGGTTGGTGGCAACATGGCTCTGATCTGGGGAGGCCCTGCGATTCAGTGTAGCCTTTACTGAAATTTTGATATGAGCTGGCATTTGGAGAATGGTGCCAGGTCGCAGGAAGTGTAGAGCAAGTTAGTTGCTGGACCGTGTCCAGCTGGGAAGTGTTCGTCTTGGCTACGCAGTTGACCAGCCCAGTGCACATGGTGCACGTGGAGCGTACTACTGCAGTAGCGTAGGTCTACCAAGCACTTGTAAACTGATCCTCACGCTACCATGGTGGTGCGGGATGGGTACTGGCTTTTGTAGGAATTCGGTAGCCCAGCTTTCGTGAGCAGTGTGGTGCCACTCTGCGGGTCACGGTGAGCTACAGTCCATTTCAAAACTATAGACGCGTAGGTCTACCTAGGCAAAAACCGTTATGCCAGCATCTATACCACATAAAATCTGTGATCACTTTGTGCATAATTTTTTCCAAATTGGGCGTCTGTTATCCAATCCTTTAGAAACTATATGAGAGTAATTGTGGAGCGATCCTGAGCAATATTCCGAAAACTATTCTCAAAAAGTTCCAGCCAAATTTGAAATATTTCAAAAACCCTACGCGTCTATAGTTTTGAAATGCACTGTAGTGTAGGATAGAGTGGAGCCAAGAATGACTCCCACTAGCTTCATTGAATCCAACTCCTGAAATGCTTCACTACCAAACTCCAAAGGCGACTGGGCGAATGTGGATGATTTCTACGTTTCTATACATGTGTGTGTATAAGTACTATGGGACGAAATAGCGTGCTGTGCGCAGATTGAGTATTTTGTTTCTGCTCTTGTAGTAGTTGAGCACTCTCAATGTCTCATGTGGGGTAGTGACTTGCTGTTTGCATTTCGCAGAGCTCACTGACTTGTCAGTTTGAGCACTCTGTCAAGGTACGTTCGGGCCTGGTTTAAATCTGGCTTCGGAAAATATTTTTCATTGCTATCACAGGGGCGTCGGACACGGTACGGTCACTACGGTATTGACCGTACCACCTTTTGCCCCAGGTACCCCGTGAATCAATAAAATACACTGATCTGGGATCTAAATTTCCAAAATTTACGGCACGGCCACCACTCCCCCACGAGTAAATTGTACTTCAGATGGCTGACCGTACCACACTAAAACACTTTCCGACTCCCCTCTATCAGGTTTGGCCTCATTTCTCTGTGCTGCACTGATGAGTCCACGAAGGACGAAACAGCATGCTGTCCACGGATTTAGTATAATTATACATTAATTTTATATAATCATAATGTGGATGTGTATGTGTGTGTGTGTGTGTGTGTGTGTGTGTGTGTGTGTGTGTGTCTGTCCGTGTGCATGTGCGTATGGGCGTGTGCATGTGTGCATGCATTTATATGTTTGTCCAGGAGCCGCACCTCAAACTGTGCCGGAGTTAACCTACTGGATTATTCCAACTGCGCCTTTTTCGTCTGCCCAACAAATAAGAACTGCTTGGTTAACAGCTGGGCAACTACCGCTAATTGCAACGCGCGTTGTGGTACTGGCTATTATACTAGGTCAAGGTAAGAAGGGGATGGAATACTGGCACCATGGACATGCATTGTTCGCCTCCATTATCCAAAATTCATGGTTCACCTGTCCTTGTCGAAAGATTAGAATTCCCAATCTCTCGATTTATCAACACAGGTCACAAGTCCGATCTCACCTCTACAGGTGGCACACATCATAGGACAAATGAGTCTGTAGTAATCGCTCTTTCGAAGAATAATACTAGAGAACAACAAAACTGAAAACCACTCGTGTCCAAGAAGAGCAGCATAAAAACCCACCACCGTGGGAGAAGCAAACACATTCGCAAAAGCGCGCCAAACTGTGCTGCATGCACGTGCCTTGACAAGTACATGTACAGTCATGCATACGTGGGCCAGAACAAGTCATACAAAGCACGGGAACGTGGGCATGGAACTAGCGTTTTGTACTGAAACAAGAACAGGCACAAACATGATACAAATCGCGCGACAAGGTCGCCGCGACACTCCAGCCGACCGGGAATGTACACCGGGAGGTAACTTATAGAGCATAAGCAATGCAGATACACACGCACACACACACACACACACACACACACACACAGCAAGCAGGTAAACAGGCATACAGAGAGTTTTATGTGCTTGTGAGGTCACTGCCAATTGGACCAAGCACCACCTAATCCTCACACTCTGACACGGTCAAACTTATCAGGCGTGTGGGATGTGTACGTGCAGCAACGATACAGCTGTCCACTTTGCAATATTCTGCCGGGCCTTGTCAGCTGCCGCACGAGTTGGTCGCTGGGGGTTTCGGAGACATTCGGAGACGGGACGACTGGAGTGGCTGGAGCGCCAGTAGCAGGGACAGGACTAACAGCAGTCACAGGAGGGCTCGCAGGAGCGGAAGGTGGACCCTTGGAGTGGACCACCACTGCTGATGGGCTTCGGAGACATTCGGAGACGGGACGACTGGAGTGGCTGGAGAGCCAGTAGCAGGGACAAGACTAACAGCAGTCACGGGAGGGCTCGCAGGAGCGGAAGGTGGACCCTTGGAGTGGACCACCACTGCTGATGGGCTTCGGAGGATACGCTGGTCAAGGCAGCGGCTGGGGACGTCGTGGGGGAGGCTGTGGGGCACTGGATCGACTCGAGTTGGCGATTGCCTCCAGTTCCGCATCTGCTGTGGCGAGTCCGGACGGGTTCTCCCTCTGTAGAACGGTACGTGCGTCCCTCAGGACTTCCAGGTCATCATCGAACTCGAACTCCCACTTGTCGAGTTGCTCCAGGCGGTCCTCAACATCCGAGGAAGTCGCCTGTTCGGTCAGATCGCGGATTCTAGCCTGTGTGGCATTGATTTCAGCTGCAAGGCGTTCAGCCTGCTGCCAATCTCGTAGCAGGTAGTGTGGTGATGGAGCGTCTTTGGCAAGCTCCCGGGTTAAATTGTGGCGAAGGCGTGTGAGTCGTCGCTTCGTGTTTGCTCTACACTTTACAAGCTGGGCGATAGTCTCCATCACTCTGGTCGGAATTTACTAAATAAACTGAGGAAAATCTCTGGTCACTAAAGCACCATGTCGAAAGATTAGAATTCCCAATCTCTCGATTTATCAACACAGGTCACAAGTCCGATCTCACCTCTACAGGTGGCACACATCATAGGACAAATGAGTCTGTAGTAATCGCTCTTTCGAAGAATAATACTAGAGAACAACAAAACTGAAAACCACTCGTGTCCAAGAAGAGCAGCATAAAAACCCACCACCGTGGGAGAAGCAAACACATTCGCAAAAGCGCGCCAAACTGTGCTGCATGCACGTGCCTTGACAAGTACATGTACAGTCATGCATACGTGGGCCAGAACAAGTCATACAAAGCACGGGAACGTGGGCATGGAACTAGCGTTTTGTACTGAAACAAGAACAGGCACAAACATGATACAAATCGCGCGACAAGGTCGCCGCGACAGTCCTAAGCCTTATTGAGGTGTCGCCAGTGGATGAAGCAGAGAATTTGTGGAAAAAAAGAGTGCTCGCGTACACCAATGCTTGAAGTCTTTTTTATTCTGACCACGACCTGTAGCCAATAAGATAATAATTCCCGTAGCTATGCAGAAGACGTTACGTCAGTAACGTCTGGCGCTAGCCAGGGTCCACACAGCTTTAATTTGGTGTTTGTTTGTGTGTTTGTTTGTTTGTGTCACGCCTGGCGCTATCCGTATCTGACGGCAAAAAAGCATAGGATGTTATAAATTTTTCAATTCTCCTTTTTTTTCAGGCATATCCTGGGATTCGAACCCGCACTATCGCCCTACATGCATTCCCCCATACACTTCGCATTCATACCCATTCTTCCAAGTTGCTTTACGTTATTATCTTGCGTTTGAAAGCCCTATTTGAATATTGCGGGCAGCTGTATGTGGCCAGCTGTGTTTGATGGTACGGTACGGTACGGGAGACGGTGTCGTATTACCCTCGATCGTACCTGTCCCGTACCTATCCCCTACCGTACCGTGCCATCAAAGACGGCTGGCCACAATGCATATTCAAATAGGGCTTTCAAATGCAAGATCACAATGTGAAACAACTTGGAAGAATTAGTATGTATGCGAAGTGTATCGGGGGATGCATGCAGGGCGCGCGATAGTGCGGGTTCGAATCCCAGGTTATGTCTAAAAAAAAAGGAATTTTTTAAAGAATTTATAACATCCCTATGCTTTTTTTGTCTAGGTCATCAAGGCAAAAAAGCATAGCGTAGGGCCCTGAGCTTCCAAGCTCTCTCGTTATAATCCTCACATAATTGTATGGTTTCTTGCCATGCTTGATATGTTCTGAACACAGTAATTGGGGTACTAGCTGTGTACTAGCTGTGCTAGTACTTGTTAGCAACAATCCGAACTGGCGCACACACTGCACTGCATTGCTTTGTACTGCATTCAAGACTGACGTCATGCGCTTTGTTTTGCTGCGTAATCACAAATGGCATCAGCCCGTTTTGCTGAAAAGAAAAACAAATCTTGCTTGCTCTACTTTGAGGTAACAGCAGCTCTACTTTGAGCTAACAGCAGCTCTACTTTGAGCTAACCGCAGCTCTACTTTGAGCTAACAGCAGCTCTACCTTGAGCTAACAGCAGCTCCACTTCGAGCTAACACCAGCTCTACTTTGAGCTAACCGCAGCTCTACTTTGAGCTAACACCTGCTCTGCTCTGAGCTAACAGCAGCTCTGCTATGAGCTAACAGCAGCTCTGCTTTGAGCTAACAGCAGCTCTACTTTGAGCTTCCGAAACCAGTTGTATCGAAACCAGAACTCCTCACTCCAAAGGCGCCTCTTTGTTGACTTGTTTGTGTGAGGGATGGGACTAAGTGCTGGTTTTCAAATTGGTTTCCTTTCCATGAACCGATTGCACTCAATCTCTGGGCAGCTGTTTGTTCCAATCTTGTTCGGTTTCATCAGTGGATCTCAGAGTGCCAGGCTACGTCATTTCCGATGAAGTCTAGTGAGCAGCAATGATTGTTTTTAACCCATTCAGCGCTAAAGTCGTAAAGACGTATAATTATACGTCTTTTTCAATGCCAAATCAGGAGTGCAGAGCCTGGGTGCCATGACCCGTAGCCGTAAATGGGTTAAAGGGAATAGATGGCAACAGGAGGGTGAGCAGAAGCTTTCGGCTTGTTCGTCAGTGTACAACACAACACAGCCATGCACGCTTGAGGACATTTGAGCGGCCCGTTGAGTATTCTTCACAGCCACTGTAGAGACCCTTTAAAAATCGTCGAAACAGCGCTGTATATGGAGGACATTCTATTTGCCAATATCTACAACTTCAAGTCATGTTGCTGGTATGAATGAGGTGAGCCAGAGAGCGCATGTGGTGGACGTGGAACCGATTCAGGGACGTGTGGTGTAAAATTTACAAGAAGCACCTCGATATTGTTGATTTTCATTTCGCTTGTGCTGTGGATATCAGGTCCGTCCGCCAATATCCAAGCGGCACTGGAACGGCTTGTCCCAACCTGTACACATTTGTGTCGTGTAGCAGCAACGCCGGATGTCCGCCAGTCAACTGCATAGTCAATGGTAAGACAATTGGTTTTTATTTGGAGACCTCTACCCTAGATAGGCTTTAGCCTTTGGGGAACCCAATAAATAGAAAGAGATAAATCCTCAATCTGCAGTCAGATCTGGTTATTCGTCCTTTGTGGACCCATCAGCGCAGCACAGAGAAAATGAGGCCAAACCTGATAGCAATGATTAAAAATAAATTTTCCAACGCCAGATTTAAAAAAAACGGGTTCAACCAGGCCAGAACGTACCTTACCAGAGTGCTCCAACTGACAAGTCAGTGAGCCCTGCATAACACAAACAGCAAAGGCACGCCACATGAGAGTGCTCAACTACTACAAGAGCAGGAGCCAACATACTCAATCTGTGGACAGAACTGTTTCATCCTTTGTGGACTCATCAGCACAGCACAGAGAAGATGAGGCCAAACCTGATAGCAATGAAAAATAAATTTTCTAACAAGTTTTCGTACAACACTCATCAGGAATCGTCGTTGTACTAAAGGACACTGAAACAAAAAATTGAACTATTATAGAAAATCTAAGTTAGAGAAATAACACTAAGAGCAACAGCAGTGAAATTTACAAGTGTGAATTTTAACAATCAAAGCGAGAAATGAACAAAGGAGAAAGGAAGGAAAGACAACGTGATAACACATAACAGCAGTACATTACACCTAGAACAGTAACGGCCAAGCTTGGCCGCACTAAACACGACACGTTACTTGAACAATTTCAACCCAATTATACTATCTTTCTGTACACACAAATTAGGCTTATACAGACGCTGATAGATAGCTTCCAACACTTTTAACTGTAGTCCATAACCATGACGACCACGGCACAATACAGTGAACGAAGAATCGGAATACGAATTGCAACAATCAGGACTAGCTAGCAGATGAATTTCTTCATATTTTCATCGTTTTATTGTACATCGTCTCCACCGTTTTTACATTGCATGAATAAAGTACACAAATGTCGGTTCAGCTAGGTTTATTGATTGCGGTTATCAAATTATTTTCTCCTCGCCGTGTGTTTAAATTTTCCAACGCCAGATTAAAAAAAAAGGTTGAACCAGGCCAGGACGTACCTTACCAGAGTGCTCGAACTGACAAGCCCTGCATAACACAAACAGCAACGGCACTACCCCACATGAGAGTGCTCAACTACTACAAGAGCAGGAGCCAACATACTCAATCTGTGGACAGAACTGTTTCGTCCTTTGTGGACTCACCAGCGCAGCACAGAGAAAATGGGGCCGAACCAGATAGCAATGAAAAATCATTTCCCAAAGCCTGATTTAAACCAGGCCCAAACGTACCTTGCCAAAGTGCTCAAACTAAGTAAATAATTATATCCAATGTATTATCTAAAATTTCAAAACATTGTGAACGGTACCATTCGGCTGTTCGATAATGCAAACATCTTTCCCCCTATTCTCCTCCATGCACTCTCAGCCGATATATGGCTACCCTCGGTAGCCATTACACACACCAATAATTCGAAACAACGAAGGGGCTACGGGTACTTCAAGTAATGTTACTGATAATATTCCTTTTGACAGCTGTTTTGCCTACTAACGGCTCGTTCGAGAAGGTGATACTGAAATTTTTTTGTTTTTGTTTTGAATGTCAGAATGGTTTCGCGATAGTTTCGCATAATTCCTACCAAAATGTTACTAGTATGAGTACGAGTGTACAAACTCTAAAACCAGAAAAATAATAATATGTAGCGCAAAATAAAGAGAAGAAAATAATAACCGGTCAAGCGCTAAATACAAACAGAAGAAAAAGAATCATAAGCCAATACGCGCTAAACTGCGCTTAAATTATAATGAAGGGATAAAAACTGGAATCCGCGGAAATTATAACATACAAAATGATACAGAGAAAAGGGGAAAGGCTGGGGGAAACAGGCAGGTTGCCTACAGATGACACTTGGAGACAGCAAGTGTGGCAGGATATGCATGAGGGTCATACCTGCTCGACTTGTGGCGATGCCCACGAAGGCATTCCACGGCCGCCTTCACAAGAGCAAAGGACAGCTGGGCTCTGATCAAAGCCATTGCCACAGAGAAAGGCTCACCATTCTTCTCAGACTTGATGCATGAAGTGCGGCCAAAGAGGGTGGAGGCTGCCTTCCCTTGGCCACCAGTCGTACTGAATACCACGGGGATGAAGGAAGTGTGCTCTACGTTGAGAATGCGACTCTCGTAACTCCTCCTTTTCTCCTCTTCATGCTTTCTGTAGCTGCCAGCGATCGTTGGTTTCCGATTTGAGGGGGGCAAATGGGTTAAAAACCCGAACATCTAGAAAGGTGACACTGAAAAGGATATTGTAATTGACATGGTAAAAAAATTATAATACTAAGCATTTTAAGCAATAAAGAGAACAAATTCTGCTGTCATCGCCAGACAACAACGAAGTCATGAAAGTTTTCCAAAATCGATTTTCATGTAGAAAAAAGATCAATAGTCCTACTAGTTTCGTCATCATCCAGTAACGTTTGGCATTCTTTGTTGCCGTGGAGCGTAGCTCGTGCTCTTCTGCGTTGCGCTTTCCTTCCCCTCTTGGACTTTTCCGAAACTGAGCCTTCCAAGTTAAGGTTGTTAGTTTGCACCTTGGAGAAGTGTTGGGGCTAAGTGTCAGGTCTCTGAATGTCTTAGTATTCCTTGTCAGTTGTGTGCCATTTTGTCGCCGCACTCGCTGACTGTAAGTATGACCTGGTTACTTTGGCGGACAGTTAGGTATATTATGGGCGCAAGAAACTTGGCAAGGTTTAACACTGAGAACTGAGTTGCATGAACCTTCTCAAAGCAGCACGCAGTGCCCAGGGTTCTAGGAAAAATAGCATTTGAGAAACTGTATTCATATTGTCATCCAATCACAAGTGGCTGACATTTTGCACGACTCGGTAATGTACCACAGATACAGTCTACGAGCATGTAAATACTTAGCTGATCATGGAAAGAAAAGGGTTTTGGCAAGAAACTACACAACTGAGAAGGCTGTCGCATAAGCCCTGTGCAACGTAATCTGGCGCTGTCACTGGTGGCTGGCCTGGACTGAAAACTGACCGAGCATTCTTAGCTGGTCTTTGGTAGCACTGAACAAGCCACCATGGCACGGTGTCAACGGTAGTCGAACAGTCATGCACTCGTAAATGGAGCTGGGAATAACTGTGACCTCCGCGCCCGTGTCCACTTTGAAGCAGATCGCGGAGTCATTTACGTTCACATCCACATACCGTGCTTTGGCTGAGGACGAAAGTGCACCCAGGAACAGAGGAGTTATGTCCAAAGCAAACAGTGTAGAGGCAGACACCAAAGCAGGCCGTGTACACTCTGGTGGCTCATCCAACTGGTCGCACTGGTCGACCCTGCCTGTGCGGCGCTTAGGCCAACAGCTGACATCCAGCTGCGTACGCCAGCAGACACAGCATACGCAGATGACCTAGACTTTGTGACTACCGACGGTCAGCGGCTGTCGTCCATGATGCCCAGCATTACCAACGCACTACTCACCTGGGATTTGATGGTCAGTGAGTCAGCGACAGAGCTTTTAAACATGTTGAGCGATGCCTTGACCATATTGCCGAGGAGTGGAGGGTCACGAAGAAACTGGGTGAATGCTAAATCTCAATTAGTGATTGTGCAGGGTATCGAAAGCACCTTTTTGGCTGTTGCAGTATGTGAATTATGTTGAAAGGGACAGGGCAGTGAGCTGACATATACAAACGCAATATAGTAGGAAACGTTTCATGTGCATATACAGTAAAACCTGTAACTAACGACCACCGTGACTAGCGACCGGCCTGGTACTACCGACCACTTTGTCAGGCACGGACGGTCTCACATTCAAAATGCACTGTGACTAGCGACTACCTGCTGAACGCGACCAGCGACCGCCTTTTCTTGTCCCAATGTCGAATTTTGACCCGTAACTAGCGACCGCGATGTAGCAAATCAAACATTGCTTGAAGCTCCTTCTCGAAATTTTGATGATTTTCCATGGTCGTTTCGATACTACAGCTGGACAAATGAGCACAGGCTCATTTTTACTGAGAATCAGTGTGGATTGCACTACACCTGTCATAATTTCAAGTGCTGTCAAGAACAAACATGATAGGAAACGTCTTGGAGAGCGCATCCAAAGCTCTTTGATCGATGTTACTACTCGAAGGAGAAACTAAGACTGAGCGGCTCTCTGTCGAAGTGCAATCACACAGCTCAGTCACCAGACTCACCACTACACCAGGTCACACTGACAGTCTGTGCTGGCTAGCTAGCATGCTACGGTATTATGTACTCACCTGTACGGAACACAGGCCAGGATACGATGGCGGATAATAGTCTACAGTGAAAGGTGCGAAAACTCGCAACATCGCCGCATCACGTACTGGTACACACCAGTACAGTTTACGCTACACTACATCCAAGTCGGAGCGACTGAGTTTCCACTGTAGATCAACACACTGATACCAGTTGCCGGTGTAGTCGCACACAGATGAGGATGGAGTCGATAGTGACTAGTGCACTGCCTGGCCAGGCCAGCGCTGCTCTGGAAACCCAGTGAGTCGACATACGTGTCAAAAGGTCGTATCGCTTCCGGTGTATAAAAAACTTGATTTTCTCTCTCTCCAAGTGTTGTATGATCTGAAAGAAGAATGTCAGTGCGCAAGTGGTGGGGGATTGTATTATCTGCATTTTGACATACATATCATAATTATAATGGGATCCATATATGGTCGCGCGGTGCAAACCTCTAACTAAAGACCACCTGCCACTAACGACCACTTTTCCGGGCACCAAGGGGTGGTCGTTAGTTACAGGTTTTACTGTATGTGCGTTACATATTTAGCAAGACACTCACATGAAAAAAGGATGTTGATAATCCACTAGCCATTTGCTTGTTTTTCCATTACAGTTTGGACAAGCTGGGGCACTTGCTCAGGCGGAGGCTGCACTTCCCTTGGGACTCACATGCGCTACCGAACCGTCACACGAAGCGCATCGGGTGGCGGAGCTGCTTGCCCTGTTCTGTCCGACACCGGTAAATGCGGAGGCTGCTGTACGCAGAATTGCTTGTTGAACAGCTGGAGTGCCTACGGTGGTTGCTCATCCAGCTGCGGGGCGGGAACAAGGGTAAGTTTTGGATTTGGTTGGTGTTCAGTGTGAAGATGCATCACAAAATCAATAATACTGTAGAACGGAAATTTTTAGGGCGTAATTTTTTTTGCATTTCTGAATCGGGGTCAATTCGCAAGGAAATATTTTAGTGATCCGAGTTTCAAAGTAAAAAGAAAAGACGATGACTTTTATTGCACTGTACATGCCAAATTTGGATTGGCGCGGCCTTAGCGAAAATACTCCTTTCGCTAAAATCGCTAAAATATCGCCGGCGCTAAAATTAGCTGTTTTGCAGTGCAGACTAGAATATGGTTTTGGGCTTCTCTCATCTACTGAAACACATTCTTTGAACAGGGCTGAGGGATAGCTCAGTGAACGCTTCACAGGGGCGTCGGAAGGTATTTTAGTGAGGGCCGGTCAACCATCTGAAGTACAGTTTATCCGTGGGGGAGAGGTGGCGAGCCGCGCGGCGAACAATTTGGAGCCCAGATCAGTGTATTTTATTGATGCATGGGGTATCTGGGGCGAAACGTGGTTCAGTCAATACCGTAGTGGCCGTAGCGTGTCCAACACCCCTGCTTCAATGGAGCAACAGCTGGACGAATAGAGCATGCACATAAAGTAACCTGTGGCCTCAGTGTTCCCCTGGCTCAGTTCAATACAAGCATACAACAAAGAATACAGTCCCCGTGGGAACAGGTTGACATTGAAGAAAGCCCAATGCCGCATCACTGCAGTATTCGTCTGCCGGGATTGCTATAAAAAGTTCCAGTATGTTTGAAACCTAGCCTTCACCGTGACTGCACCAGATGAACTAGAGTGGCTAAACCCCTTTATTCCATCAGCGAGTCATGGAGTACTTTATCATGGTTCGCTTCAAGTCAATATCAGAATTAAATTATCCATCAAGTACAGTCAATTTTGCGTATAACGAGACTCAGCGGGGCAGCAGAAAAGTGTCCTTATTCACGAAGTGTCCTTACACCCGAAGTCTCATATGTATTACGGCTAGATCGTACTTTGCTCTGGGCATGGGAATTCTGTCGTTATTCGCGAATCGTCACTATATTCACAGTCGTTATTAAGGAAGTTGACTGTGCTGTATGACCAGATATTTTAACGTCAATTAAAGTTAACGATCTCCAGATTTCTGTGGGTTTGCGAGGCAAAATTCTAACGAATTCTGTCTCAAAACTGGCAAATTACTGTACATGTACATATCGTTTTGCACATATCGGCGTCAAATGTTAGCGCTTTTTATAATGCGTTAAATCAATAGAATTTATTGTTCATTTTAAAGAATGCAGAATGATGGTGAAGCAAGGAAAAATTGTAATATACTTCGAAGTAGAAAAAATGTGGGCACAAGTTATGCAGTTATGCATCGATCGCATAACTTGTGCCCACATTTTCCATATTACAATTAAATGTTCGTTGACATTACTGGTCTATACGATACTATTCTCATACTCTCGTTTGTACGAGAGACAAGGCAAAAATGGAAAAACTATAGATTCAAACCACTAGGGATCTTTCTTCCTTGAGGCCAAATTTTGGGCTGGACGTCAAGCAGAAAAGAGAATCACTACTAACGGGGATAATCTGCAAGGGGCTTAGGCCATCATGTTTGTCTGTAAGAAGAAGCAGCGCTGCCATTGTCCGTGAATGTTGTGTTTCAGACTCGCTATCGCAATGTTGCCAGGTCTGCCAGCTGTGGAGGCTCGGCGTGCTCCAATACCAGGTCTCAGAATATTGCTTGCGTTGGCACTGGTGGAGCAAGGAACTGTCAGGTTAGCTAGCTCACTGTGATGCAAACGCTTACACATCCACCACCGTGCAGAACTCAACCTCACTAGTCATACCACATTGTCGGTGCGACGCCAGTGTCTTTTAGGTTTTTATTATCTTCACCAAATGTTCGGCCATGGTTCATCACCAGGATGACTCCATATAAACAGCACAGAGATGAACGTTGAGGGTGAGAAGTGCACAGTATATGGGCATGTTGGATTCTGAAAATTGTGCAGGAAATGTCTGCTGTACTGCTAAGTTCTTGATTTGTCCTGAATCCTTCTGTCAACAGTGGGTTGTATTATCAACAGTGTGGTTTCTCTGCTAGCATGTACAATGAACTGTAGGTACTTAGTGGCTACCGTTCTCGTCATTTACACAAGCCCTGTCCATTGTTAAAAATAGAAATTTCGATCATCAGGAGGCTCCGTTCTGATGTGATTCTCTTTCCCGTTTCAGGTCAATTCCTGGGGAGGCTGGGGTGGATGCTCGGTCTCTCGATGTGCTACTGGCGTGCGGTACCGTAATCGAAACGTGAGGGTCAATGCATATTGTGGTGGAGCCGCCTGCCCAACTCTCCTTTCCTACAGCACCTGTGGTGGCTGCTGCCCGACTAACTGCGTGTGGAACAGTTACAATTCATGGACTGGCTGCAGTGCAACATGCGGCAGTGGATCCCGGTAAGTTCCTTGCTGTAGCTGTACAGTCCGGGCCAAAGAAATTGCAGCATTTGTGGATTGGATTTTTGGATTGGTTTATTTAATGTCGAATCACAGGCAGTGTTGCCTTATTGCATAAAATCGACTAAGCATTTCCATTTCAATTACATCATGCACGGTCCAAAGACACTTTTGAGGGCCTTTAGCGCTGCTTTCGAGTTTCGGCTCACAGATCGGATTTCGTTCGCCGCAACAGTGTTTTTCACGATTCAGATAGAAGCATTACAGTGGTTTGTGTGTAGCCTTCTTCTATTCATATCATTATCAGTCCTGCTTCACTAGTCATGACATCATTGGTCCTGGAGTCCCAGTCACTACACCATGGGTTCCGGAGTCTTAGTCATCATGGGTTCCGGAGTCCAGTCATGACATCATGGGTTCCGGAGTCCCAGTCATGACATCATGGGTTCCGGAGTCCAGTCATGACATGGGTTCCGGAGTCCCGGTCATGACATCGGTCCCGGAGTCCCAGTCATGACACCATGGGTTCCGGAGTCCCAGTCATGACATCATGGGTTCCGGAGTCCCAGTCATGACATCATGGACTCCGGAGTCCCAGTCATGATATCATGGACTCCGGAGTCCCAGTCATGACATCATGGACTCCGGAGTCCCAGTCATGACATGGGTCCCCGGAGTCCCAGTCATGACATCATTGGCACTGTTGTCATGGCATGTTGCAAAATTCGATTCGAGAATTATTTGTGCACGTTGTTGCATTATGGTTCTTGACTTGTAGAGTCCGATGTCTGATGTCATATAATCTAGTGCATGTGTGAGTAACGTGTGAGGTGTGATGCATATGGTATGTGGTGCATGCAAGTGTACGCGTTGTCAGAAAGCGTATATCCAACATCTGAAACTGCTGCATTTTCTGTCCCCCACTGCCCTGAAGGTATCGATATCGTTCAGTGAGGACAACAGCCTCTTGTGGTGGCTCGTGCGTTGGTTCTGGAACAGGCACTGAGGGGTGCACGCAAAACATTATGAAAACCTGTGTGCTGGGAGACTGGGGTGCATGGACACCTTGTACGAATCCATGCGGATCGGGTAAGCATGCTGTACGCTTGTGAGGTGCATGAAGTGGAGCTTGTGCCGCATCATGATGACCACCTTATCTATGCTGAGCGACCTGTTTTTGAAGATCACCCGTAAGAATTATAATGAAAAGTACAGACCTGCGTAAAGGGCGGGTCGAGGCCCACCTACCCACTTCCATGGGACGCCACCACCTCATGATCAGGCATCAGATGCAGCTCCTAAGCGCTGCGGGGGAAAGTGGATCACATCTGTGGAATATTGTATGGTTGTTAGATATTGCATGAATAATTATTGCCACAAACTAATGGTTCGCACCAAGAAATTGATTATACAGTCTTCTCTCCATCGTGTCTTCTAAAGTATTTTACTTACCTTTGCGCCATGGCACGCCTACTACGTTTCCATGGCCCTCATGTACGGCTGAAGCAGTGACACATTATGAAATCAAACTGATCTTATTCAACAGTTTGCGGGAGCTTTTGGTGCTGGCTTCTTTTGCCGCAGCCTGTGGTATTTAAAGATCTGTAGACAGTTCCAGGTTTGGGAAAGTGGCACTGAGTCTGTGATGATTTCCTTTGCACATGGTGAAATGATAACTACAGTGCTGGCAACTGAAATCCGACCCCCCCGGGCGGCGCGGCACGCCGCCCGGGGGTCGGATTTCAGTTGCCAGCACTGTAGAATAGTGCTTTTCCGCTCCAGATTGATACGTCGAGGGTGTAATCATCTTTCGTCTGCAGGTACACAATCTCGTACCCGGCCAGTGGTTACACAAGCGCAATGCGGAGGAAGATGCCCCCCCACCACCGAAAGCCAGACCTGCACCGATTACATCAACGAGGATTGCCGGGTATGCGGTGCTTTTCCGAAAAGAACAATGCATTCTTTTCCAAGCTAGTGAAGCACGATTGCAGATTACCTGCACCATTTGAAGCTAGAATTCTGAGTCATCTGTTAAGTGCATGCTGCATTGTTTCACCATGAACTGAACAGGCAGAGTACAGCAGAGGGTTCTTCACATTGGCCTCATTCCTTTCAGTTACTTGCTGTGCTGGGTGGTGAGGCATCATGGTGCAATGCAATCGATGGCATCCTTTAACACAGTGGAGATGAATTGCGCAGGATGTGTCCTACAACAGTGAATTTCACACTATTCACCACTTAATTAAAGGAGGAGAATATCACTATAATGCCCAGACATAGCTTGGCACATGTTCACATACTTTCTTGCAAGTACCGCATTTTCCGGAGTACAAGCCGCACTTTGAACACTCAAATTTCACCCAAAAACGGGGGTGAATAGTACGATAAATGTGTGTATGTTGTGGCAAAAAAATGGGGTGTGCGCTGCTTATACTCCAGTGCGGCTTATACTCGGGGAAAATATGGTATTTCAGCACTTGGGGAGACTTTCATCGGGATCTGCTAGGCCGGTACACTGGGGTGGGCACTTGCAAGCCTAGTGTGTTTTGCACCTCTGTTATAACAAGTTATTCTATGAACACATTGAACTTCCACTTGAACAGAGACTCCCTCGGTTTAGGCTAAGGCCTGTGGAGAATCCATAAATACAAATACAAATAGAAATACGAAACCACTCAGAAACCACTCAGAAACCACTCAGTGCCAACCAAGTGAATAATTCTAGGAGCTCCCGATATCCTACTTCAACAGGAGGTTTTTCTTCTTGAAATATATTTTCTTGTTGAAGCTCTACCTGGATTGTGTTTGTTGCTGTGTTGTCTCGCCGCCAGGTTACTGATTGGGGTACCTGGACTGCGTGCAGCCAAAAGTGTGCCGTCGGAAAGATCTACAGATATCGGAGGATTACTTCTGCTCTTGTGTGTCAAGGGATATGCCCATATGCGCTCACAGTAAGCATGGAGCATGGGAAGAATGCATAGAAAGGCTCGCGTCTGACTTCTGCACTGAGCAAGGCTTGTCTTCAGTTTTCCGGGAGTGGCCTTCTGTTGTTGCTCCCGTGCCTTCTGTCTACGTTGATGAGAGATTCTACGTTGATAAGAGATTCTGTGTGAACTTGGCAGAGAACGCAAGTGTTACATATTACCAGCCATGCTCAGGTCTTCTTATTGCTTAGCCCTAAAAAAAAAGCTTAGAAAGAGAGACTAGAGCGCATGAATGAATGAGATGAATAGTATGGCTTTGTGACGGATGTCTTTCCTTTCCCCGCTGCACGCTATCATTGTAGGACTCGAAGGACTGTGGAAATGCTAATGGCTGCTGTGAGCAAAACTGTAATAATGGCGTGTGCTCCTGCAAACCTGGCTACAAGAAGAGTGGATGCAAATGCATTGCTATCGGCTGCGGGGCTCCTGCAGTCGGGTCCTACTGTCCTACTGGCAAAACCTGCAAGACACCAACGTTTACCTGCACCGACAGTAAGTCAACTGATATATCCTGCATCCAGCGGAGCACCGTGCATTCTTGAACTATGCTCTCCTTGACACAGGTGTCGCATTGCATTAGGGACTAGCTGTAAAGTTCGACTTTGGCTTGCACAGCGCTGTTCATGTGTGCAATGTCAGTATATGTATTGATGACAGTGTATGATTGTGCCCTGGAGTATCCTCTACACTTGTAATTGACAGTACGAGTAATTGACCCTGCGGACATGATGAATTTGCGTACAGTTATACTGTCGCCTCTTTTAGCATCATCCTTTTCTGTAAGTCGGTTTCGAAATGGTATAAACCTAACAGCACCATGTGTTTCCCTCCCATCCTTAAGTCCATGAGTGGTTATGAGCTATCGGAAGACGTTTGACTTCCAATAGAAATCTATTTGTATCTAGACTCTGGGGTATAGTGACTACTGATGGGAACAGACCACATGGGTTAGATGCATGGTACCTTTCTTGATATCTACACACTAGGGTACAGAGACTACTGACGGAAAATACCACCCAGTGTTTTAGATGCATGATATCTACACACTAGGGTACAGAGACTACTGATGGGGAATACCACACAGTGTTTTAGATGCATGCACCTTCCTAGATCACCTGATTGCTCAGTGTTGAAAAAAAAGGCTAGCTTTCTCTGTTTTCATCAACTGACCATGAGCTGGGGTTTCATTCAAGTCTCTACGAAGCCCCGCAAGTCCCCGGTTGTCTCTGGGAGGATGCTATGTGGATAGTCCGTGATATGCTCCAATGTGCGTCATTTGTGTTTTACCTTCAAAGCTCAATACTTGTTCCTGTCCACGTGCTCGTTCACGTGTCCGAGTGGATACGGTTTGAATGGTGGTTCATCGGCTGTCATCTGCCAGGCCAGTCTAGTCTGGACAGACCATAGCAAAACACACTGTGAGCTGCTGAACAAGGCACCAACAAATGTGAGTACTCTCTGTGTGTGCGGGTGCGAAGCCCATGGCTTGTGTGCCAACAAACCGTTCTCCAATACGTTCTACAGAATTATTATGTTAACTTTATGTCTGGTCCTAGCCTGATTTATTATTTGAAGTGCCTAATCCAACTTTTCAGAATGCGAGAATAGCATCTTAGGAGAGAATTTGTCAGCTAACAACCCTATTCTCTCTGCGGACTGTAGATTGGCCTGTCACACACCTATATCAAGGAGAATTCTCCAAGTGGAACCGCGGTCGGATCGTTCACCACTAACGATCCCAACCCCAGTGACACACATTCCTACACACTTGTCAGCTCGGCGCCCGGAAAGTTCTATATCTCTAGCAGCACTCTGTATATCTCGTTTGTTCCAAACTACGAAACCCAGGCAAAGTCGTGAGTTTTGTGCTGTGTGCTGTGTGTGTGTGTGTGTGTGTGTGTGTGTGTGTGTGTGTGTGTGCTGTGCTGTGTTTCGCTGTGTTTGCTGTGTTTCGCTGTGTTTGCTGTGTTTCGCTGTGTTTGCTGTGTTTCGCTGTGTTTGCTGTGTGTGGGCCGTGGCATCGTGCTGTATGAACCGTGTTTGGTGTGGTATGTCATAGATATGAGCCAAAGATTGTGAATAAAGAGTACAGTCTAGGTTTAAGTTGGCATATGTGTATGAGAATTCACTCACTTTGCGGACAGAACTGTTTTCTCCTTTGTGGACTCATCGACACAGCACCGAGAAAACGAGGCCGAACCTGATAGCAAGGAAAAAGAAATTTTCCTAAGCCAGATTTAAACCAGGCCCAAACGAAAATTCATTTTCACCAACTTATATGCCCTTTTTCCATTTCAATAAAGAACAGGCCTCGCTTTCCATCCACTCTCTCCTTCTGGCACTGATTTTAGCTGAACTCGTAGAAGGGAAAACGTGTTCACTTCTGCTGCTTTCATTTTCAGATGATACAGTGGTCCTATAAGTGCTTGCCTCTGTTCCCAGCACACATTACCCCACTCTGCACACAGCACAGTCCCATTTCCCCCCACTCTGAACACAGCACAGTCCCATTTCCCCCCACTCTGCACACAGCACAATCCCATTTCCCCCCACTCTGCACACAGCACAGTCCATTCCCCCTCCCCCCCCCCCCCCCCACTCTGCACACAGCACAGTCCCATTTCCCCCCACTCTGCACACAGCACAGTCCCATTTCCCCCACTCTGCACACAGCACAGTCCCATTTCCCCCCCCCCCCCACTCTGCACACAGCACAGTCCATCCCCCCCCCCCCCACTCTGCACACAGCACAGTCCATCCCCCCCCCCACTCTGCACACAGCACAGTCCCATTCCCCCCCCCCCCCTATTGAAGTTAAAGGGGAAGTCCGGTGAAAAATTTAAATTTCAGGGTCGGTAGAGTTTCGGGCGCTGAGTCGAATGGTGTTGGTCCCACGTGTCTCCGACAAAGCGTTCTCAAGATATTTCCGTTTGAAAAACTGAGTTTCGGGGGCTGCGCCATGACGTCATGCGGCCGCGCCACACCCTCTGCAACGTCATAGCGTGCAGCTAGGTCAAAAGGAGTGAGTGAAAGCAATAGTGTCAGTGCTATTTCAAATGATTTGGCGACTGATAGTTTGGTGCAAGCGACCCCGAAGACCTGTAACTCCTTGTGAGAGTGAGGATGCAGCCATGGCTGACCTTCATGAGTTCGGTCTGGGGCTGAGAACCTCGGTATTCAGCTGAAGAAATGGCCACGCGGGCCGGTCAAGAGTGAGTGCTACTGAGTTTCCGACTGATGAAGAAGCAGCAGCTATTGCAGACGAGGCTGATCAGATCGCTGGAGAGCAGGGTCGCCAAAATGGAGAAGAATGATGCGAGTGCTCTAAATGTTGTTCCATACCGATTAGATTCGCTTAGACTCCAGTAGCCTGCCACATGGTGATGTTTTGGTGCGAACTTGGAATATTTCGGACTACTCAATTGGAGAACAGTGCAGGCTCTTTGAACCAAGGGCACGCCTCTTCGCTCGCAACGCTATGGAATCTGAAAGTTCTAGGTCCGGGAGCTGTTCGCTGTTTTGTCACTTGTCACGGTTGTGCACTCATCGCTGTAACATAAAAATAATGAGGCGGGTGCGGAAAACTAAAATTTTCTTTCTCAAACTGTCAAAGCACAACCACCGGCACCGGCAAGGAGAAACGCACGTTCTCTGACTGCATGACTGTATAATACGACTGATACGAGTGTAGTACATGACAAGTCCGTGTGTTGACTAGTTTTCTGAGTCTTGTGTCAGTTGTGACTCGAGTCTTGTAGATCTACATACTACCCCAGCACGGCAATGCGGGAGTAGTTCCGTCTGTGATGAGTTTGTTGACTGCACTACACAGTCTACAGCTAGATAACACACTGCATGCACGCAGCGCAGTGCGCGTAGAGGCTGACGGAAAAGTCCAACTCGGAAACGGCTATAATACGGTATAACCTCCAGGTTTACCGAGCTGAAAATCACAGGGTACGTAGTGTTTGTAACACTGAATCGAATGGTCTTGGTCCGAAGAAGCTGCAACAAACGGTTCCCCAATCGAACGCGCTCCGAATATGGCCATTTTTGTACACAACTAGATGGTGTGGCTACCTGGCTGCACGCTGTGACGTCATCACCTGGATCTGGGTGATGCGCGCTCAAATTCGCACATGTTCGATTGGGCGTATCTGACGAACCATAAGCCGCAGCCTCCTCGGACAAAGACCATTCGACTCAGCGACCCGAACTCTACGGACTGTGAAATTTAAATTTTTCACCGGACTTCCCCTTTAAGCAGCGAATAGAAATCACTACAGCCTGCCAAAAACCATGCTAGACAGTTATCATGTTACCACTCTGGCACTGCTTAGCTGTCCACAGAAGATTATCTCATGAAGCACTCTTAGAAATGTAATGATCTGGCCAGGCCAGAGGCAGAGCGGACTCGTGCAGTGTTGAAGACGTTCAAGTTTCTCTCTCTATGCCCATGCAGGTATGTGATTGATGTAAAGAGTACAGACTCCGGGGGCATGTCGTACACTAAGAAGTTCACGATCACCATCCAAGATCTCAATGAGAAGCCAACTGCGTGCCAGGTGAGAC
This sequence comes from Sycon ciliatum, assembly GCF_964019385.1. Taxonomy (NCBI): domain Eukaryota; kingdom Metazoa; phylum Porifera; class Calcarea; order Leucosolenida; family Sycettidae; genus Sycon; species Sycon ciliatum. The sequence goes on from NC_088650.1 coordinate 24,945,423, forward strand.
CCCTGTTCATCCTGTGCAGCACATCTCTCTAAAAACAAATAAGCATTACAGATCCGCCTACAGGGCAGGTCAAGAACCACACTTCCACTTCCGTGGGACGCCACCACCCCATGATGCAGCTAGTTAATGGTGGGATAGCATGGATGAGATCCACCAGCCAGAGGCCAAACTGGGTTGAAATCCCATTTGCCACATCCATGTTATCCTTGTGCCCAATCGTTCCCAACTCACAGTAGTCGGAAATGATTTGATAATGCTTGATGTGTACAAGGTGATGACAAAGATTGTAATTTGATATGCTGTCATGGACAGGGCCGGTCGAGGCAGCGTGAATAGAGTGCTCGAAATGTGCAAAGCAATAGTAGTTGTATTTCTCGCTGGCCGAGCGCAGCGAGATAGGCGAGTAATGATTTCTCGCGAAACATTTTCAGTTGCAAATATGGCATCTGGTGTGTTCTTTATTGTCGATTCTTTTCCTGACTTCTTCAGTCAGTTTTGAGTCTCACCAGTGTCCTTGCCTTGCCACCCGTCATTTCTGTGCATCTTATCATTGCTTTTTGTATCAGGTTTTGCCCCCGTGATGTGCTTGCCATGCCTACATGATGATTTTAAATCGCCATTGCGGTTTTTTCCCTCACAACCGCGTCCGTCGGCTGCGTCCGTCGGCGCGAGGGTTTTTTCCCTGGCTGGCTCGGTCCAGGAAAATTAATCTGACGGTCCCAAGAGGTTCTGCATCATGGAGTATTTCTGCTATCCACAGGCATGCCTATTCTATCTGAGACACTCTGTTCTCAGTCCTTGCTTCTATACCTCACTCGTTGTCCGGTTCACATCTGGCTGCGGCCAACTACCACTGGGGATGAGTTAGAGCTAGATCTTATGTCGTTGAATGTCTCAGTAGCCGCTGTCAGTTTTGTGCCCTGTTATCACACGTCCTGACTGCTTATTATCTTGTTACAGTCGTGGATAGTTGCTTCGTAACTCGTGCCCATGTGTTTCCTTCTCCTATTTTACAATAGTAGTATTTTTTGTGTAATATGGTCATGTATCTTTGACCTTGATGAATTATCAAACATTCCTTGTCGGTGATAGCAAGCAGGTCTTCATAAGTATGTGATTTCATTAGTACGAGCATGCTAACTTTCTTATTTCCCTCACAACCGCTAATCTCTCCTGTAGTTGGCTAACACTCACTGCGCCTTAAAATGTTGCAATAGATTAATACAATTATAAGATAATAATGAGCTTTCTGTTTTCTTCTCGCAGCTGTCTTCTACAACGATCCAGGAAAATCCAATGCTGAATACTGTCGTTGGCGCTATTAAAACATCTGACCCGGACACGGCTCAGACATTTAGATACTCACTCCTGGACTCGGCTGGCGGACGATTCAAACTGGACGGGAGCACTGTGAAGGTAGGAGTTGGTACTGCTGCTATGATCTAGTCATGCATTTATTCATCATTGGCACATGCATAGGCAAAGTAATGTTCGACCTTCAGCTGCAGTTCTTCTTCGAATCTGAGAATGGTGCGGTTGTGCTAGTATCCGCTTTCCACAAAAATATCCGGATAGGCGAGCGGACCGGATAATCGAACGCACATACTGAATGCATGCATGACATATGCTGTAAATCGGTAACCAACGATTTTCTTCCGGATTGCGAGGGATCCGGATAAAAGCGGACCGGATAAGCGAGGTCTAATTGTAATGGCATACCCGACTTGTGTTTATAATTATGGTCCTTCAATATGTGATGACTTGTGTGTGTGTTTGACTCCCGCAGGGTGCTAGCCGTAGTTATTTTTAAGGACAGCTCCCTTGGTCACTTAACATTACAGTACGGTGTGGGAACATGGATTAGCGAACAAGTCAGAGTATAATTTTGATGGAGCTCTCAAGGCAGCAATTGTTTCCTCTCAAGGTGTCAAGAGAGGCCAAGATACACTTGAGAAATTTCGTTGGTTGACATATCCCCAAAATTTACTTGTGATCATTGAACGGTTGGTGCTAGTTGAAAAAGCAGATATTGTTTTTGACTAGTTCCTCTCTGACCATCTGCCCAGGTTGCACTGCCATCAACTAGATGTATTTCAGATGGTGGCACGGCGTGCCTATACAACTTTGAATCGGCCACGCTGAATCGATTCACCATCACGGTACGCACCACCGACAGCGGCTCACCAAGCCTGTACTATGACTGCAAACTGACAATCGACACGCGCAACATCAACGATCAGCCCAGAAACCTGCAGCTAGCCGGGTACACTATCAAGGAAGGCAGTGCCATTGACACCAGAGTCGGTAAGAAAAGCAAAGCTACGAGTGCAGGCCAGCCGATTGTTTCCTGCAGCCTTTTTCACTAGCATGCTATTCAAGCAATTCAAGTTATTAGGATTCAGTGTTACAAAGGAGAAGGGAAATGACTTATGCTGTAAAGATTTCGGTTTTTATCAGTCCCAGCATAACTGTAATCACTGAGAGAGGCTTACAACAGTAATCTGCAAAATAGAACAGCCACAGTACATGTCTATAACAATGCATGCATTGACGGTTTCTCTGTACACCCTGGTTGTCAGTGTTGTCACTATCTCAGTGGTATCCTGCAGTTGTGAGTGCAGAGATCTCCTGCTCAGAACACCAGCTAGCAGAGATGACTCCACAACTGATAGATTTGTCCCTGGCTTCATTAATTTGTGAAAGCTCCTTTTCTTGGTTCCACTATCGGTATGATACTGCGTATCATTTTTTCAACATAGGCTTGCATTTTTAGATATGCGCAGCCTCCACTGTAGCCATCTATAGGCTTGCATTGTACTTTCTGATAGGTGAAAAGCGATGACCGCGTTGGTGTAAAAATCTCAATTTTCAACATACCCGAGTTCTTCCCCCCCCCCCCCCATTCGGTTTGGAACTGTTTTACTCTCTCTCTCTCTTACTCAGTAGTTCTCTCTCTCTCTATCCCACTGTGCAGGCACTCTTTCTTCCTCTGACGAAGACATTGGTCAAACAGTAACGTATTCAATTGTTGATGACGATGGTGGAAGTTTCAAAGTATTGCAGAACAAGTTCATTGTTGCGGCCAAGGTGGCTAACTTTGAAACAAAGACAAGCCATCACATTACTGTCAAGGCAACTGACAATGGATCACCTGCGCTATACGTAAGTTTTAGTCAATTGAACATTTAAAACATGTTGGCGCATCGCCAAGCATCCGTGCACTGCAAGTATACTATGAGAAGTGAGAGTGTGAGGCTGATTGCTCATTCGGATTCCAGCAGTGAAACCTGAATTGTGAGGTTTCTTGACACTGTGGGGCTGTCCACATGAGTTGTGAGGACCTGTAGCTGATGTTGTGTGCGTGTGTGTGTTTACTTTATATTTGAAGTATACATACCTGTTAACATGGATGCAGTGAATGGGATTTTCGGTCTTTGACCACATGCTGGTGAGCTGATCTACTCACCTCCCACCGCTTTAGGAGCTGCATCTGCGCCTTGATCCTTGAAGAATGGTGGCGTTCCTACGGATGCGGAAAACCCGGCTTCCAGCCGAGTCTCACGCGAACCGTGAAATATACATATATATATATATACCCAATGCTGTAGACAGCAAGCTGTTTCGGCCATAAAGGCCTCATCAGTACAGCTACGAGCTAAATAGGCTAATATATATATATATATATATACCTGTTAACCATGGACTGCTGCTTCTGGCTATATTAACTCCTGTGCAATCCACGGTTCTAGTGAAGCTTATATCAGATCCACTCTGATTTGCCACCCACACTAGTAGCAAGTATTACCTTCACTGAGGGCAGGGGTAACTGCAGTTGGATCCCGGGACGTCAATCCTTTTTCTGCACCGTGTCCTCACCCACTTACTGCGGTGTGGTGAGCCCATAAGTGGGACCATTTCCAATTCCACCCATAGTTTGGGGATTTCAGGGGGGGGGGGGGGGGGGGTGTCGGCCGTTGGGCGGTTCAATAGCCTATTGAGTCATCTTTCTAATACTCCTTTTGAGCCTCTCTCCCCTCTCCCAGGGAGACCCACGTGACCAATTTTGGCCATGAGCAAGTACAAGTGTGTGTGTGTGTGTATGTATGTGTGGGTGTGTGTGTGCGTGCTTTGTATGTTTGTTGTTCTTGTGTTCTGCTGCTATACAGGTCCAGAAGGACTTCACTATAACTGTACTTGATGCCAAAGAAGCCCCAGTGTCAATTCAGTTTACTTCCACTGGTTAGTATGGCCCAGCAGTGGCTATACTTTTAAACCCACTTCTATTGTACTGCTATGTATTCTGTGTCGGTTTCAATTGCAGCTTGACCTACATGCACGGTACACACCTTCCTCGATACTTACAAGTAGATAGACATAACAAAATTTTGACACTCAGTTTCCATCCGTGAAAGTAAATTACATATGCAATTCTTCAATACTCGTATATGGACATTTTGCAACTCAGACTATTCTGTATAAGGCAGGTTATTCCTTTCCAAAGATGGTTTGTGTGTAATAGTTGATGAATGCACGGCAGAGAGGCTAACAAAAGCGTACATGCATGTGTTGCTTGTACTCTCCAAACAGGTGCTCAGACTAGCTTCGCAACCAACAGCCCAACGATCAAGGAAAACGCAGTTAAGAACACGGTTGTGGGGACGATTGTCGCTTCCGACCCGGATCTCAATGCTAAGCTCACATTCAGCTTGGACGATAATGCAGGCGGTCGCTTTGCTTTGGACAGCGCCAGCAACGTGGTCTGCAAGGCTGCATCGGCATCGGATCCCGTGAGTACCGGCCTTTGTGTACTTTATATACATCTACTTATACTCAATCTGCGGACAGAACTGTTTCGTCCTTTGTGGACTCGTCAGCGCAGCACAGAGGAAATGAGGCCGAACCTGATAGCAATGGAAATAAAAATTTCCAATCAGGCCCGAACGTACCTTGCCAGAGTGCTCAAACTGACAAGTCAGTGAGCTCTGCATAACGCAAACAGCAAAGGCACTACCCCACGCAAGAGTGCTCAACTGCTACAAGAGCAGGAGCGAAATACTCAATCTGCGGACAGAACTGTTTCGTCCTTTGTGGACTCGTCAGCGCAGCACAGAGGAAATGAGGCCGAACCTGATAGCAATGGAAATAAAAATTTCCAATCAGGCCCGAACGTACCTTGCCAGAGTGCTCAAACTGACAAGTCAGTGAGCTCTGCATAACGCAAACAGCAAAGGCACTACCCCACGCAAGAGTGCTCAACTGCTACAAGAGCAGGAGCGAAATACTCAATCTGCGGACAGAACTGTTTCGTCCTTTGTGGACTCGTCAGCGCAGCACATCATCTACTTATATTGGTATTGCAGCAGTTAGGCTGAAGCTGTCCATCATCCCTTGCGTGAGTGAATAATATGAGAGAGGAAGAGAGAGACAGAGAGATGGAGAAAGGGTGGGAGAGGGGGGGGGGGGGAGAGAGGGTGGGAGAGAGACAGAGAGAAAGAGAGGAGTTAAATAGAGACAAGGACAGGGAGAGAGAAAGAGAAGAGAAAGGGAGAAAGAGATGACGTGAGGGGAAGTGAGGAGCCTGTGAGGAGAGGTGTGAAAAAGAAGGAAAAAAAGAACAAATGGTTAGATGCTTGTTGATGGATGATGAGGTGAGAGAGCTGCACAAAAGCCTCTAGGGAGAGAAGTAGATGTAGTGGTAGGTATGTCCTCACCCAGGTGTAATGAGGCATAGTTACTATCATGCTAGGAAGGACAAGCGCTAAGTACATCCATTATACCTCTGCTATAAGACACAGTCACTAGTATGGTGTTGGTCTACACTTTGTATGTCTAGAGTGAATTCCTGTTTTGTCTCCAAGCGTGACCGTGGCAACCTTGCTTTGTATGACCTCTGTGTGTGTGTGTGTTCTTGTGTTGGGTTATTTGTGTCCTGTGCAGGCTGCAGAAACCGTGTGCTCCATCAGAGTTCTTGTAGCTGGCATTCTCAATCATGAACTCGACGCTCTGCACACGATCATAGTCAGGGCAACCGACGGCCACGGCCTGTTCAAAGTTCACAAATTCTCCGTCACGATTCAGGATGTGAACGACATTCCGCACGTACGTAATGAAGGCTGCTGTACCAAGTCACAGCATTCCGGTTCGAGTAGACCAGGCTGTCTTTCCACATTATTGTTCTGTATACTTGTGGTTTGATTCGCAATCAGATATGACCTTGATCAATGCCATGTCTGCCCTATCTACAGTCCATTTCAAAACTATAGACGCGTACCTAGGCAAAAACCGTTATGCCAGCATCTATACCACATAAAATCTGTGATCACTTTGTGCATAAATTTTTCCAAATTGGGCGTCTGTTATCTAATCCTTTAGAAACTATATGAGAGTAATTGTGGAGCGATTCTGAGCAATATACCGAAAACTATTCTCAAAACGTTCCAGCCAAATTTGAAATATTTCAAAAACCCTACGCGTCTATAGTTTTGAAATGCATTGTAGAATGCTGATTTTCTAAATCTGTACATGTACACTTGACTCTAGTATAGCAGATTTTCACATGTTTTCAAGTCATGGTGTGTACAGTGGAACTCAATTAGTATGCACTCTGATTCGCCATCCTCCTGCTTAGTACAGACACTGGCATATCGATCCAAACTGAAGTGCGTTGGGATAAGTAGTACTTTGGATAGTAAGTACACTTTGGATACTAAGTACACCTTGGATAGTAAGTACACCTTGGATAGTAATTACTTCAGTACACTTATTGCTGCCTATGGGGGTGCGTTTAATCAGAGTTCTACTGTATGCCATGTCCTCTCTTCCAGGACATAATTAGTGTCGGTGGTGCACCACATGTCAAGGAGAATCTCAACAACTTTGTCATCACGTCGTTCCTGACCAAGGACGAGGACACGGCGAACACGCACACCTACACGATCACCTTGGACCCGGATAATAAGTTCAAGATGGTCGGGTCTCGTCTGATGACCACTGCCACGGCGAACTTGAACTACGAAGCTAAATCATCTTATTCCATCGTAGTCCGAGCTACAGGTAAACAGGGGCATTCCTGATCTTACATGATTGTGTGCATGTTAACGATTGGTATCCTGGAATATGGCCAGCCTAGGTCGGGATTGTGGTCTGGAAACTTGTCAAGAAGAACAATAACAACGGAAACGTCCCATGGAGACAGCCACACGAGACTCCACTTGTCCAACTACTGCACACCCACCAGGGGCGGATCCAGGAGGGGTTCCAGGGGTTCCGCGGAACCCTCTAAATTTCGTAAATGTACTACTGGAAACTATAGGCATGTCCATGTATATGTCCATGTCCATGTATATGTATCAGCTATTCAGTTTTGACTATACTGGAACCCCCCTGTAGAGATCGCTGGATCCGCCGCTGCCCACAATATGTACGAAGTATGGAAAGTGAAGTTGCCTCGTGTTATTGATGTTTGCTTGTTTAGTAACTTCTTTCCATTCGTGCATTCCTGTGTTGCTTACAGATAATGGCATACCAGCTCAGTTCTATGAGAAGACCTTCACAATCACTGTTGAGGATGTCAACGAAGTGCCAACTTCAGTGTCACTCACCGGCAGCAAGGTATTTAAAAAATACTTTTCCCATGGCTGGGTATCGCCCTCATCTCCGGTGCTGCTCTCCATATTAGTGTTGCGTGCACATGCTACGAGATTGAGTTGAATAAAAATAAAAATAAAAATAAAATCCGTTTGTTCTACACTCCGTGAACCAGGATACAGCCATCATAGCAGAGCGGTCTGTCTGGAATCACTATGCTCAAGTATCATGTATGGGGTGCTGTTGCCTGTCGGAATTCTATGCGGGTTGCTTCTTCTTTTAGTGCTGGGATATTGTAACACTCTTTGCTCTCAAAGGTACACAGTTACGGTTTGTAAGTTGTCCATTGACAAGGAGAGGAAGAAGACGAAGGCAGTCTGAGTATGCGCACAGCTTACCATGTACACCTACTGTACACTCTCAGTGATTTTATGTGTGTACTAATTACGTGTGATACAGTACCTATTCTACAGTCACCACCCACCGGATCCCGTAATGTTTGTGTGTCTGAACAAGGCAAAAAGGCAAGCGCCTTTAGTTAACTTGATGGGCTTCAGCACATGTACTTCAGGGCAACATTATCACGATGGATTCTCATGCCACCAACCATTTCTAGGTCTTATAACCTTCTCCCGCACAACCTTACACTGAATGGCAATCTCACGTAGCCATCGAGGTACTGCACTGTATGTCCTGCCACGTTCACTGTTCTTTGCTTGGTTTAGGTGAACGAAAATTCACCGCTGGATGAAATCATTGGCTCGTTCTCCACCCTCGATCCTGACAATTACGCATCTGCACGGCAAACATTCACGTATGCTTTGGTGGACACAGCTCAAGGGCGATTCAAGCTTTCATCAGGAAAGCTTCAGGTAAGTTTCATGGTATATGAGTGGTTCATGATTTGAATGACATCATCGTGCATGTTTGGTGATTTGAATGACATCATGGCGTACATGTCAGGTGATGTCAATGGCACCATCCTAAGTACATGTTAGGTGATTTGATTGACGTGGTACATTATGCGTGATTTGAATGACATCATTATACATGATTTATGTCACAGAAGACAGTACGGCATACCTAATGCTGTTCATCCACTGCATCCTGATTGACTGCTGCTGCTTGTTTAGGTGGCTACCTCTAACGTCAACTGCCTCTCGATTGGCGGTCTCTATTGCAAGCTGAACTTTGAAAAGGACCAAACCCATGATATTGTGGTGCAAGTCACAGACAGTGGCTCACCACCTCTAAGTAAGAGTTTCAAGCTGACTATCAACGTCGAGAACATCAATGATCAGCCAAGGCATCTAACCGTCAGCAACACGATTGTGAGTACACGACTGTTTAATGTTGCCTATACGTGTATGATATTGCCAGTTTGTGGTGTGGTTACTAACTCACTGTCTGTGTGTGTGTGTGTGTGTGTGTGTGTGTTTGTGTATGTGTGTGTGTGTGTGTGTGTGTGTGTGTGTGTGTGTGTGTGTGTGTGTGTGTGTGTGTGTGTGTGTGTGCGTGCTTTTCCTTATGACAGCATTAGTTTGGGGGTTAGGGTATTTCCCAGCTTGCTAGTTGCTGATGTGTATGTATAAGTGACGTCATAGAAACTGCTTTGCCACGAGTCAGGGTGATCCTGCCTGTGAGCTTTGTTCGTTCGAGTTTCAAGAAGAAGTCAGTTGCCTGTTCCGGAATTCCTTGTGCTATTTTAGAGTGCAAGTCGGACATGCAGAGGTGAACGTAACATGGCGCAGTGAACAGCTTTGTGTAGGTATAGTCCGTATGAACCTTCGTTGTCGGTGATGGGTAAAGATAAGGAGCAATGAGCTAGGTGAACATGACAGTTATCTGATGAGAAGTACAGCATTTCTACTGTGAAAGGCTTTGCGTTTCATTGTCAGTGTTTCGACCACTGCACATTACTGTGTGTGCACTTGGTCCAATCTTGAATTCCCAACCGTAGGTGAAAGAAAATGACCCTGCGGACACAGTGGTCGGCAAGATTGCATACATAGATGAAGATATTGGCCAGACGCACACCATAACCATGACAGACACTGACGGTGGACAGTTCAAGCTCAGCGCCGATGGGACAGAAATCCTCAAGGCAAAGTCGACGGATTACGAAACCAAGGCGGTCCACAGCGTGACCATCAAGGTCACAGACAATGGAAGCCCTCCGATGTCGGTAAGTATGGGCATACATGTGCAGCAAAGTATGGGTATACCTTTAAAAGTGGGGTATAGAGGAGTATGCAATCGTGAGTGTTCTTTTCTTGTAGCAAAGGAGATGATACAGCCTGCTACATTCAGACTGCTACATTCGCTGAGGGATGCTAAAAATAGATGTTAATCAGCACATCAGCTGGTCTGTGGATTGTGATAGGGTTCCAAGGACCTATGTAAGCGGGTACTCAAGTGACCCACTGCAGATGCCCACACACGCAGATGTGTTCCACCTCACGTCCTGGACAGGGTTTGTGACTGGGTATGTCAACACTTGGTCTTGGTGCAGTGCCCCCCCCCCCATTATATACTTGGTTGCCTTGACAGCCATTACTCTACTCGTATATGAGATGGGGAAGTATGTGTGGTGATCTGGTACATGTATGTGAAATGGTGGATATTGTATCATGTGTGTGTGTGTGTGCTTGTAGATCATCAAGGATATTCAAATTAGTGTTACTGATATCAATGAAGCGCCGATTAGTTCCATCTTCACCTCCAAGAATGGTCAGCTGACATACGCCGATGATCATGCTAAGGTTAATGAGAACTCCAACGTGGGAGCGACCGTTGGTACCATTGTTGCAACTGACACGGTAAGTGGAAAGAGTGAAGTGCGTATGTGGAATACTGTCAATTGCTGGGTACTGATCACTTTGTTCCACTTGGGATGTGTATAATTGAGGGGGAACATTGGTCCACACACAGGGACCTGAGTTCTTCTCATTTCCTCCTTTTAAAGAGGTCTAGGATAGGACTGATTGTGAAAGCATGTCTTGAATCTGACGTTTTTCTCCGCTTCAAGTGCAACTTCTGAAATTCTGAGGTTGAGCCAGGTGCAGAGAGCCTTGCACTGAAGGTGCCAATTATTCAGCGCGGCTCATTTCATGTATTCTTATCAGGCGCGTGCCCCGTATGGGTTCCTGGGTGCCCGGAACCCCCCTTTTTTCGCTCAAAATCGCTCAAAATGCAGGACTTTGCTTTATTTTTTGCAATTTTTCCCGGGGGAGGCCCCAGGAACCCCCCTTAAAGGGCACCGGCACACGCGCCTGCTTATGTCATGGTACCTCGAAGTACAATATGTGAGAAATCGTGTATGAGAAGATATCTGCTGTTGTCTGGGGATAAAGTTGTGTGTGAAGCTGCTGGTTTCAGTGGATTCCTGATATGCTTTCTGTGCCCTGGTATAGGACAATAATCAGCAGCTGAAGTTCACACTGGATGATAGTGCAGGAAGTCGCTTTGCCATTGCCTCTACTGCTACTTGTGACTTTGTAAGTGTATCCCGCTTGAGAATAGGCCAGGCAGGTGGACGTTTTATGGGACTCATTAGCGTGCACCCGTATCCTATAAATGAGCTTAAATTTTCTTTGTAAGTGCCAGGAGAAGTCTTTTGCAGCATTTCCTAGACCTTTGTTGGCACGGCGACGACGCCAACAGTGGAGAGTTGAACTGAGTCCTTTATTGGCCGAGCACAATGAAAAAGGATGCGTAACATCACATATCCTGTCTAGGTCAGAATCACCTGTTGCTAATTGACGCTCAAGTCCATATTCATTGTCAATCTGGTGTCATAACATACCTGTATGCACTGTTTTCTGATTTATACTTTAATGTGGTAAATATTACCTTCGCATTTGCCCTTTAGTTGTTGGCGAAAACGTGCTATACAAGCACATGATGTGCACTGCAGTTCAGTGCGGTAGATACAGTAGAATGTCTTGAATACATCACCTTTACCATACCTTCCATATTTCTGGTGATTCATGTGTGTTGCTTGCAGACTACTGGTAGCAAGTGCAGTGCAGCTCTTACGGTGTTTGACTCGCTGGATCACGAAGAATCAGCCTCGCTCAGCATTGTAGTACGGGTCACTGACCCGCAGGGCAAGTTCAAGGTGACCAAATTCACCGTTGTCATCATCGACGTCAACGATCCTCCAAGTGTAAGTATCCTTTGATTTCAATAAAGGACGGGTATGTATGAAAGTTCAGAGCATGGCTTGGTGTGGATTCTTCTTATACACCAGTCATTGAAATGGCATTATTTTATTTTATTTTGCCTTTCAAGATGTAAAAGGGATAGATATTATATTGGGAGATTGGCGTAGCTAAACATTGTTAACTTTGCGACTGTCAAACTCGCGTGGTCTTGTTTTCCTTGCTGATTGATAGACTCATGTGCGTTCCTCCATTCGCAGCCCACATGCACACCGTGCGTACACGATGCATGATCAGAGAGCCCAAAAATACGGCAGGGTTCCATACCTGGTGCATGACCAGCAGGCAAAGGCGAAAGTGCCTGCCTAGCACCTGTACTTTTCCTGAATCAGACACTGTGCGTACTACGCTGACTCCTCTCCTGCCGGACTGCTGGGACACTGCTTGTTTTTCCCACCCTCCCCCTCCTTACGTATCTCTATCACTCGTAATCCGAAAATAAATTGTGGGAGGGCCTCTATCCCTACATACAGTCATGTAGCTGGCAGCCATTGCTCATCTACACTACACTACAGTAGCTCTATAGCTGCCCTGTTGTATAAATGTACTTGTAGCCCAACAAGCTGGTCCCTGCCCGTAGCAGGCCGGCTGCCTATCTTTACCTCACATGTACACTGACCATCCACAGTCGCTGTGCTCTTCGGGTCGGCCGCCACCCTACCTATTCCTACTCAGCCTTTGACTGATGCCAGCTACTCTGCCCGTTATCCCCGCTATGCGTATTGACATAATGGGTGAGAAGTGGTGGACTAAAAAAGAAAATAATGCTGATGATGGCTGTAGCAGCCCTATTCTTTTGTGGCCTTGGCTAAGCAATGATTTCTGATTTGTGTGCTATAATTATGCTATCATTCCAGGATATCAACATGACCAGTGATGAAGTACATGAAAATAAGGTTGACGCATTTGTGGGTGCATTCCTAACCACGGATGATGATATAACGCAGACCCATAAGTACACGCTGCTCAACAGTGCCAATGGACGATTCATTGTAAGTGGGAGGGGACCTGTGGTGTGTGTGTCCGTGTTTGTGTGTGTGTTTTTGCGCTTTCGTGCATGCATGCGTGTGTGTGTTTGTGTGTGTGTACGTGCGTGTGTGTGTGTCAGTGTGCGTGTGTGTGTGTATGTATGCGTGCGTGTGTTGGTGTGTGCGTGCATGTGTGAGTGTGTGTATGCGTGCATGTGTGAGTGTGTGCATGTGTGCATGTGTTAGTCCATGAACAACCAATCAGCAACTCAGCTCTAGCTTGTGAAGGTTGTTACATTAGAACACCTCAGCAGGTTAGGAGCTGCTAATATTCGTCGAATGTCACTCGTTCTGCTGTGCTTTTCAGATCACTGGAGATGACCTGTATACGGTTGGATCATTGAACTACGAGGTCACGAAAACACTGACAATCAGAGTTCGTACCACCGATAGTGGCACGCCAGCGCTCAGCTACGAGAAAGACATCGTGATCCGCGTCATCAACGTCAACGAAAAGCCAACGTCGATGCACATTACCAGCGACCAGGTGGACGAGAACAGCGCCAGTGATACTGCCATAGGCAGTCTATCCACACAGGACCCGGACAATGTTGGAACAACGCCATTGCAGACGTTCAACTATGCCCTGCTAGATACTGCCGGAGGAAGGTTCAAGATCGACTCAGGAGTTCTCAAGGTACATCCACACCACTCATAAATTACTCTATCTCTATGTCCTATGCTGGAAATGAGAACTAGAGGGAATGTGTGTTCATGAGGCAGGTGTGACGGTAGGTACTTTATGCTGGCATGATTAGCCTTTGTAGCTACCATTCGGGCCGGGATCGCCCAAACACATTTCAAAAGTTTGATCTGAAATAACTGCAGGATTTCGTTAAATAATTGTACGTGGAGTGTGAAGTTGTGCAGTTCATACCGTAGTGGCTATAGTGGCTATAGTGGCTATAGCGTTTCCGACGCCCCTGTACAGTGGTTCTGCGTCCGGAGATGTCACGGCCAGCCTGGTTTAGGAGTTCATGGGGTTTCTCATTGGAATTACATGTATACTGGAAACATCCAGTGAAAAGCATCCGCCCAACACCCAACACCTGTTCATTTGGACATTGGTACCAGGCACAAGGGCTGCATAATTGTTGCAAATAGGATTTTAGCCTTTGTCCACATTCGTGAGCTTGATATCCCCCCCCCCCCACACACACACGCATCCACGTGAGCTTTAGGGACTATATACCTGACGTGTTGACCCTTGAGAGGAACGGCGGACTAAAATATATCATTATGGAAATTGCCAGTCACGTTGACTCGGATATCATCCGTGGAAGATTTAATGGAAATGTTCAAGTGCACATGCGTGAACTGCCTGCGTGGACAGTGATGGATGTTCATTGCTGTGCTTCTGTGAACGTTGTGTGTTTTGCCTTGCGTTGCTTGAAGGTCAATCCATCCAATGTAGCATGCCTAGCCCTGGGTGGCACATCATGCTGGTTGAACTACGAGGCGCAGTCCCAATACAGCGTGCTAGTGCGCTCAACTGACTCGGGAACGCCACCACTCTCGGCCAACTTTGTCGTCAACATCACACTGAAGGACATCAACGACAGGCCGCGGAAATTGTACATCACCGACTACAAGGTGGCTGAGAATTCCCTTAATGGCACTGTCGTGGGAACGTTTGGTGCGTCTGATGAGGACGCCTTCCAGCATCTCACGTATGAGCTGACGAGCGATGACCATGGAATGTAAGTAGGCGGAAATCGCTCTACTGTCCATCCAGAAAGATAAGAGCAATTTTTGCAAGACTGTCGTATGGAATGAAATTGATCTAGCCTTGCTATGTGGTGACGAAATCGCACCTAGACATGTTATGGAATAATCCGGAGTATAAATCGCACTGGAGTATAAGCCGCACCCAGATATTTTGTCACAAAATACAGACATCTACCCAATATTTTGCGGTGCATTTGACCAGCGTAGTATGAGACGCACTGATGTTTTGCGTGAATTGCATGTGTTTCAAGTGCGGCTTGTATTCCGGAAAGTATCGTAGTGGCAAACTTTGACCCGGACACGAGAGTTGGCACATACGAAACTTGTGTCTTACACATAATCTTGGGATTTGGTCTTCTGTTCCCAGGTTCAAGCTTGTCGGAAAGGAGCTCCAGAAGGCCAAGCCTGCAAACTATGAAATCACCACACAGCACAGAATAACATTGCGTGTGACAGATGACGGCACACCACCCTTAAGCGTAAGAACCTCCTGCAATGTGCTTTTTGCTTTTTGCTAAATGTGTGGATGTAAGTATATATGTGTGATTGTGTGTCTTTGTGTGTCTTTGTGTGTCTTTGTGTGTCTTTGTGTGTGTGTGTGTGTGTGTGTGTGTGTGTGTGTGTGTGTGTGTGTGTGTGTGTGTGTGTGTGTGTGTGTGTGTGTCAGCTAGTTCGGTTGGTGGGTGCACATATGCCAGATAGCGTTGGGTTTGTTGCCAACGAGCTTGGCTACTGGAAGGTGTAATTTTCTACCTGCCACATTCGTAGGTTCCAGGGTTCATATACTGTCTATTTGAAGTATACATATCTGTTAACCATGGACTACTTCTGGCTAGATTAACTCTTGTATGATCAAGGGTGCTAGTGAGGCTCATAATTATTAGATCCACTCTGATTTAGCCACCCACACTAGTAGCAAGTATTGCCTTCACTGGGAGCAGGGGTAAATGCAGTTGGATCCCGGGCCGGATACCCTGATTCCTTCAATCCTATTTTTTTTTGCACCTTGTCCTCACCCACTTACTGATGTGTGGTGAACCCATGAGTGGGATCATTTCGAACTCCACCCAGAGTGTGGGAAATTCAGGGGGTGTCGGCCGTTGGGCGGTTCAATTGCCATTGATTCATCATACCAAGATTCCTTTTGAATCTCTCTCACCTCTCCTGGGGGGAGACCCACGTGACTAGGTTTGGCAGTGAGCAACAAGTAGGAATGTATGTATGTATGTGTGTGTGTGCGTGTGTGTGTGTGTGTGTGTGTGTGTGTGTGTGTGTGTGTGAGTGTGTGTGTGTGTGTGTGTCCTATATGGTGCAGTGGTATGTGCAGTCGATTTCCAATCGAGAGGTTGTGGATTCAATTCCCGACGATTATGGTCGCACACGTCTTTCTTCTCTTTCTCATTCTCCTAGCTCTTCTTTCATTCTCCTGGGTGGTTACCAACAGCCAGTGTACGCCGGAGTATGTGGTGTGGCGTGTGTGTGTAAAAAATGAAAAAATAAATGAAAAATAGGGATTCACTGGCCAGGAAAAGCCACTTCAACCAGCTGTGTGGTGGATACCAGGCTAAAAATTAGTAGTGGTCAATTCATCAGCCTTGCAAGCTGTTAAATGGTGTAATCCCAGCACAAGTTGTTATGTCTAACATAGCTTGTTCGCTATCATCGCTTCCGCGATGGGCATGTGTGAGGTCTGTGAGGTGTTTGTGTGTGTGTGTGTGTGTGCGTGCGTGCGTGCGTGCGTGCGTGTGTGTGTGTGTGTGTGCTGCTCCTGGTGCTGCTGAGTCGGAATGTTTTCTGTGGCCTGGATGTAAATCCATGTAGATATTGGCAGTAACTTTGACCTCTTTTTACTTTAAAATATTGTTTGATATGACTGCAGATCAGTAAAACCTTCACCATCGAGGTTCTAAATGAAAATGAAGCACCGGTCAACACCAGTATCACCGCTACTGACGGACAGCTGGCCTTCGCCAAGGTAATAATGTGTTGTACAATGTATTTGGATTATGCCATGTGTGCTATTTTGTTTGGTACATGCAAAGCCTGGTGGCACTTACCATAATGTGCAACTCTTTTTCAGTCTTAGTGATGCGATACCTACTATGCACTGAAGACCGTATTTTTAAGTCGGTCAAATGGATTAACGTTTTGAGTCTGCTGGAGTTTTTTCACGTCGTCTTCCACTAGTTGTGTACCATTGGAATGTGGCCTGTGCATATCTTATATGTGGCCTATTCGTATCTTATGTGGCCTATTCATATCTTATGTGGCCTATGCATATCTTATGTGGCCTATGCACATCTTATGTGGCCTATTCATATCTTATGTGCCTTGCATATCTTATCTGGCCTATTCATATCTTATGTGGCCTATTTATATCTTATGTGGCCTATGCATATCTTATGTGGCCTATTCATATCTTATGTGGCCTATTCATATCTTATCTGGCCTATGCATATCTTATGTGGCCTATTCATATCTTATCTGGCCTATTCATATCTTATGTGGCCTATTCATATCATATGTGGCCTATGCATATCTTATGTGGCCTATTCATATCTTATCTGGCCTATTCATATCTTATCTGGCCTATGCATATCTTATGTGGCCTATGCATATCTTACAGAAATGAACTTCAAACTGTAGGTCAGCAAGTAACCAATCAATGCATATGCTTGTATTGCTGAGTGTTTTCAAAAATCCACATACAGCTCGTTGAACGCAATCAGACTCTTGAAAAGATGTCCCTGCTTCAAGATTTCATGCATTTCTTAGATGATTGGATGCCAAGTGTAGATAGGCTCACACTACATTTCCAATCAAACTGCTCTTCTCTCTTTCTCTCTCTCGCTCTCTCTCTCTCTCTCTCTCTCTCTCTCTCTCTCTCTCTCTCTCTCTCTCTCTCTCTCTCTCTCTCTCTTCTCTCTCTCTCTCTCCCTCTCTATCCACCTATCTTTCTGTCATGATTGCCATGTAGGACCTTCCGGAAGTGGAGGAGAACAGTGTACTCGGTACGGTTGTGGGCACAATCATCAGCATAGATCCTGATTACCAGCAGACACTGACCTTCACGCTGGATGATGACGCAAGCGGTCTGTTTTCATTGGGTACAAATAACTCATGCGGGAGACTCACTGACTTGACTGTAAGTTGGGCGACGTCAGAAACAGCTATTCTGCTTCATCCTGGTTTGGATGGTAGTGTGCATTGAATGTTCTTTGCTCACTCCGAGTCAGTCTCTGGGATAAGTGATACAGATTCTGTACGTGAATTTGACCATAGGCTGAGTGGTAGAAATCACAAAACATTTTATAGACTCAGTCCAAGAAGTAATGCGAGGGCCTGACATCAGCCTTTGGTGTTCGGCTCTTATCCACGTATTCGGGGAATGAGGAAGTGCAGGTAGAGTTCTATACATAATTATGCTGCAGGATTGGCATCATCAGCATACCAGCGTTTATACCTATTTTCAATGCTGTGGATTCTGTCTATGCTCCAGGGTCATCATTCTTTGTGCCAGACACAGCTGCTTGTATCTGGTGCATTGAACTTCGAATCAGTGAAGACGCATGATATTATTGTGCGAGTCACTGACCAGGATAACCGCTTCAGCGTGCAGAAGTTCACTATCAAGATCGTCGATGTCAACGATTTACCCCACGTAAGTCACGCGGACGTTGTTGTCTACTTCTTGTAGTTCTACAGCATCCATTGAGACATTCCAGCTGTCAAAAGGTTCATATGTCATACCTCCCATTATTGTAACTGTATAAAACGATTATTCGAATATTCAAACTAATCGTTTCACCCCTACTGCATATGCCACAGCATGTTTTAATACAACACTATTATAATCTCATACTTCAAGTCGACCATATCTATTATCCTGTAATGTGTGTGTGTATGTGTGTGTGTGTGTGTGTGTTTTTGTGTGCGTGTGTGTGTGTGTGTATGTGTGTGTGTGTGTGTGTGTGTGTATGTGTGTATGCGCGTGTGTGTGTGTGTGTCACTGTGTGTGTGTGTGTGTGTGTGTCACTCTGTGTGTATGTGTGTGTGTGTGTGTGTGTGTGTGTGTGTGTGTGTGTGTGTGTGTGTGTGTGTGTGCGTGCGTGCGTGTGTGTTTTTTAGGACATTGAAATCCTCTCGAGGACTATTGATGAGAACTCACAGATGGTGTACATCACAGACTTTGTAACACAGGACCAGGACCAGACACACACTCACACATACAGCCTCACCTCTAACCCGGGCAATCAGTTTGCCATCGTCAACAACAGCCTATACACATCAGATTTGGCAACACTCAACTATGAAGAGCAACAACAATGGGTAAGCTGAATGGAAGAAAGCATAGGAATTTTGAGGGCTTCTGCAACCTGTCTCCGTATTACGAGGCTCCATAACGAGACAATGCAACATCTCTTAGGCAAAATATCACCACCATTATCACTATGGAAACCTAGTATTATGAAAGGGAAAGTGTTGTACACCATTTTTTTCACTGTTGTTTGTCAAAACTCCGCTTGGGCTTTGACTTTGAGGGAGATGCTCTTCCATTTCCAGCGGGGCAAAATGACTGCTCATTCTGATCTAATCATACACAGGACACAGTAATCCATGATGACATCCTTTGAATTTCCCACGTTGAGAGAATCGATCTGACCTATGCACAATGCTTCTCTTGCATGGTATGAACATGTAACTCAGTTCTTTACCTTCTTTTTGAATGTCTGAGGGATTTTATTCCTGCATGTGTGTATGTGTGTGTGTTTTTGTTTGTTTGTGTTTGTCTGGGTTGCAGAATATTTCCATCTTGTCCACAGATGATGGAGTACCAGCATTGAATATCGAGGAATCGTTTGCTATTGATGTTGTGGATGTAAATGAGGTCATAAGCAGTATCAACATCACTGGAAACACGGTACGTGCTTGAAGCAGTGGTGGCATGATGTGCAATATGTGTATTAGTGTAGGTCGTCTTGTGTCGATGACATAGACAAAACACGATGCAGTGCCCACAGTGGAGGGTCGAACAGTACCCAAAGAATTAAATGACTTTCCGAGTTTCCGAGGAAACTGTTCACTATGACTTTATATAAAATTTAATATCTGGGACATCGTAAATCGAATGATAAAAAAGCAGCGGGATCATAATAATGGCAGTGCACCTCTACTGCACAATAACAGTCTGCCCATGGCTGGAACTGCTCGTTGTATTCTTTATCTTATTTCCATTCTATTAGGTGGACGAGAATAGTCCCGTGAGCACAGTCGTCGGTGAGCTTATCACCGTCGACCCGGACAACTTGGGGCCGAAGGGCGACTGGCAGAACGCCACCTGCGTGGCAACCGAAAATGCCGATGGAATCTTCGTCGTCACCGCCAACATTCTCAAGGTAAGATTGCCAGCGTGTCGCGTCAGCGCGTTTATGACACATTGTGCATGTCTCGGTGAAATGTCTGAAATGGTCTGGATGCCCGTGCCCTGAACATTCAGCCTGCACTGCTACTTAAGTGAAACACTTCAGTGTAAAGGTCCCAGCAGCCCGATCCCATAACGTTGGTGGTATCCTATTGCTTAGGCAACATAGCAAAGATTTTTCCGTGTATGCTCCATCATTGGTTGTGTCATAAGGTCGTACTTGCACATGTATAGTATGTGGGTGTTCCATCATTGGTTGTGTCATAAGGTCGTACTTGCACATGTATAGTATGTGGGTGTTCCATCATTGGTTGTGTGTGTATGTGTTACTATACCGGCGCTGCAGGTTGCCCAGGCCAGCATTGACTATGAGCTAAACTCCTCATTCTCAATCACAGTGCAATGCACGGATGATGGTCAGCCACCGCTGTCTAAGTCCTGGACATTTACGGTGGATGTGATCAATGGTAACGAGCCTCCAACGATGATCAACCTTACAAACAGTGAGTTTGAGATTGCCTGTCCAGTGCCTTTCCGGCCAAGTACAAGTACACGATGTGTACACCAAATTAATTAAATCAGAAATTTAATTTGGTACCTGTAATGGGAGTGACCTGTGTCCTGTGTGTTGTGCACACTTTTGGTACCTAGATCAATGTCACTAGCTTGGAAACATCCAAGTTTTGAAATGAAAGGGGGGGTGAGGCTGGGGCTGGGGAGGGGGGGGGGGTGAGGCTGGGGCTGGGGAGGGGGGGGGGGGGGTACGGTGCGTGGTAACATCACTCAAGAAATACGGTGATTTCATGCTATGTCTGCTTATGTCGCTCCCACCTGTGCATCCAATCAATCAGCTGCCTGAAGTCATATTCAGAGTGTTTTGAAAGTTTTTTTGCATCGCTGAAAGCCTGTGTTTATGCATATTTCTATGCTATCACTTTCAGACTACATCGATGAAAACGAACCAGCAAACTCTTCTGTTGGAACATTCAGTACAGAAGATCCTGACAATGAGTTTACAATCACGCAGGTGAGTAACTCATGATGCATGCTTCAAGCATGGCATATGTTTGTACAAGAATGAGTTCCGAGCTTAAGTGGCAGGGGCTGTTCTGGCCAAGTTTCCGTGAAATACGATGTGGCTCTGACCCGAGAATATACCGTTTATGGCAATCTGTTATGCAATCAAATGTTTCTGGCTGAGTAATAAGGACTGTGTTAATGGGTACATTTTACAACAGATTAATCAATAATCTTGTGATTAACCTGACACAAAGTACATGCCCTGTTGCATTTCGGCATGATTTTTCCTGCCCGACCCTTATGGCAGTATTTCCTTCACTGTGTGGTTGTTTCTTGTTTCAGACATTCACGTACACCATAGTGCATCCAGTGCCGGGTCTTCCCTTCACCATTGTTGGTGACGAGCTGATGACCACGCGCCCATTGAACTACGAGAAGAATGGAGTGTGGCCACTGGTCGTGGAGTCCACGGATTCCGGTGGTCTCTCAACCCTGCATACATTCCAGGTTGGTGGGCACTGCTAGGCCTTGCTTGCACACTTTGCCAATAGCCACTGTTAGTCACTCCTTGCATGTGCACATATACATGCGTTCACAATAGCCCGAGCATGCACTTTTAAGAGATAGGTGATGTCTCATTCCCATTTCAATTCTATCGTCTTTCTATTCTAAAAATCCAAGCCATACAGAGCGGCCGGGTGCATGCTCAAGAACAGGGTGACTATCATCGTTGCCTAGGCCGTTCTTACATGTTATGCACTATGGTCAATCAGTGTAGCTGTGTGCCTACGTATACTGCAAAGTAATGTTGATCTGCCCCCTCTCCAATTTCCATCCCCTGTCCAACTTCTGCCTGTAAAGCAACTTCAGAGCACTGCAAGACCACATGTTTTAACACCAATTACAAATGAGGACCTCTGGATATTTGTTGAATAATGAGTTAAAATGTGAGCTAATTCTGGCTGTAAAAATCGGAAAATGACTGTATTTGTGAAATCCTTCAAATTCTATCTCTAGCTGCTGCTAGCTGCTTGCCGGTACAGTCAACTATGATTCACCAAACATAACATTCTGCCAGTGAAGCGGGCACTCGATCACTGCTTATCGTGTGTGTGCGTGTGTGCGTGATGCTGCAGATTAATGTGAACGACCTGAATGAACCACCGACCGCTTTAGAGCTCATTGCTGCCGGCTATGTAGCTGAGAACAGTCCAGGTGGCTCGTACATCGGTGACGTCATTGCTATAGATGAAGATAGCAATCAATCGCACGTTTTTGAAGTTCTCGGCGCTGCACCTGGAGTGTTGTAAGTGGGCCACCGGGATCTGGTCATGCACAGCTTGGTGACAATGTATGATTTTTGGATTGTTGGATTTTCCTAATGTAGAATGAATGAACTTGAACAGAAATATTGCAGAGCTGTTTACTTGTCAAGGCAGCTGAGAAAGAAGAGCTTGTACATTTAGTGAAAGCTCGCCAATAGAAGCAAGGCAGGGGAAAGAAATCTTATACGTCCAGGGTAGCTTGTAAAATAGCCGTGACCCTATACCATTGTACTTGTATACATCAATACGGTAGAAACATGTGCCAGGCTCTTCACCGTCTGATTTCGTTTTGTTTGATTTGCTACAGGCTGAACAGCTCATCAATGGACTCCAGTTTGCTGGATGCATTTGTAATCGACCCGTTGACAGGCGTGTTATCTACCGGCAATCATACATGGGACTTTGAGACTAACGCGAGCTTCACTGTCTGGATACAAACAAGGTATGTTAGCTTCAATGTTAGCCAGAGGCACTTTGGATTGGTGTATTTAATGTCGAAGAACAAACTGGCAGTGTTGCCTTATTACATGAGATCGATTACAGG
This sequence comes from Sycon ciliatum, assembly GCF_964019385.1. Classification (NCBI taxonomy): domain Eukaryota; kingdom Metazoa; phylum Porifera; class Calcarea; order Leucosolenida; family Sycettidae; genus Sycon; species Sycon ciliatum. The sequence continues at coordinate 24,968,300 of NC_088650.1, forward strand.
CACACAAATATAAGGAAAAGGGAAAAGAATAAAAGAAAAAAATAGAGTAAACAAGAGTGTGCAACTGGAGTAGGTGCAAGTCGTAGAGCAGCGTGATATTGTAAGTATTTGTGACACCAGCTTCAGCATCACAATTATATTCATGAATAGTTTCCGAACACAACAGCTTCCAATGGTGACGGGCTACATTGTTCATTGTGCGCATATTCTCCGAAGCCAACATTAAATGCTCTGCTCTGACCTTACTATGGATGGACTTTGTGGGTAGTGTTGGCATAACTGAAACCGGTCTGTGCATGGTCTGTGTTTGCTTCTGTTTCCAGTGACGATGGTCTCCTGCCCAGTCTCCGCTTCATCGATGTTTTGGTTGTGAACATCAGTGACATCAATGAGAAACCCACCAACATCACCCTGGACTATACTCATGTAAGAACAACACATGCACACGTCCTTCAGGAACGGTTTTATTTTAATTCGCTGTGTTATGGCCGCGCGCGGTCTTTTCTAGCCTATATATTTGTGTACACAAGGCTAGTGAACGCTTCCTTTTGCCGGAATTGGCCCGATCATGCTATCAAGCTAACCATCATGCCGTTTCCTCGCCTGTGGTGCCCAGATTGCCGAGAACAGCCCCATTGGCACAGTCGTGGGAGACCTGACTGTGACCGACCCGGACAACTTCGGTGATCACGCTGGCTCCCAAAGCTTCAACTGCCTGGTGTTGAACGCATTGGCTCATTCGTTCAAGGTAAGCTTATACTACCAGCCATAGATGTAACATTAACCCTTTACTGTCCGATTAAAAATGTATACAAGCCCACGCAATCACCAAATCTGAACCTAGAATGAGACATAACTTTGGTTTGAATTGGACAATTTCCACGGTCTTGGGCATCCTGGAAGGGCCTTGACGAGACAACGCAATGCGCCCACACTCGATCCCACAGAATGCACTGGTCCAGCGCTGCAAGCCAGGGAACGCTCTCCAGCGCTGAGCTCACGCTCGAGATCGGTCTCCATCCACCATGTCACTCCCGTTGCCCGTATCGAGCTCAATTTGTTTTGTGGAGACTCCCGGGAACCTACTTTTGAAGTTGAATAGGTGTAGTCTTGCAAACAAGTGACGTAAACATCGCTTTGGGTATTTGTCGAGGCAACAGCTGACAGATTTGACCAAGTGACGATAATTTCGAAATGCCTACCCCATCGATCCCATTGGATCGATGCTTGTATGTACAGACAGTACAGGGTTAAGTTTCCCGACGTTCCTGTCTATCCTACTGTCATGTACTGTGCATGTGCGTAGGTTGTCAACGACACTGTACTGGTCGTCTCCAAGGACAACCTGGACTACGAGAACGAGGTGTCACATGACATTGAGGTGAGTGCCACATCGTATAGGCAGATTCATGCGGACAATTACACTCGCAAGGCAGAATAGGTGGGCATGTTCAAAGTGAGCTTGTAATTCCCACTGAAATTCAAGTTTGACTGACTCTCGGACATCCAGAGTACAGAATATACCCTAAAAAGCCTTGACTCAGTGACTTCGAGAGTTTTGATTTTCTCTCTTCCAGGCATCAAGCATAGCGAAAGAATCTATTTCTTTTGAATTTGTATGCAATGCAACAGCGGACCAAGGCTGTGTTGTTGTAATTTTAGCACATACATGTAGTGCAATCATCAGATGCATCCTTTGTGTGTATATCGTCATACTGAAGTACTGTATATTGTATATTGTGGGTATTATCATGCTGGTCTTGCGTAGATACAATGTTGGGATGATGATGCAGTCAGTCCCCTCTTCATCAACAAGCAGTTCACCATCAATGTGACCGATGTCAACGAGGCGCCAACCATGATCCAACTGTCCAACGTGACAATCTATGAAAACCTGGGACCCCATGCCGAGGTAAGCATGTGCTGACGTCATACTCTTGATCAAAGGTGGCTTGCACAATATATCGGTCTCTCACTTGCTCTTCTGTAGTTGGCGTGACCTTTAACATTCAGGCTCGTTTCTCTTAGTTTGAGCAAACAGGTATCGATAGTACAATATTATCATAACTAGAAGCTGTATGGTAAGTAAGGTCACAAATCATTCTGAAGATTTCCTACAAATAGTGCTCTTTGTTCTCCGTGTATCACTTCTACTCTCCTGTGCAGCTTGGTACCATTTCAGCTGTTGACCCTGACAATGACGTGGAGAAAGTGCAAAATATCACGTTCACACTGCTGAACCAGAACACAACTGACGTTCCGTTCATGCTCGTGGGCGGCTACATCGTTGAAGCTAGCGATGACCTGGACTACGAGACCAGGGACTTGTACACGCTGACGGTGAATGCCACAGATACGGGAGTACCACCACTGACTACCCAAGCGGAGTTCAATGTCTCGGTAAGCAACGTTATCATACATAACATTGTATGGTGGTAGTGCTGTGAAACCTGTGTAAAACCTGTTTGAAACCTGTGCAAAACCTGTGTAAAACTTGTGTTAACCATTCATTCATAGCGCTGAGACTGAACGCTGGTTCTGAAATACAATCGGTATTCCAAGCCAAGTGGTGATTAAATTCAGGTGGCCTCCAAAGAAAGGTGGTCCTCGAAGAGAGGTGGTCTTTCAGCACAGGTTTAAATGTATGTTGAAAGGAATTTGAAATGACTGGTCCTCAGTGACAGGTGGTCTCTCGGCACTGGGGATATGGTGCATTGTATAAAATGTACATACTGTAAAGATGTGGGCATGCTAGTAGGACCCTGTATTGACTGTCAGCACTTACTCAGTCTGCCGTCATTTGGCGTCCATGGCCAGAGCGGAAGCAGCATTAAGTACTGCTGGCACCAATCATCCACGATGAGGCAGGCAGCAGGCCATACGGTCAGTGTAGTTCAGTCTTTGTAGTGCAGGATGCTCTCGCAGTTCGCTAGCTGGGTCGGTGTTTGCGGCAAATTGCCTTCGCTACTTTGTTGCCGTGTGGGGTGTTCACTGTTGCATTCCTGTGTGTCTGTTTGATAGGTTGTGGATGTGAATGACCCACCAACTGAGGTGGTCCTGAACAGTACTGGTGTTCCGGAGAACTCACCAGCTGGTACCATCATTGGCCCACTGTCAACTAAGGATGAGGATCTGGGACAGACGCACACATACCAAGTGCTGGAAATTGCCAACGTCAGTGATGCCAGTGAGTTAGACGAGCGGACACGAGTCGCCGCTGTACTGTATTTTCTCTGCTAGCCTTTCTGGCCGATATGCATCCCGAGGCAATGTTTGCTATGTTGTCCAGAGCAGCACAAATTAATAATTGTATTAAGAATCACTGAGATTAGTCGACCTGCCCCCAACACCTTCAAACTCTTCATGCACCAATATCCAATGCCCACCTTATGAATCCTGATGTGATGTGATGTCTACACTCTGTACTTCGGTTTGTTTGCAGCCATGTTTGCTATCAATGGCGACCAGCTGATCCTATTGAGAAGTGTCGATCATGAGACCAGGAATGAGTGGCAAGTGCGCGTGCAGACCACTGATAGTGGACAGCCACCACTCAGTCATCAGGTACAATCAATTGTTTAAAGGATTGTTTTGCTAACACTATTGTTAAACCCATCCTAGCCGTGCCCATCCCCTCTTCATTCCTGATGATGGGTATTTTACGACCGAAACGTTGAAGTACTATTTCCTGAAATGAATTTGTGAAACGCAGTGAATGAATGTGAGCTAGCGGTGCTCACAACCCACTTTTACTATTTTTTAAAGATTTTGAAAGGTTCCCAACATGCTCGAAACTAGTTCCCAGTACCCGAACACGGATCCATGTACAATTTACATGCATGTGCACTTGTTGAAAAAGCACACTCGAGCCAAACAATTTGTCTTCTACTGGCATCAGCATCATCTACATTGTACTCCATTATCAATATACTGCAAAGAGCTTCTCTTAAACAGCTCTCATTATCAATATACTGCAGAGAGCTTCTCTTGAGCAGCTCTCATTATAAATATACTGCAGAGAGCTTCTCTTGAGCAGCTCTCATTATCAATATACTGCAGAGAGCTTCTCTTGAGCAGCTCTCATTATCAATATACTGCAGAGAGCTTCTCTTGAGCAGCTCTCATTATCTTTTTGGTTGAGGCTGCAAGAGGCCATTGTTCCCAGCACTCACGCTTGGCAAACATTTCCCTTTTATCTCTATGCAGAACATTGTGTATGTGAAGATACTGGACGTGAATGAAGTTCCAAGTGAAATCCAAATTGATTACAATGCAACGTTTGAGGAACATCCCATGGACGGCACAGTTGTTGCAAATTTCACAGTGGTCGACGAAGACCAGAACCAAACGCACACGTGTTGGCTGCAGCAAGGTGGAGAGAGTTTTGATCTCATCAATCCCGTGATCATGGGAGAAGAGGAGATCACTGTGGAGGTGAGTCCGGCAAGCAGATAAAAACATATGGTTATGGGGTACTAGCTGTGCTGGTGCTTGTTAGCAACAATCCGAACTAGCGCACACGCTGCACTGCATTGCTTGGTACTGCATTCAAGATTGGCGTCATTCGCTTTGTTTTGCTGTGTAATCACAAATGGCACCCGGCCCGTTTTGCTGAAAAGAAAAACCAATCTTGCATGCCCTGCTGTATTCTTCCTGACAACAGATTGTGCTTCAGCAGTGTTTCTTTTACCGATGAATGTGTATCTTTTGAGATGAGCATTGACAAAGGCCTCCCCTCTGCCCCACCCCTCCCCTGCGCCCCCATCCCGGGCCCTCAACCCACCCCTAGCCCTCCAAAAACTTCAACTGTGTGTTAACATGGAGGCGTGACCCTACTCCTTCAAGTATCCCACTGCACTGCGGTAAACGGGTCAGGGCAAAATGCAAGAGCATTAAGCACACATCCCACAATATCCTGGTAAAAGCTAATTCCCAGAGTATTTGTCTTAGTGTGTTGCAAAACTGTAGAAATATAACTTTCCTTTATTACATGCGGAGGAAAATAATAGTCTGCTACCAAAAGTCACAAACTGGTCTTCTGCGCATCTTTCTGCTGATTTCATGAGTTGAAATGTTATGACTTTCCACCCCTCGCCAGTTCGACACACCCTTGTGCACGACTTTTTTTCCTGCTTTGTCCATGATTTTGTTGATTGAAATTTCCTATTTCCGATGGGAAATGGTCATTTCTTGCTGCATGCATCTGTAGAGGTGCTAAAGATAAGAACAGTCCCATCGTTGGGCCGATTTTAGGTATTGAGCTATCTTACAGTGATACTATGACCTGATGAAGGCGAAATGCCGAAATAGAAATAAAATAGAAATTGATGTGAACATGATGTACAGTGTTTTTGCAGAGTTGTGGAAACGAGCTTGTCAGCTTGAATGCCTTTCTTCTAATGAAACTGCAAGAAGCCTCGCCCTTACTTCTGAGTTAAAACAATACGGTTCAGATATTAGTCCTGAAGAAGGGTGTGATAATGATACTCGGTTTCTGGTGTTTTTGTTTTCATAGGTCTCGAACAGCACAGCTTTGGATTATGAATCAGGTCCTGTAGCCTACATTACCATCAACTGCACAGATGATGGCGAGCCGCCATTGTCCATTGCCAAATCACTGTCCTTCACTCTTGAGGACGTCAACGAGCAGCCAACAGCTGTGCTACTCTCTGGGACGCACAACGTGTCCGAAAACTCACCAATTGGGCATGTTGTGGGCAAGCTAACCACCATTGATCCTGACAAGGGACAGGCATTTACGTACGCTCTGTTCGGAGAAGGATCCGATGCTTTCACGGTAAGGGTCATGAGGTAGATGTGGTTCCATCTTAACTCGCTCTCTCTCTCACTCTCTCACTCTCTCTCTCTCTCTCTCTCTCTCTCTCACTCTCTCTCTCTCTTTCTTTCTCTCACCCTCTCTCTCTCTCTCCCTCTCTTTCTCTCTCTCTCTCTCTCTCTCTCTCTCTCTCTCTCTTCTGAGAATTGACTCCACATGAATTTTGGATTGCAATACTCTCTGATAAGCTTCAAGTAACCACTCAATCTCTGTACATCTGGTTGTTTTGACCGTCTGTGAGGTCTCATCACTGGAGCTCAGAGTAACAGTTAACTGGCTGAGCTGATTGCCGAGCTGATTGCACTGAGATCCATGGTCACCCTGATGATTGACCAGTGAGCCGCAAAATTAGATGACATTTCAAGATAATAGCAACAGTAAATAGGCTATTTCTGGTGTTGAAGAGCAGAGTTGATCATGTGTCGACGGCTGAATTGAAGTCCCATAGACAATTAGATAAGCCCAGTGACCACTAAAATATCTCAGTACTCCTTGTCAGTTTTGTTGCCATTTTGTCGCACTCGCTGACTGTATATGATCTGGTTACGTTGGTAGGCAGTTAGTCATAACTCGTAACATTTCGTCCTTTTTATCCATGATTACTTTGGCTCGACGTCCACGTTTAAACACCAATAATAGTTCTTATAGATAAGAGAAACAAATGAAATCTATGTGTAGGTTGACTGATTGATGCCAGTAGAGGCAAGGGAGTCGGCCGAGCAGGTGTGCCTCTTGCCATCTTCCCTGGTTAGCCTCATGCAGCAATGCAACAGGATTGCTGGCACATTTACTATTGCGAGTCTTTGCGACTGTAGCAGGATGTAGTGAAAATGCTGTACTTTGGACTTGTTGTTCCTGAATCTTCTTTCATCTTGACCAATTTATAAAAAAGTAAAAAGGACCAAGGAACTACAAGTTACACTATAATGTCCACTAACACCACCAGTTACTAAACAATCAGCTCATGCGATAACATTGCACGACACTGACCGACGGTACTGATGTTGCTGCATGACAGCACTGACTCACGGCACCCTTTTCGTTTGTGCTCTGCCCGATTGGGCACCCACTGTAAAGGGCACGATACAACACTTTGCCATACATGTCCGACTCACTTTGCACACTTGTTTTCCTATAATCACACAACTCCCGAGAACAGGGACAGATCAATAAAGAACACCTTCTAACCAACAAGAGAATTAGGAGCTTGTGTCTGTGACGAGGGTTGTGCCACGGGGCACTAGGATCTCACGAAAACAACTGACGTTCTACAACTAACTGGCTAACAGCTCTAGCACATCTTGGATACGCACTCCAACAGCCTTCCAACTTGGAAGGTTCTAAGTTATAGAAATAACATAAGGAGGGGAAGGTGAGCGCAACCAAGATAAGCACGAGCTGAAAGTCTCAGCTGTGAAGGACATTGGCGGATGTTCATGCATGTTGATGACGATACTGGCAAGACCATTGGACAATATGGTCAAATCACGATTCAAGGACGCAAAGCAACATTCCACACAACTTGCGTGGATGTTATTTATAACTTAGAGAACCTTCCAAGTTGGAAGGCTATTGGAGTGCGCATCCAAGATGTGCTAGAGCTGTTAGCCAGTTAGTTGTAGAACGTCAGTACCGTCGGTCAGTTTCGTGCAATGTTATCGCATGAGCTGATTGTTACGTAACCGGTAGTGTTAGTGGACATTATGGTGTAACTTTTACTTGTAGTTCCTTGGTCCTTTTTTACTTTTAATGTTTATATAAATAATCCTTGGCTCTCCATCCGAGTTCATCTTGATGAATGTTTGTATTTATGTTTTTACTGTGCCTTAGGTCAATGAGGTCTTGGGTCAACTTGAGGTGGAAAGCTCAGCTTGGCTAAACTTCGAAGCCATCACCAACCCTTACCTAGAGCTAATCATTGAAACCTCTGATAATGGCCAGCCATCAATGTCCTATAACCAGACACTTAACATCACGATCATCGATGTCAATGAACCTCCGTCTGACATTCGCCTGATCGACGTCAGCAACTTTAAAGAGGATACCCCCGAAGGCGCTATCATTGGACAGCTGGTGTGCACAAATCCCGAACCAAACCAAACCGTATCATACGCTATTGAAGCCAGTAGTGGTGAGGAAAGTGGGCCGCAGTTTGGAGTTTATGTGAATGGAACTTCCTCTTACATACAACTCTTATCACGCGGCAACCGCACTGAAGACAGCCCAGAAGACCCCACTGCAGACTACGCTGAAGAAGACCCCCTGGGAGACCTAGGTAATTTTGTGCTTCAAGTGAATGCCACCGACGATGGAATGCCCCCGGAATGGTCTCTCGGCTCAGTCAGCTTCAATGCGACATTGCTTGATCCGTGCAGCACAGGAGCACTGGTATGTCCAACTGAGGCTATGTGTGTTCGAGAGAATATATCTTTCGCTTTCTGCGAGTGCAATAGTGGATACAGACTGAACACCACGGCTAATACCTGCGCACCGATCGATGACTGCACGTTTACAGTTGACCCTGGAGACTTTGTAGTGGAAGATGGCCCCACACGTCCAGCAGGTGGTGGGCTATTTCCCACACCTCCACCACCTCCTACAGGACCGCAGCCAGTTTGCCAGAACAATGCCACCTGCACGGACCTTCTGAACGGCTTCAGCTGTGCATGCCAGCCGGGTTTCACCGGCACGGAATGCGGCGAACGTATTGATCGCTGCTTGACACAGGCATCGAGCTGTCTGAATGGTGCTAGATGTAGCGACAGTCCTGCCAAGATGTATTGTGCATGTGTTGCAGGGTTTTCTGGTGATATGTGTGAGACAAATATAGATGATTGCGCCATTGTCGACTGCGGACCGGGAAAGTGTGTAGATGATGTTGACCGATTCGACTGTCAGTGTCCTGAGTCGTACACCGGGACAACTTGCCAGTACTTGGCGGACGCTTGCAAGGACGATCCGTGTGGCCAAGCGGACTGTGTGCCAAGGAAAGTAACTGGTACATCAACTAGCGGCACCTCGCAAGAGGGTGGCGCCAGCATTGGTGTAGCAGAAGGTGACTCCTCCGCATCCTCCTCGTCAGTATACGTGTGTGTTCCTGGAAGTGGTGTAGTTACTGACGTCTTTCCGGGGGGACCGCTGACACCTGCTCAGCTGGAAGCATGGAGACAGCTGGTTTTGACTAGTCCACTGCCAAGTCCGGATGGTGAAGTGGACTACGCTGACGATGTTTACATTCTGCCTGGATCTGGAGGTGGTGAAGTCATTCTCACCGTTCTGCTGAATGGACTGCCAGTCGATCCAGAAGAGGTTAATGCCGCCGTCACTAAATCCTGCAAGGGGCCCACTGTTCCGGCGGATGCAGCTAGCCTGTGCCAGAGGTGGGCAAACAAGGGGAAATCGACCGGCAACGGTCCAAAGAGTGACGCAAACAAGGCCACGGATGTTCCATCATCGACGGTCTCCAAACCCGTTGTATGGGGAGTAGTTGCTGGTCTGCTTGCTGGCCTGGCTGCCATTACTGCTCTAGTTACGTACAAGGTCAAGACATCCAGAGCTAAGCTTCGTATGAGCGTGGAGCAAAACAGAGCGAGGGATGGACTTATGGATGATCGAGCTGCAGAGGAGTTTACATTTGACAGCAGCACCTACGAGGCGCCAGACAGGGCCGCGCCGCCCTTTGTTCAGAACCCTCTGTACCACGATCCGAGTATCAACAACATTCAAACGACTGGACGAGAAGAGGTGAGCTCAGTGTGTGTGCGTGTGTGTGTGTGTTTGTGTATGTATGTATGTGTGTGTGTGTACATCGGTGCATGCTAGTGTGTGTGTGTGCATTTGTGTGTGTTCTCTCATGGTTCTCTCTGTCTCTTTCTCTCCCCTCTCTCTATCTCTATATCACTCTCTTTCCAGCTGCAGCATCCAACTATCACAAACGAAGCCCATTGTTCCGTTTGCAAAGTAACAGATAGGTTCCGAACAACGTTATTCAAGTTATTACGTTCTTCTCCGGTAGAATTGTTCAGCTTGTTTCACCTTCCGCAGGCAGAAACACAAGAGTTCAGCCATCAGCAAGCCAAGTAGAAAACACTTGCTGAGCTCTGATTGGCTGAGGGCCGGGTTGAATCGATCTAACAATACGTACAAAAGTAAAAAGAAAGTAAATTACCGTGTCCGTTCCCGAAGGGAACTCACGACGGCCACTAACACCCGATAAACCCAACACTACGTACACTGTATGTGTAACTGTGTTCCGCCATACATAGTTTTCGAATCACGTAGTTGCCCTTGGCAGCTCCAAACGCGACAGTGTACAGCCTGAGGAGAGAATTATCAATTTATACCCCAATCCACACTTACGGAGCACCTCCGTTAACAATAGAGCTCCATCTACGTACTCTACGTAGACAGCTTTCCGTAAATGGAGTGCAAACTCGCGAATTCACGGGTTTTTCCGACCACTTACGTTAAGTTGCTCAACTGAACGCAGTGTGGAACCTAATGTCTAATTCTTGCAATGGTACGAAGTAGTGGTTGCGACTTCGGCGATAATTTGTAAGAAAGAGTTTGCTCCCCACACCGGAGCTCGCGCTATTCCGCCGACTTTACTTGACACTTGACTGACTCACGACAGCCATCCAGAGCACACGAGAAGTCCATCGAACCTTCGACTCGGCAAACCTGCAAGAAAGCACCACTCCCTGCTCAATACACAGTGTTTCGGGGAATTCACCCCTCATCAGTTGAGCTTGAGTAGGCTGAGGAAGATTGTGCCTGAAGAGCACCACTTATATAGTGCTCTCCAGGCACAAACATCACCAGCAGTGGCGTAGCCAGGGGGGGTGCTTTGGGTGCCCAAGCACCCCCCTCAAAAATTTCAGGTGCCATTTTCGTACTGCTGTGGATCTACGCCCGCCCGCGATCGAGACTCGACGTCGACAAGACGCTGCGCTGCACGTGCGTTGTACAACTACCGGTATAGACTCGCACTTTGTGTAGCTAGACTTGGTAGAAGTGAAAGAGAAGTGGCAACGTCGTTTTGTGATCCGCAAGTCGAATGGATTCTTATGAAAATGTCGATCTTGAAGTATTTCAGTCGAGGGAAGTCGAAGAGACCAGATACCAGTAGCAGCAGTGCCAGTGCCATTTCCGAATCTGACGAATCTAATTGCGAAATTGTCGAAGTCGAAGACTCGGAAGAGCCGCAGTTGTCGCCCTTGGCTGTACCAGTAGCAGTCGTCCGAAATGACATCGGTACCTTTATGGAGGACATTGCGAAGGGTGCACCGCTCGACGACGACGTGATGTTTGCCCTGCTAAAGGACCATGTCCAACCGGATAGTTCGTTTGTTTTCCCGAAGAATGGTGGCCGGTCTTTTCAGCCCCGCTGGCTCGATGTATACAAGCCATGGCTGGTGTTTAGCCCTTCGCTTTCCGGCGGAGTCTGCGTGGATTGAACGAACTTCAACAATTGTCTGTATTATATTCTGGGTCTAACCACACCCTGTCAATCTCTTACCATCCAACTTCTGTAGCAAAGTACTGTGCGTTTCATACGATTATCTGACTTTTTATTGAATCATTGGTGGAATGGAAAATAATGAAATAGATGCAAAAATGAAGGATTTGGCACTCAATATCGAAAATTTTTCCGGGGGAGGGCCCCCGGACCCCCCCCCTTTTTTCCCGCAGGCCCACACTTCCAGTGAGCACCCCCCTCAGCCACAATCCTGGCTACGCCCCTGACCAGGGATACAAACTTACAGAGACGCTCCGTTTCCAGCGCGACAAACACCTCGTGAACACCAGATAGCGGAATAGCGCGAGCTCCGGTGTGGGGAGCAAACTCTTTCTTGCAATGGTTTCTCAACAATCTACTGAAGGCAAATGAATCTGTTGATGTGCTGTTTAGATCACCTCACCAATATATGAACAATCACCCGATGCAAACATGGATTATGACAAGTTGAACAGAGACGGTAAGTCCCCTTAGCGTAGCACCACACTCAGGGTTGTTGTGAAGCACTGCCAGCAATATGTTTATACTTGTACAGCCAGACCTCGCTTAGCTGCACACATCCGTTTTCCACAAAAGTATCCGGATAGGCGAGGGAGCCAGATAATCGAACACACATACTGCGTGTATGCATGCCATATGCTGTAAAAAGGCAACCAACGATTTTCTTACGAATTGGTGAGGGATCCGGATAAAAGAGGACCGGATAAGCGAGGTCTGACTGTACCGTATTTTCCGGACTATAAGCTACAGTGGAGTACAAGCCGCAGCCAGATTTATTGTCACGAAATACAGACATCTCACCCTGTTTTAACCACGGTGATTTTGACCATCGTAGTATAAATCCCCCGATTTGTTTTAGGTGAAATACTGCTGTTAAAAGTGTGGTTTATACTCCGGACAATAGAGTGCATCAATAATGAGTGATGTGAATTTTCATTATTCGATGCGGCTTACAGGAATTGAGTGTATTACGTGATAGCTGACAATAAGACATTAGTAACCTTTAATACCAGGTGTGTTCTGTGAAAATACCCATTATGCCCGGCATGTGCAGGTATGCACAGTCGCTCAGAGCTTGTTGGTGTCTATCATTCATAGGGTTCCCTGTAATAAGACGACACCGTCTGTAGGGTTCCCCTATTAAAATAATATATACTACTACTACAGTGTTATCACACTTGCCGAGGGTTAGCCGATGATGATCCTTTGTTTGCACCCAGTGTCAGGCATTTTCCGAACTGCTGTTGTCTTTGTCTGACCTGTACTATGTTAACAGGCGGTAATGGTAGTGATGACGATACATACGCCCTCATAGGCCAAACACCAGGTAAGCTAGCGTGCTCATCATGATGATCTGCAGCTGAATACCACCAATACTCAATAGAGAGTTTGTGCAACTCGTGCACGAGTATGAATCGCCATCTGACTTGTCAGCTGGATTCGAAGATTCGTTCGGCTGCTCTTTTCTGAGCAGCCGAACGAGTGGTGACTGTACAAAACAGCCACTTGTTTTTATCTGCGAATGGCGATGTGAGTGAGGCAAAATTCTCCAATGTGCACAATCACAGTTCTGTATTATCTGGAGTATATCCATATGGACTGCGAATATTCAGTCACTGTGAGATTGCTTTTCCACTCTGTGCCCATGCTTCTCCTTCTTCAATCTACATTATAAAGTTATGGATGTGTGTATGTGTGTGCATGTGTGTGCATGTGTGTGTGTGTGTGTGCGCGTGTGTGTATGTGCGTGTGTGTGTATATGTGTGCGTGTATGTGTACATATGTGCATGTGTGTCCATGTGTGTGTGTGTGCATGTATGTGTGTATGTGTGTGTGTTCCCATTGATGCAGGTGTTGGCATCAGTAACCCTGGTTATATGGGCGGGTCTGGATAACCTTCACTGAGTCAGAACCTCAGAACTGTTTCGTTTGTCAAAATTCTCTCGTATCACACAATTGCTTTTTTGTTCGCACCCTCTTTGATATTCACCACGTTGCTAGTACATGCCTAAAAGCACAATCATGTACAATGTCTGCCGTTTTCTGATGTCTTGCTAGCCATGCACTGTTCACGGGTTGATAGGGATGCATTCACGGACTTGTCACTCCACGGCACGCTCCCACTGTGTTACACTTTGCTGGTTGTGATGATGTACCAGTGTGCCATGTACATGTAGTATTCCCTAAAGTAGCTATTTACGGCTTTGAGGAATACGTGTATCTATTTCCAGAGATTCCAATATTTGCCTTTCTGGAAAATAATGCACACCCGGCATCATTTCCTCAGCCGGTATCATGCATGCCACGTGTGTCTAAATAATGTTACCGTAACTATAATGATATCCGCATCTATAACCAGAATGTAGCCGTGAAAACATGAAAGTGAGCGTTTTAAACTTTTTTAGTTTAGATCAATACTTCTCATCTCCACATCTGTCTAAATTATAAGCTCCATATAATAATATAATATTCGCGGGATCCGCGTTTATAGCACTTTTTTCTTTCACTCTTTGTTGTTGCACATGCTGGGAATATTAAATATTTTTTATCTTTCCCAGCTAGATCAAATTGTTTGCTCAAAGAAAATTGTCCTTGTCTTGCATAATCGTTCACATAATACTTTGTGAATAGGCGACGCTGAGATAAGATCTGTACTGAGTCAGACATTGTACGTAGCAATAACAAAATCATGGCATAACAATACGACTATTAGTTTGAGGGGAAAGATGCAGACGGGAAAAATCTGTAGAAAAAATTGACTGTCACCACCAGGACTCGAACCAGGGACCTTCGCTTGAGGCCAGCGATGCTCTAACCACCGAGCTATGGTGTAGCTGTCATCCCAGCAGAGACCTTTCAACATTTTTCCAGAAACCTTCATCAGGGGCAATAGTACGTTCTCAACAATTATCTGGTCACGAATAGCAACACATATAACATGCATGGGGAAAGTTAGGTCGTCAAATACCGGTATTTGACGACTCCTTGCACTTCACCTTGTTTCAAGTTTTTTCTCCACACTCTAAACTCTTTGATTCGGCTTTTGTTTGCAGATATATTATGCACATGGGCGATTTTCACTATCTTAGCCATTCTACGAAAGATGTTGCGACATTGGCGGTGATTAGTGAAGGAAGTGTCTGGTCCGAACGTCGTTGCTCGCGCTTCCTGCCGACTGACTTGACACTTGACTGACTCACGACTGCGTCTGGAGCGCACGAGAAAAACCCGTCGAACCGTTCACTCAGCAAACCTGCGAGAAAGCACCACTCCCTGCTCACAGAGTTTCGGGGAATTCACCACTCATCAGTTGAGCTTGAGAAGGCTAATGAAATTTCTGCTCCGAGAGCACTGCATCAATGTCTAGACGTTCTCACAACTCCATGTGCGAAACTGACTCGCGCTGCTATCTGGTAGGTCTACATGGTGCTCACGAGGTGTTTGTTGCGCTGGAAGCGGAACGTCACTTCCTTCTTAGTAATACCGGTAGTAGTACAGTGTAAGTTAGTTGGTATCCCTAGTGATGCTTGGGTCAGAGAGCGCGATTTAATGATTATGTAGTATAGTGCTCTCGGAGCAGAAATAATTTCATTTTGAGTCAAGGTGAGGGGTGAATTCCTTGAAACACTGTGTATTGAGCAGGCAGTGGTGCTTTCTTGCAGGTTTGCCGAGTGAAAGGTTCGACGGGCTTCTCGGGTGCTCCAGACGCACTGAGTTGTGAATCAGTCAAGTCAGTCGACTGGAAGCGCGAGCTCCGACGTTAACCGGGAGCAGACACTTCATTAGCCATTCTACGGTACAATAACATCTACATGTACCTTCACTGACGAGAGACGCAGAGTTGTATTATACTAAGCTGTCTTTATATTGGAAACAGCTGTACACTGTACGAAGGAATTCAGAACCAACGGATGTGTCGCTTTGCTGGTGCACTGGCGGTACATGTATACATGGTGTGCTATGACAACGTCGTTTTCGAGGTAGGCTGGAGAGCGCAGTTATAATTGTGGTGGCTGATGAATAATCTGTACACGGCCGAATACTGCTGCTTACCCGTTTACTTAGACAAGTGGTCCTTGATGGAGAATTCTATTCCCTGCTGCATTCATACCAGTGACCAGGCAGTGCAGTGATACATGACCGTATACTGTGCGGCAAGGACTGAGACACAGTCTGTCCCTGCGGGAATTTGCGGAAAAAAACTCTCGAAAACTTGCGCAAGAAATTGCGGCAGAAATTAACAAAAAATGCTACGAAAAGTGCGGAATGATGCAGAACTTGCCAGGAATTCGTGGAATTATTTGCAGAAAATTGCGGATTTGGGCCAAATCACGAAATTTGTTACATCGTTTATCTACTCGGGAGTCGTACTGTGCAAATAACCTACCGGATCATGGAAAGAACTGCGTGAAAAGTGCAGAAAAATGTGAGATATAGTGCAGAAAACAACAAAAACGCGGGAAATCGCGGATTTTGCTGAAAATGGCGGGTTTAGGCCAAAATCGCGAAATTTGTTGCATCCGTGGAATCGCGATTTCCTGGAGGGACAGCACAGTACAGGTGAGTGTCTCACACATTTACCATCCTGCGGCTTGCAAACAGAAGTGGATTGTGTTTCTAACTGTGCTGCTGCTGCTGTGTAGTATAATGTGAACAAGCACAAGTGCCAAAACTTAGGCATAAGTTAAGTGCCAGCACTTGCCCGTGATATCAAACTTTTAAAGTAAGTTTATTATAATGAAGCGGCATACAGCAGCAGCTCTCAGCAGGATTGTACTAAGTCGTGATGTAGCACAAGTCTGTCCCTCCAGGAAACCGCGATTCCACGGATGCAACAAATTTCGCGATTTTGGTCCAAACCCGCGATTTTCAGCAAAATCCGCGATTTCCCGCGTTTTTGTTGTTTTCTGCACTATATCTCACATTTGTATGCACTTTTCACGCAGTTCTTTCCATGATCCTGTAGGTTATTTGCACAGTACGACTCCCGAGTAGATGTACGATGCAAATAATTTCGTGATTTGGCCCAAATCCGCAATTTTCTGCAAATAATTCCGCGAATTCCTGGCAAGTTCTGCATCATTCCGCACTTTTCGTCACATTTTTTGTTCTGCCGCAATTTCTTGCGCAAGTTTTCGAGAGTTTTTTCCGCAATTTCCCGCAGGGACAGACAAGTAGTACCCAAGGAACACACTTGACTACAGCAGTGTAGTTATTGCGTGTGAGAGGGAGGCCAGCAACATACATGACATTGTAGGCACAGGTATCCGAACTCAGTCAAACTCTCACATAAATGCACATTGTACTCATACTAGCAAGATAATTATAATGCTGCTGTTGTTGCCAGTATGTGTACAGTGAAGTGTATTGTATTAAGTGCAGCTACTAGTACGTCATGCATAAAGTATAAACACCGCACAGGTACAAGAGAAATGACTTGCACGCTAACAAATCATACAGTGTACATACAGCGATCTGTGCTGATAACTCTAGCTTGCCCCACTAGCTAGCAACTGTTGTTTGTTTTAGTGAAGCTACTGCCTTTCCTACTGTGGATCTGCAGCATGGGGCCAGGAGCAAGCTCACTTCATGCTGCAGTGAAGAAATACCATGACTGTCTGTGTGCTGCTTACAGCAATGTGCAGTTCTGCATAGAGGTGACCAATGAAGAGAAGGAGAGAATCCTGCAAATGGACGAGTTTTATGCTGATCTCCATGAACTCAGCACAACTGTGGGCAATGAGCAGCTGGCTCGTTCTTTTGCATCTGAAGCTAGGAAGCAGCGCAAGGTTAAACTTGCTGAAATCATCACTGCCAAGAGAGCCATGCGAAAACGCATACGCGGGAAGGCTTTCCGTGCCATTGCCTTCTCATCGCCTGGAGCAGACAAAACCATGCTCTTCACTAAGAAGGGTCCGTATGAATGGGCAAGGGGGCAGATCGGGCCAAATATTGTTGTCCTGCGTGCTTTGGAGCTGCGCTTAGCAGAAGTGCGCAATATCACAAGCATCGCTGAGCTGCTGGATTTGCAGAAATATGGCATCACAACACCAGGTGAGCAGGCTGAAGTCATTGTTTTGTTCGCAATCATCCTGAATCTGTCTGTATCATTCTCGACGGATTGGACGAGATCAAGCTCACCGACTGCAGCAAGTTAATGATCGACGCCATCCGTGGCAAAGAATGGCCAGGAATCAACCTGATCATCACGTCGCACCATTCACCAGAAGCAATGAAGCTAGCAAAAAGCCATTTTTTAAAGATAGTCTCCCAAAGTCGTCTGGAGCTGCTAGGCTTTGAGAAGCAGGGTTTGGAGCACTACATTCGCAATGTCCTGTCTCCAGACAATGCAGCAAAGTTGCTAACAGAGCTTCGCACCAATCCACAGCTGGCCACAATGATGCGCACACCGTTTTTCGCCCAAGCAACCTGCAACCTCTACCGACACAACCATTGCCTGCCAAACACGCCGTCTGCAATCTTCAACTCGCTGATCCTTCATATACTGCGACAGCAGAAATCGAAGCAAGCGCATGATGGTGATCACTACCAATCGGGACGATGTTCCCGATGACTTCCAGAATTATGTACATGATCTCTGCCGGTTCGCTTTTAAGTTTTAACATGCTCATCCGTCAGACAGTTGTCTTCAACGCGGCCGATTTCAAATTGTTTTCACTGTCATCGGCAGCTTGCACACTCGGCATGCTCATCGGCTGCGACACGGCAACACCACAGTCCAGGGCTCAGTGGCGTTTCAGCCACCTGGAACTTCAGGAAGCTCCAGCATCTCGCTACATCGCTAGCCGCAGTCCAAGTGCAGCTGATGTCGCCTGGCTTGTGCAGCGCCTTGGAGCATTCACACGCAGCCTCAACATGTTCTGGCACTTACTGGCCACTGATCTGAACAGTGAGTCGGTCAAAGTGTTGATTGAAGCCATTCTCAATCCGCAGACCATGTCTTCTACTCAGCCACATGATACCGACCAGCATTCCACAGGAGCACAGGGGCACAACATTATGTGTTTTCTCTTCACAACGCACGACCACATCATGAAATGGGCTGATCACGTTTCCTCCTTCCTCTCGCTGGCCGAAGCAGAGCATCTTGCAGAAGAGTTGCTGGCTGGCAGGATCGACATGGCATTGTCTACTTCAGAAGTGGTCCGCCGCAAAATTGACCCAGCCGTCACCAAAATCACCTGCCAGGATTTTGTGCGTTCACTGCTAACCACTTGGACGGATCGTGTCCCCAGTGCCAGCACACAAACTCTGCATGACTGCGTGGCCAACGAGGCACACGGATCGGCCTTTCGATGCTTCACCATCACTCCCGAGTCAAAGCTATCTCCAGTTCCTCCATCCGATGAAGCAGCTCAGCCATCCGCAGCCCAGGACAATGTCAGTGCCACGGAACGAAAGCAACAAATCCGCTACGCCTTCCGGGTTTTCGCGGAGCACGTCAACGCCCAGCGAAGCAGCATCACAGACATCCCCGGCATGCAAGACATCATCAAGCAGTATGGAGTGGATTTCAAGGAGGTTCCTCTCACACTATCCGATTGCCAGGCCGCCAACGCAGTCATGATTCACCACCACCAGTTCACCACCCGCATCAACCTGTCGTACTATGGTATAGGTGATACCGGGTACGCATGCATAGCTGATGGCATGGCTCTACTATACAATCTTACGTACATCAACCTGCAACTGAACAACCTAACAGATCATCACACGGCCCATATCGCAGCGTGTATCGCATCCAACACGTCAACAATGCGAGAACTCTATGCCACCAAGAATCTCTTCAGCAGTAATGCTATGGCCACCGTCCGTCCACAGCAACACACACCGCTGTACGGGACTGCTGGCAGTGCCCCTTGGAGGTCAAGGCTGCACCGATCCAGCAGTCAACCTTGATATTATAACTAGGGTATGCAGCAGCTGCCCAGATCTCCAGTATGTCGGTCTCACTGACTACGTACTGGATATGGAAGGTCTAGCCCAGCTAGCACCATTGTTAGGAGCACTGAGGCTGGGAATGCTGTGGCTGGACAAGGTTGGGATGAAGCAAAACTCCGTTACGATCGTGAGCCGAATCATTCACCAGCAACACGAGAGTTTGCAGTTCCTATCAATCAGTCGCAATGAGCTAACTGGAGATTTCCTGGAAACCGTTCGTGGTAGGCTAAGTCAGTGCCGACGCCTACAGCAGCTGCACCTGGACGACGACTGCCTCTCTTCAGGAGCTCTACCGGTGCTTGTGTCACTCCTGCTCAGTCTACCCAAGCTCTCCATGCTCAGAGTGGGGAGGAATGATTTCCGAGATGCTGCCGATGAAGCAAAGCTGTTTGCTGCCGCTGTTGAGAGCTGCTTGTCTCTGAAGGAGCTGCGGATGCCTGAAAGAGCTCTAGTGTCTCAACGGCTGCATGAGGCTCTATGTGCCATGGCCAGAGATGATCTGAGTGTGCAGTATAGGCGGTTTCGCTGGCCCGACGAAGAGGAGAATGACGAAGAAGACGAGTACGACAATAAAGGAGAAAGTGAGAGTGAGGAATGAGGAGGTGGGAGAATTTACAAAGACAGATTTTTGTCCTGATGAAGAAAGCTTCGTGTTGGTCTATTGCTTCCTCCTGGCATACTGTCCGCCTGTGTATGTTCTTTGGAGTACACATGTGTCTCTGTGTGTGCAGGCATGGTAGTAGTTCTGCTTGTACGTGCGTGTACATGTATGTGTGTATACTTGAGTGTTTGTGTGTGTGTGTGTGTGTGTGTGTGTGTGTGTGTGTGTATGTACGTGTGTATGTGTATGTGTACGTGTGTACGTGTGGCTGTACTTTTGCGTTTCGGCTGGACATTCTTTCCTTCCTTTTCGAGGATTCACTGTGTTGACCTTTGATCTTTAGACTTTGGACCTTGTAATTGGATGATTTCTTTTCATAATTTTCTTCGAATATTGTGGACTGTCGCTGAGAGAATTTGCATCATTGAACTCTTCGCTTTTGGTGATTTCATTATGTGATCATTTCTTTGCATCTACACGACTTACATCATTTGCATGTCTGTGCTATTAATTTTGTAGATTGTTTAGTGAGTTTTATTAATGTTTTTTTTTGTATTGAGTGAGATGAGAGACTAGAAAACGCAGATGAACATGATCATGAAGAACTAATATTCATAGCATCAACTATTACTTGCCACTCACATCTAGGCTTTCCCCAAATCAGCCGGCCGAAAAATTCGCCAAAAACGAGACTTATCGAAAAATCGCTAAGCCTTTCGCCGATTTTGGAGGGTTTCTTCGAGAATCGCGGAAAACCTACCAAATGCTGTTGCAAAGTGCGTTTACGAATGAATGATGTTGCTGGAAGCTGGAGCTCTCTACTTCAGTGCTTGTAGTGCTAGTGCGTTGAGGTGGTGTGACTAGCCCTTTCCCAAAGGTGCTCGCCCTTTTTGGCCCTTTTTGGAAAAGCCCGTTTCTTTCGCCCTTTATTGCGTTTCTTGGTGAATATCGCCTTTTTAAGCTTTTTTAGCTGAAAAGTGCTAAAAATCTGTTTGCTCAAGCATGCGATCACAGTTTCCGAGTGCTCGATATCGATGGGCCTTGGCACGCCGCTTTTTTTTTGGGGGGGGGCAACAAGTAACGTTGGTGAAGCTTGTACCCGATGTACACAATGCTGTAAAAAGTGGGTCTTTTGAACTTTATTTCCTGTTTTGCCTTTCGTGGACCCATAAATGGAAGAGTGCGTATTCATTTGTCAGCTTGGGTTCATATCTGAACATGTATCATGGCTATGCTTCACCGAAAAAAGAGCACTTTTTGCCTGTTTTCACTGAAAAAAGAGCACTTTTTCAGCATATTTTGAGGGACATGAAAAGCTAGCACTAAGTGCGAATTAAAAGAGCACCTTTGGGAAAGGGCTAGGTGTGACTCGTATCCTTTGACCTCTGTCAAAGAAACATTAGCCATTAGGAAGATCGTTACTAGTGAAATCCAGAAATCGGCCGGCCGAAAAATTCGCAGAAAACGAGACTTATCGAAAAATCGCCAAGCTTTTCGCCGATTTTGGAAGGTTTCTTTGAGAATCGCCGAAAATCTATCAAATCTTCCAATATCTCACCAATTTTGAAGCCGATATGCCAACAATTCTTTTAGCTGATTTTCCAATATATTCCGATTTTGCAGCTGATTTCCGAACGATCAGCTGATTTTGCAGCCGAATCTGATGTACTTTTGAGCTTTAATAGCGAAAAGCCGAATAGGCGAAAAACGGGCCGATTTGGGGAAAGCCTACTCACATGCATGTGGTTCTTACTTGTGCATAGTGCGATGTCTTAACTGGTTGCAGGTTTCTTGGCAAATCTTTACATCTTCTGAATAGAATATTAAAAGTCGGCGTGGAGAAAGCATTAATTATACTGGGTAGCAATCAAGAGTATAATCGATGCAGGCATGGCCAAACACACATGAGTACCAAACGTCCTGTTTGATGATCAGCTGGCTTAGTTTTTCTCCACCTCTATCCTAATTACATCAGTCCCCAATTTCATTTATTACTGCTTTCTATCTGCATTCGCCACCTTTTCATTGGGCAGATCTGCCTGTTTGGTTTGCGAATTAAAATAAACACAACAACAACAACAACATAATACGACGTTGTAGAGTTTTTTTGAAGCTTATTATTACCGGTATACGAGTATTCCGAAATCTAAATTTTCGCAATTCGCTCATCAGTGAAAAATATCGGAATTGAAGGAAAGCTACACGAAAAGAACACTTTAAATTACAGTAACTGTCAAAGGGTTGGCGGCTATAGTAATACCGTACTCGTGTGACTAGAGCCCTCTCTTAGTGTCCTATCTCGAACAGTGCCCCAGTCTAAAGAGCCTGTGATTGTGAAAATAAAGCCCTCTCTTAGAAAGCCCCCCTCCCCGGGCTTGTAACCAAGCGCATTTTCAAGTACATTGTAGTTGGTTCTGCGTTCTGTCCATCTCATTGCACTGGTGATTTCAGGATCACAAAATTCACAATCGCAGTTCTTGTTGCCGTTTCTGTTAAGTCGTGATAGTTTACAGCACACTTTAGGCTCTGTTTTTCTTTGTCTTCTACTTCGCAGTACAGGAGTTCTTTGTTTCTATGCTGGATGACGTAAATGCAGTAGCATTGAAAAAATAGTGCCCTCTCTTGAATAGTGCCCCATCTGTGAGGGACACTGAAAACTAGTAGACTACCCAGGGCTAGGGGCACTAATCGTGCGAGTACGGTAATTCTGGAAACTACAACTTACTTTTTTCAGTATGTCGCGACATGTGAAGAAAGTTTCCGCTCCAAATGTCGGAGCTCGCGCTTCCTGCCGACTGACTCCAGCTCAACTGATAAGGGGTGAATTCCCTGAAAAACTGTGTATTTAGCAGGGAGTGGTGCTTTCTTGCATGTTTGCCGAGTGGAAGGTTCGACAGGGCTTCTTGTGTGCTCTAGACGCAGTCGTGAGTTAGTCGAGTGGCAGGAAGCGTGACGGGCTTCATCTGCTCCGGGTGGCAGTCGTGACTGAGTCAGTCAAGTGTCAAGTAAGTCGGCAGGAAGCGTGAGCTCCCACGTTTGGAGCAGACACTTTCTTCATAACTTACTTTCAGCAACGGAAAAGAGCCAGCTCATCGGTAGGTGTATTTTCAAGTGCTTGTGTGTAACACTCACACTGTAGTCTGTACTACATCGTAGCGTGACGGTGCCGTTTGTTTTTCAGACTACTGTACTAATTTGAACTTGTACTAAGCTAGCCTTGCTTGGTGGAAAACACGTTGTTTGGTTGACAGCATGTTACAAGGAGGAGGATGCACTGTATTCGAAAACAGTGCTCCTTTCTACAACCTCCACGGTTGGCAGAGGCCCGGTCTTGTGACCACTTGAATCCTATGACTACTTCCTCTTGTCTAACCCTGAAATGGAATTGTGGTGACATCATCAGTACAGTGTGACATGCATTCCCTGTGTAGATATGACTGTAGAGCATGCATTGATTCGTGTCAACATTGCCTAGAGAGTGTAGAGGTGCTTGTAACAACCTAGTGGTTTGGCTCTTCTCAGTATTGGGTGAGGCATGTAATGTCATTATTATCATAAGCATATTGTGAACGTCTGGCTGACAAGACTAGACACTCTGCACGGAGGTGTGCCGGCAGTAATCATTCCTTGGTACATTATACAATCATCTGTGTTGTTAGTCTGATTATGGCATTCCATGGTTTCCTTTCGCGCACGATCCAGGTCTCTGTCTCTGTCTGCCTGGACTAGCCAATCCTAGTGCTCTCCCACATAATTTCACCAGTACTAATATCCCATGCATTCACTTCATTCGATAGAATCTAACTGTAGCCGTACAGTGGCCGTTTCGTGAAGTGAGTGTGCTGGTTGTGTGCGATTAAATGTTGTAGGAGATTTGTAGGAGATTTCCACAACAGCGTGGTGCCGAAACCCGGCGTTTGTCTCAACCAGGTTTTTCAGTACACTTGCCATGTTGAATTCGAAAGCGGAAGGCTACTTACGGCCGTTCCGCGGGCGCCCAGGTGATGACTTTAACACGTTCTGGGCGAAGTTCGGAGTCTTGGCGGGCATCAATGGTTGGGATACCGATACCAAGAAGGCCAAGCAATTGCCGCTCTTCCTGGACGGTGACGCGTTCCTAGTCTTCACCAGGATGTCGGAAGAGGATCAGAAGAAGATGGACGCTGTGAAAGCCAAGCTGGAGGAGGCGTTCTCCGTTACAAAGTCCCAGGCTTTCAAACTGCTGACGGGGAGGAGGTATCGCAGCCAAGAGTCCCCGGACGCATACGTCGCTGATTTGCAACGCCTTGCTACTCTCGCTGGCCATGACGCCACTGGAGACGACAACAGTATCATCGTCCAGCAACTTCTTGCTGGCCTGCCTCCTGCTTGGGCCCAACAAATTCGTTTGTCAATGGTTGGGAAAGCTCTGACCGTCAGTGCGTCCCTCGAGCTCCTCCGAGCCATTCGTGTCGCGGAGCGCGACCAGGAGCCTGCCGATATTCCATCTGCTGCGTCAGCCACTGACGCGGACTTCGACTACGCGGCTGCTACGACTGGCGGGCGGGCCAGGGGTACTTCGAGTTCGAGTGGTTCGAGCCGTGGTCCGAGCAGCGGGTCCAGCGCTGGGACAGGTACACGCTCTTCAACCGCAGGCGCAGGCTCAGCTACACGTAGCAACGTCGTTTGCTTCAGATGCCAGGCCGTGGGACACGTGCGTCGTGACTGCCCGGAGCGCTCGTCGACCCGTGTAACTCCCACTTCGCGCAGCACGCCAAGAGCCAGGATCACGTGCTACTTCTGCGATGCGGAAGGGCATCGCAAGTCGGAGTGTCCTGAGCGCCAGGCTTGGCTCGCTCGACAGGCCAAGAAGGGCACTGCTGCATCGGCAGCTGCGCATGCTTCTGACCAAGTTCTCTGTTCCTTGGCCGTCCCCTCTCATGGGAAGTTACCACGGATTCACCTCAACATATGGCAGGAGCAACAGGCCAACCACTGTGTGATCGCAGTCATCGATACCGGAGCAACCCGGTCCCTCATCTCTAAGGAGTCTGCACTCGCCTGCGGTCTACACTGGTCGGCTCCTTCCGGGTTTACCGAGCTGCTTGCCCTCGATGGACAACCCCTGCGCATCCTCGGCCAGGCCACCGTGACTTTGCAACGCATGGACGATACAGTCCGATTTCCGGAGCAGACCATCTCTGTCTTGGTTGCTGCCGATTTGAGTGTGGTTCGTGCTGACCTGCTCCTCGGGTCGGATGTCAGCAGCCGTAGCGGCGGTCTGCGCCTAGCCTATGCCGATGGCCAGTTGCAGAGTGTTCAGTTCGGTCCTGACCAGGCCACTGCCTCCGTCGCTGTGCCGAAGGATGCTGACGTCCCACACCCATCTCGGCACGTCAATGTGACCACTGACGGCGACGACGTGCTGCTCAGCGTTGGCGACGGCACCATCCGGTGGTGCAGCCGTACTCGCCGCTGGACCCTCACGTGGGCTTGGGCCGATGGTCACCCGCCACCAGCTCCGGTGGGTTCTGGCATTGGTCAATACAGTCGCAAGGGGTTGACCGCGGAGCAGGAGGAGCACTTCAGTCAGGAGATCGATGGCTGGATTTCCAACGGCTGGCTGGTTCCGCACGATGAAAGCGTCCATGGGAAGATCGCAGGTGTGCTGCCCCTGCTGGCTCGCGTACAGGAGCATAAGTCTTCCACTCCAGTCCGCCCGTGCCTGGACTATCGACAACTGAATGCTCTCCTGAAGTCCCAGCCTGGGTCCGAAGCCCCCGTCTGTGCTGAGAAGGTCCGCGCCTGGCGTCAGACGGATGGCCGTGAGTGGGACATGCTCGACATCCGTAAGGCATATCTTCAAGTCCACATCGACCCTGCCCTCGTCCGCTACCAGGGGGTCGTATGGAAGGGGAAGATGTTCGTAATGACCCGGATGGGCTTTGGCCTCGCGATTGCGCCGAAGTTTATGCACCTGATCGTCCAGTGGGTCACTCGGGACCGTCCCGCCGTGGACAACTACGTTGACGACATCCGTACTCCTGCCACCGAGACGGGCCCACTCAAGGCCCAACTGTCGGCGTACGGTCTACCAACGAAATCTCCGGAGCCGCTCACGACGTCCCGCGTACTCGGCATGCAGCTGGCAACTGACGATCAAGGGCGCACCATCTGGCGCCGCCGTGACATGGATCTTGCCCCGCCCACAAGCCCGACGCGACGTTCAGTATTTGCGTGGTGTGGACGTCTGACTGGCCACTACCCTGTATGTGCGTGGCTCCGCCCGGCTTGCAGCTACCTGAAGCGACTGGCTACAGGCGACTGCCGTTCCTGGGACGACCCCGTATCACCTGCCGTTGTCGAGTGCTGTGACATGCTGTTTGCGAAGCTAAGCACTGCCGATCCCGTCCGCGGCCTGTGGGATGTTAACGCCGGCGAGCACTCTATCTGGGCCGTGTGGTGTGACGCGTCGAATCTGGCCACTGGCGTCGCACTGGAGCTGGATGGAGAGATCGTGGAGGACGCTTCTTGGCTTCGCCCCGTCCAGGACAAGCGGCATATCAACGTCGCCGAGCTTGACGCTGCCATCAAGGGCCTATCTCTCGCCGTTAAATGGCACGTCCGCCGAGTCATCCTGAACACTGACTCGAAGACCGTGGCTGCCTGGCTGACCCAAGTCGTTGGGGGCCTGCAACGTGTGCGTGTTGGTGGTCTGCACGAAGTACTCGTTCAGCGCCGGCTCCAAATCGTCAACGACCTAATCACCACCACAGGCATGGACGTTGTAGTCGCCTGGGTCCCCACCGACAGCAACAAGGCGGATGGCTTGACCCGCGTCCCACCTGCCTGGCCGAAGACTCCATGTCCAGAAGCTGCTGCGGATGCTGCTCCCGAGACCGTGAGTGCTGCTGTCCCAAGCCCCCTCCAACTGGCGGAGGTGCGGGCTGCGCAGCCGGCTGATCCACAGCTCCAGGAAGCCATCCAACAGGTACGCGATGATACACCTGTGTCCGCCAGTGCCTTCAAAGCCGTCCGATCCCAACTGTGCCTGCGTGATGATCTTCTGTGTCGCAGTGTAAAGGTTCCTGTACTTGGCGACATTGTTGTCCCGGTACTCCCCAGTTCGCAGGAGGATGCTGCCATCACCGTCGCGCATTCCGCGTCGGGCCATGCCGCTTGGCAGGCCATGTACGAGTCGCTCCGGCAGCAATGCTACTTCCCGCACATGGCCGAGAAGTGTCAGTCGCACGTCCAGCAATGCCGCCAGTGCCGCGCCGCTACTACCTCTGGCACTCGTTCCGCTCCGCCCACTCGACCCGATATTCCCAGCCGCCCATGGAGTACTGTGGTCATCGACACCCTCGAGCTTGGGACGGACCGCAGTGGTCGATACTCCTGTGTTCTCGTCGCCGTCGATGCTTACACCAAGTGGGCAGAGGTCGTACCACTGCTTCGCCACGATGGGCAGTCCGTCGCTGCCGCTTTCACCCGGCTGTGCTACAGATGGGGTGCCCCCGACGTTATCCGCGTGGACAATGGCTCAGAGTTCTCCAACGCCCTCGTGAAGTCCCTGTTTGACGCCTTTGGCATCACCGTCAAGACCGGCGCCGTGCGCCATCCCCAGTCGCAGGGTTCCGCCGAGCGGTTCAACCGCACCCTGCTGACCATGATCCGGAAGCTAGGCGAGGACACCACTGACTGGGTGCCAGATCTGCCGGTACTTCTTCATCACTACCGAACCCGACCCCACCGTGCTACGAGCATCACCCCGATGATGGCCATGCTGGGCTGGCAGCCGAAGACGATCGTTCTGAGCGCCGATCTGGAGTCGCCTGCCTGGCAGGTTGAGCATGCCGAACGGTGTGCCCGTGTTCGCGATCTCCTCGACTCGGCCATGTCTTCCCGTGATTTCCGTGCCGACGATGCTGCTTGCCGTTTCCAATCCGGTGATGCTGTCCAACTGAAACAGCCCTCGCGCCACCAGAAGCGTCTGCCTCCGTTTCAACCGGGCTGGTCGGTCACGAAAGTTATCTCCCCGTCGACCGTCGTAATAAACCGTGATGGTGCTGAGAAGGTCATCAACGTGGACCTCCTGAAGTCTGACGGCCGTCCTCCAAGTCCCGCACCCACTCAGGGTGCCGATCCTCTCCCGCCTATCCAAGATTCCACCGATGACGATGCTGACCAAGACGTTGACTGGCACGGCTATCGGCTCGCTCGCCTCCCTGAACCGCAAAGGCAGTTGCGTGACCGCAACACGATCAGCTTGCCATCTCGCTATCGTCCATGAGCACTGTCCTGCTATCTGCTACTACAAACCGTGTTATGACTTCTAGTGCTGCCCTCGTATGTCACCAGGCGGAGGGGTGAAATGGAATTGTGGTGACATCATCAGTACAGTGTGACATGCATTCCCTGTGTAGATATGACTGTAGAGCATGCATTGATTCGTGTCAACATTGCCTAGAGAGTGTAGAGGTGCTTGTAACAACCTAGTGGTTTGGCTCTTCTCAGTATTGGGTGAGGCATGTAATGTCATTATTATCATAAGCATATTGTGAACGTCTGGCTGACAAGACTAGACACTCTGCACGGAGGTGTGCCGGCAGTAATCATTCCTTGGTACATTATACAATCATCTGTGTTGTTAGTCTGATTATGGCATTCCATGGTTTCCTTTCGCGCACGATCCAGGTCTCTGTCTCTGTCTGCCTGGACTAGCCAATCCTAGTGCTCTCCCACATAATTTCACCAGTACTAATATCCCATGCATTCACTTCATTCGATAGAATCTAACTGTAGCCGTACAGTGGCCGTTTCGTGAAGTGAGTGTGCTGGTTGTGTGCGATTAAATGTTGTAGGAGATTTGTAGGAGATTTCCACAACAACCCCCATGACGAAGGGATAGTAGCACTATCAGTTGTGTATTCCTTGCTCGTTTTTGGATGTCAGTCCTGCGTAAATCCTCTTGATCCTTTTGGGTTGTTTTTTACCTTTAGCGTTGGTTCTTGTTATCGTTCCCCCTGTTATGTTTGTCTTCTTTCCATTCTGTTATATTCTTCTCTTCATTTCTCAAACTTCTGCCTATGGCGTCCTTACGTCAGTCCCATGGCCACGTCAGGACATCACCAACCTCTTCTACCCGATGATGTTCTACGGCGAGCACGTTCTCACGACAGTTTCACTGTGGTGACAGTGACTGTTGTCAGCTGACGAGCTGAGGGAAGGACGCCATGGCCCATGGGCAGAAGTTGGAGACGGTACAGAGACGGTACAGTACGACGGTTGGGAGACCATTGCCAGGAAATAACAAAGTCAAAGGGAAGAAATTCTGCCAAGGGCTGAGCGACGTTCGAACTCTTTCTTGGTCTTTTCAGTCCTTCCCTGAAGTGCAGTTACAATGTACCAGGTGACCAGGTAGTGACAATTATTTTTTAAAGGACTTAGGTTCCGCTTGGCGTGAAACAAGTCTAGCAGCCCCGGTGCTGTTCACAGTCAGTACTGATTCGGCGGAGACTGAGTCGGTGACGTAGATCTATGGACACCAACACGGACAGTAGTTGCGTGCCTAATAACCATGGAAGGAGGAGTAAACGCGACACTGATCTCCGTGGTACTGTTCCAGCGCTTAGGCCGAGCCATGGTGCTAGAAATCCTCCTGTATGTCTAACAGACAGGTATGCGATGTGAACAAAACTTTTAAAAAACAATGCATCCGCGCGCGGCCGGCTTGTCTTGCGTGCCTTTCGCATTTCCCAACAAATTTTTAGTCTAGAAATGGGGAAAAAAGTATTCTTTACTTAGTTCAGAGCGCGGGCGGGTGGTTGCCTAGGTACCCATCTGATAGCCATAGATCTACAAAAGTACATGTAGTAGACTACAATGTTGCATTTTCTGAGTGCTGATGTGTCATCGTCCGCTTTTTGTTGGAGCTGCTCTGGTCTTTATCTTTGAGTGCATGATAATGGATCCTCGATTTCCGCCTCAGTGAACACAGATATGACAAAAATACTTTTGGGTATGAGGTAACATTTTGTCCAATAATTATTATTAACGTCCAACCCGCAGCACACCAACAGTCTTTGGCTATGACATGCAAAGAGATTGTATCCGAAATATCACCCAGGAGAGCATCCTCAGAGAAAAATTTCTCCCATTTAACATTTCAACAAACAAGCCAGATGGCAGGTGGTACGTGAAAGAAAGCATCCTGCGGTGCAGCCCAATCCCATAGACAAATGCTGTAGGCAATTGCCATACACTCCCAGTCACATAATCTGATTTTTCAACACAAATATAGTACACCTCTCTTTCTCTATATGGTGCGTCTCGGTTTGGTTATCGGACGGCCGAACCAAATATGATTTCAGTTACTAAGCTTCTTTCAGTTTCAGTCTGCCGTTTCGGCGACGATTTTGAGTTGTGGTTTTGATACGAGAGAGTGAATTTAGCAAGAGAGCAGAAGTTTGTGTGTGTGTGTGTGTGTGTGTGTGTGTGTGTGTGTGTGTGTGTGTGTGTCCCAGCTAGTTCGGCTGGTAGGTACACTTATGCCTGATTGTGTTGGGTCTGTTGCCAACAGGCTCGGCTGCTTGAAGGTGTAATGTTGTACCTGCCACCTTTGTTGGTTCCAGGGTTCATATACTTTCTATTTGAAGTATACATACCTGTTAACCATGGACTGCTTCTGGCTGGATTAACTCTTGTGTAATCAATGGTGCTAGTGAAGCTTTTATCAGATCCACTCTGATTTAGCCACTCACACTCGTAGCAAATATTACCTTCACTGGGGGCAGGGGTAACTGCAGTTGGATCCCGGGACGGATACCTGATGCCGTCAATCCTTTTTCTGCACCTTGTCCTCACCCACTTTGTGAGGTGTGGTGAGCCCATAAGTGGAATCATTTTCAAGTCCACCCAGAGTTTTGGGGATTTCAGGGGGTGTCGGCCATTGGGCGGTTCAATAACCAATTGAGTCATCTTTCTAAGATTCCTTTTGAGTCTCTCTCCCCTCTCCCGGGGGGACTCACGTGACCAGTTTTGGCAGTGAGCAACAAGTACAATTCAGTACAGTGTGTGTCCCATATGGTGCAGTGGTATGTGCAGTCGATTTCCAATCGAGAGGTTGCAGGTTCAATTCCCGACGATTATGGTCACACACGTCTTTCTTCTCTTTCTCATTCTCCTAGCTCTTCTTTCATTCTCCTGGGTGGTTACCAAGCCAGTGTATGCCGGAGTATGTGGTGTGTGTATGTGTGTAAAAAATGAAAAATAGAGATTCAATGGCCAGAAAAAGCTGCTTCAACCAGCCGTGTGGTGTAGACCAGGCTAAAATTAGTGGTGGTCAATTCATCAGCCTTGCAAGCTGTTGAATGGTGTAATCCCAGCACAAGTTGCTATGTAACATAGCTGTTCGCTATCATCGCTTCCAGGATGGGCAGGTCTGAGGTGTGTGTGTGTGTGTGTGCGTGAGTGTGTGCGTGAGTGTGTGCTTGTATGTGTGTGTGCGTGTGTGTGTGTGTGCGTGTGTGTGTGTGTGTGTATGCGTGTGTTGGACTTTGTGTTGCAAAGTGTCTGCAGATATCTATGTAGATCAGGATGAGAGTGGCTGGCACCAACTTTTTTTTTTTTTTGTCTCAGTGACGTGTGGTAAAGCTTTTTTTAGCTCTGAAAAAATCTCGTGGTTGGGCGTTTTAGCCCCACATATGCCC
Organism: Sycon ciliatum; assembly: GCF_964019385.1. NCBI lineage: Eukaryota > Metazoa > Porifera > Calcarea > Leucosolenida > Sycettidae > Sycon > Sycon ciliatum. The sequence goes on from NC_088650.1 coordinate 24,999,907, forward strand.
GTTCCGGGATCATGGAGACCACTGATACATCTCGGGAACCAGCTGAAGTCGACCCATGGCGGAAAGTAAGCGCCAGGGACCTGATGGCCCGAACTGTGCTATTTCCAGCTCCAAAGGATTTGAAACTCGCCGAGTACGTGAGCTGCCTCGAGCAACACGGAATAGGAGCTGAGCTCATCCTATCTATCCAGGTCAGTTCGGTAGGCCAATGCAGATTAACGTTCACAGATATCCAGCTTGCCCAGTTAGTCGTGAAGAATGGCTTCCATATCAATGGACAACATATCCTTCCAAAATCCTTGACAGAAAACACTCATGTTCAGTTGCACATTCACGATGTTCCTGTGTGGGTGTCGGATGGCGCCATTACAGCCGCACTTGCTCCATACGGTACCGTGCAGGGCGCCATCCGCCACGGTAAACTTAAGGTACGGGACAACGTTGTTATTGCAACCGGAGTCCGTTTTGCAACCTTTGTACTGGGGTCGAATAAAGCCGTACCTTCGTACGTGAAATCCAGAGACGGGAAAGGCACTTTCCGCGTACATTATAGTGGCCAAAAGCCCACGTGTCGGATTTGCAGCAAGCCAGAGCACCTTGCCAAGGACTGCCCTGAGGCCCGCAGTACCACTGCCAGTACCGGTAGTACACAGCAGTCACAGCATTCAACGTCACCTACATGTACAGACACTGAACGCACACGTCGACTCCTGTCTGATGTGGTCGCAAACCCACCCCAGACAGAGCAGCAAAGTAAAGCCCAATCACAATGCCCAACATCCAAGTCTAAGCAGGCTGATCTTCCAGCAGCTGACAAGAGCGACTCCAGCTCCTCTGAGTCTGAAGAGTTGCCTCTTTCTGCTGATACTGAATCATTGGTCGACAACGAAAGCTTATCCAAGCCAGAGAACCAGCAGCTGTCTAACTTGCCCTGCGACTCCGACAGGGAGGCCAAGAAGGCAGACAGCGATGCATGTACAGCCCTAGGCCCACAGCTGGGAGGCCATAGCGACGATGATCCTGATTCTGGCGGGTGGGAAGTCAACCGATCCAAGCGTTCACGCCATAGCGTCACACCTGATCGGGACCAGAGTGCCACCACCACTGGATCCAAGCAACGGAAAAAACGGAAACGAAAATCTCCTGAGAGTGGCCAACAAGTCCTGCAGTAAGTCACTTCAGAAACTTACCGCTTTGATACACATTTACCTTTCATTTTTACACCCATGCCTAGTTCTGTCATTCATCACAATACCATTTTAAAATGTTCACTCAGACTCCTTTGCACCAATGCATTTAGCTTAGGAAACAAGCTAGCTGAGTTCCAGCACACACTGCACCAGCATAATCCCGACATAGCAGTAGTGACGGAAACAAAGTTTTCCTCTGAAACCGTTCCACCATCCGACTCCACATTCCCTGGCTACACCACCTTCCGGCTGGATCGAACAGCACGCGGTGGCGGAGTGGCGGTATGGATCAGATCTACACTCCCAGCCATGGTAATTGATGAGTTATTTTCTCCACATCACGAACTCATTTGGCTATCCATTCAATTGTCCCCTGGACAAAAGATAGTCTTGGGCGCTGCTTACAGGCCAGGTTCGACGGGGCCCAGTGACCTTACGCTCATTAACCATCTCGATGACATCCTTCCCTCTGCTCGTGCACTTGGTGCCAACCTCATACTCGCCGGTGATTTTAACGTGCATAACCGCAATTGGCTCCATAGCTCGAAGACCACACCTGCGGGGGAAGCCCTCGAAGACACCTGCACAGCCCACTTTCTCACGCAGCACGTTCAGAGTCCTACTCGCGGGGATAACACACTCGACCTGGTGATGTCCACGTTCAACTCTCCAGTGACCACGCAGATAATGTCCCCTATTGGTCGATCTGACCACGCTGTAATTCTTTCGGACTTCACAGGTGTTCTTCCTACCCATGAAGCGGCGGTGCAACGAACTGTCTGGCGCTATGAAAAGGCAGACTGGAACCGCCTCCGATCCTTTTTCCGCCAGGTTGATTGGTCAACCGTCATTACTCCCAACCCAGAAACTTCGTGTGAGCACGTTACTGCCACAATCATGAAAGCCGTTTCCCAGTTCGTTCCGTCCAAGACACTGACAGTGAAGTCAACGGATCCGAAATGGTGGACACCTGAGTGTGCAGCCGCCATGAAAGAGAAGGACAAACGCTGGCGCACTTGGAGGAAGCACCCTCACGATTTTGCACTGAAACATGAGTTTACCCGTTCTGTAAACAATGCTATCGCAGTCCTCGCTAGATCTAGAGTTTCCAAAGAGAACAGCCTCAGACATAGCTTGTCGAATGGGTCCCTGAAGGAGAAGGAATGGTGGACAAAGCTAAAGTGTGCTTGTGGCGAGGGTCGGAACACTGACATTCCCCTGCTCGTTGATAGTGAAGGTTGCGAGAGGGCCACAAGCTATGAGAAAGCGGAGGCTTTCGCACGTTTCTTTTCCCACAAGTGCAGTGTGCAAGGCCGCGACCTTACCACGATGGACTTACCGGACACGGCATTCGCTGACGCACCTGCACTAACGACAGTCCACTTTCGCCCGGATGCAGTCCACCGGCTTTTAGCTCGCCTGGATGCCTCAAAGGCGACTGGACCCGACGGTATTTCCGCTCGTGTCTTGAAGGAATGCGCCAGAGAACTTGCCAAGCCACTGTGTCAGCTCTTTGCTCTTTGCTTCCAGCACGGAGTCCAGCCACAAATGTGGAAGACTGCCAGCGTGGTTCCAATCCACAAGCGATCTTCACGATCCGCCCTAAGGAATTATCGTCCAGTTTCACTGCTGAGCATAATCTCTAAGATCATGGAGAGCGTTATCAATCGTCAGCTCATGAATCACCTTGAGCGTTACAAACTCCTGACACCCCACCAGTTCGGGTTTCGTCGCCGCCTCGGGACCTCAGATGCGCTACAGGCTCTACACCACGCCTGGATCACAGCCGTCGGCCGAGGCGGTGCAGCACGTATTCTAGCCGTGGATATTGCCGGAGCATTCGACCGTGTGTCCCATGCTGGCCTCCTCCACAAAGTCCGCCATCTTGGCATTGGCGGTCCCCTGCATACCTGGCTCTCTTCCTACCTAGGTGGACGGTCCATTCAATGCTTGGTGGGCGGCCAAACCTCATCGCTGTATACCATATCAGCAGGAGTTCCCCAAGGGAGCATACTCGGCCCTACACTCTTCCTGATTTACGTGAACGACGCCTCAGAGACCCTGTCACCCGGAGCCCACCTGGAGGCGTACGCCGACGATACTACCTTGTACAGCCTGATATCCCTCGACACATCCCCAGCCGACGCAGCATTGAGCCTCCAGACTTCTGTTGATCGCTTGCATCAGTGGGGCCGCAGATGGCGCATCTCCTTCGAACCGTCGAAGTCCCAAGCCATGACCGCCACTCTCCGCAGAACCCCCATCAATTTGCCTCGTATTGTCTTCGGCGGCACTCCTGTCCTTGAGGAGAAGGCGCTCTCTTTACTTGGAGTGACCTTTGACTCGAAGCTGTCATTCAGCACTCATCTCCGGAAGGTTGCCACTCGAGCCAAACAACGCCTGGGCTTCCTGCGCCGTGCAGCGCACATTCTCTCTCCAGCCGGCCGCACCACAGTATACAAGGCATTTGTTCGACCAGTTATGGAGTATGCCCCCCTCATCTGGATAGGTGCTCCGCCCAGCTACCTGCAACGCCTGGATCATATCCAACGCTGTGCTCTGCGAATCATCGGTCCAGGTGCACTATTACCTAGCCTGGCCATCCGTCGTACTGTTGCCTCGATTGCCTGCCTATACAAGCTGCATTACCTGCCTGGCCCTCCGCAGCTGCTCTCTGTTTTCATGGTTTTGCCACCGCGCCATTTCCCCTCATCCAGCCCCAGAACTCGCAGCGAGCATGGTAGCGTCATTGGCCATGACCACCAGCTCCAACACCAGCTGCTTGCATCTGTCCCGCTGGCATTAAAGCGCTCGTTCCCGCACTGCAGTATTAGTGACTGGAACTCCCTCCCCGCCGCTCTTCTGTCCCAGCCTCCCCACAGCAAGGGAATGCAAGCATTCAAAACTAATGTTTATCGCCATCTGCGAAGCACAAACTGGCTCTGGGCAGTCGACTCGCTATGATGATGCTCTCGTCGTTCTCCTCTATCCCTATCTATGCACCACAACTGGCTCAGACAACCGACTCGCCATGATCAGCCATGATGATGCTCCTCTCAGTAACAGCCCTTGTATTTGTTAACCTTTTGAGTCCGGGCCCATTGAAAACCTCTGCCACGCAGTACAAAAATGACAAAATTTTAAATTCACTCTATGTGAGCAAACTTTATTTCAAACGATTCTTTCATGTATCCTGAGCACAGAACTGTTTTTGTTTTGGAAATACAACAAAAATTACAAAAGTTATGACCGTTTTCAGAAAGGTAGTTTTACGCTAATTTGGCGTTATATTTACAATATATACAGTATGTACATGATAACAGTGAACTGCTGTGCTCCTTTGCTCCAGCACCATCAAATTTGGCCATAGTCATACTCGGTGTGGTAGATTCCAAAGCAAGGCACTGAACACAGGCCTGGCTGCCCCGGACATGACATGCAGCACTCGCGGCTCTCCCTGCGCCTGCCTCTTGCCCAGCAAACGACGCACCGCTTCAGCGGCTTTTCCTTCTTGGGTGTTGGTGGGACAAATGCTGGATGGTGACGTCCAGTCAACCTGCTTGGGCTTTGGTGGTGAGTCTGTGTGCGAGTCGGTGCTGCTGCAACAACATCAGGATGGCGTCCTGGGGCAGCTGGGCATACTTGGGCTGGCTCCGCAATCTCTGCCGCTGCTGGTAGCGGTCCAACTACTGCTGCTGCTGTCGCTGCTGCCGGATGAGGTTCCGTTGGCTCAGCTGGAGCTGGTCCGGATGCTGTTGCTGTTGGTACTGCTGCTGGTGCTTCTGCTGCTGCAGGTGCTGCTGCTGCTGCTGCCGCTGTTGGCGCTGCTGCTGCAGGTGCTGCTGCTGCCGCTGTTGGCGCTGCTGCTGTTGGTGCTGCTGCATCTAGATGTCGTCCCTTGACACCTTCGGCCAACAGCTCACTCATCGCAATTCGAATAAAATCATAGTGTTTTCGCTTGCCGCCAGCTTTCTGGTACAAGATGAACGCGTTCAGTAGCCCTTCCTCCAGGATATGTGTGCCGAGCTTTTTGTACCACTTGGTGGATTTGCGTGCAGCAGTGTAGTTTGAGAGCATGGCGTCGTTCCGGTCCACACCACCCATGTACCGGTTGTAGTCATGGACTACCTGTAGCTTCTTGACAGCCTTTCCTTCTCGATCACGCTTGCCAGTTGGCACAGCATTGGCACGGTGCAAAGTGGAGAGGAACATGACTTCCTTTGTGTCCTGAAGCTTTACGACAAGCGCTCCTTGCGAGCTACGGTAAGTGTATTCTGATTTCTTCAGCTGCTTATAGCCAGTCAGTCGCTTCGGCAAACCAACCCGGTTTTTGCGGATGGTGCCGCATACACCGGTCTGGTGCTGACTGAGGTACTTGGCGAGTGGCAGGCTGGAATACCAATTGTCCACATACAGGTGGTGTCCCTGATTCTCAAGTGGAATCATCAGCTTCGCGACGACAGCGCCCGATGCTCCAAGCTGCTTCACCATGTCCGGGCTGAGATTGACATTATCTTTGCCGACGTACACAATGAAGTTATACATATATCCAGAATCCTCGCACAGGGCAAAAATCTTGATACCAAATCGAGCACGCTTAGATGGAATAAATTGGCGAAAGCTCAGTCGGCCCTTCCACGCCACCAATTCCTCGTCGATGCAGATGGTTTTGCGTGGCGTGTACACTGCCTGAAAACGATCGATAAACAGATCTAACAGGCGGCGAATTTTCCGTAGCTTGTCAGCTTCGTCCGGTGCAGCGTTGTCCGAGAAATGCAGAAACATGAGGATACTCATGAATCTGTCCCGCTTCATGGCAGCCGAGAACGATGGCGTGGAAATCAGTGCATCCTTACTCCAGTACTGGTCCAGTGCTGGCTTCCAGAGAATGCCTGTCGTCAGATAGAGCGCCAGGAAGATCTTCATTTCGGACATGGTCACCGGCTTCCAGCTCCGAGCAAGGGCGCGCGGTGCCAGGGTTTCCAGATTAGCGTCTATGTACCGTCGGGCAAAGCGATTGGTCTCGTCAACAAGTAGACTCCACATAGCATCGGTGAAGTACAAGCGCACATACTCGTATGGAGTCGCATCGTCAGGCATTTCCACTTGCATGCCAGGTGTACCAGTGAACTGAGGTAGCAGAGGTGTGTTATCTTCTTTTTTCCAAATACCTACATATGTGGCACATATGTAAAGAGATACCTAAATATACCATAGTAATAGTATAGTCTGTAGCCAGTACACGCATTGCACATCAAGTCGTGATAATTTCAAATTTTCAAATTTTCACATTGCAAATATTTATTCTCCAAGTCGTCAAATTTATTCTTACCTTCAGAACCATCGTCATGGGCGCTCAGATTCTCGGTGGCAAGGACATGGCTCTTGCATGAAAGGTCCTCGTCGCTCTCAATCTCCCCGCTCGCGGCACTGGCAGCGCCGTCACCTACGTCGTGTTGATCGCGCTCGTCGCCGTGCGTCACACCAATATCGTCAGGCGAACCAGGTATCGATACGAGATCCGGGAGCGACTCCTCGTCACTCCCGTCGCCAGAATCGAAGCTATCATCCCCTGACCACGGCTCGACATCGCTGTCAGGGTCCATGAAAACCTCCTGGAGGGCCTCTTCCGCGGCAAACCTACGACGAGCCATCTCTACAGATCGGCCAAATTTCAATTTTTTGAAATGTATGCACGCGCATGTAACTCCAGTTCAAACTTACGGAGCGACTCGCAGTTTTTTTTATACTGTACTCGTACATACTAGGAGTCCACTGTGCAGCGGTACAGCTTAGATCGACGCCACGGAAGAACAGCATAATCGATGTAGTACCGTACAGACTCGTGACGTTCTAGAACGTCACGCGTGTCACAGTGGCAGTGGTCATGACGTGTCAGAACGTCACGCGTGCTCAAAGGGTTTTTTAATAGTCTCACAGTTTCTCCCGCACACTCGCTGATGTTAACCCTTCCTTTCTTTTCATTTTGCTGACTCGTACAGCTCTATCTTTTGTTTTTGGTGCGTGTTTTTGGCCGTGATGCCGAGACCTCAGGTCGGCAGAGCCATCAATGCCCCACCATCACTGCTGCGTCTCGGTGCAGCCCCTGCTCAATAGTTGTCACGTTCGTCCTAGTCTCAGTATCATTGTCTTTCTTTATTATTTTCGAGCTGGGAGTGTGAACATAGTAAAAAAAAAAAAAAAAAAAAAAAAAGGGATTGACGACGGGTGTTTAGATGGCAGCGAGGAGCAACAATAAGCAAAAAATCTCACTCGGTATGTGGAGCTTAGGTTTCTTCGGCATTGTCTCTCGGCATTGCCGACGAATTCTATGCACTACTTGCTTGTACGGCATTCAGGTGTAGAATAATAATTATGGTGTTTAACCCTTATCCGACCGGCCAGTCAAAAATCGACGACTATCCGTCGATGACTTTAACAAGCTGTAACTCGCTTATTTTTGATCGAATCTGCACCATTTTGGTCTCAAAAGAAGCTAGAAAGACCCTCCATTCATTTGAAATAAAACCGGAGCGTGTTAGAATGTTCCAAAGAGAAGTCTCTGAATGAGGGCTGTTTTCACACCGCTTCCAAAAGGTGTAACTTTGGCAGTGATTATATTGCCCTCCTAAAACTTTGCCTGGGGGCTTCCCTGATGGTATATTCAAAATGTGTTAGCATGAAAGTACAAAACTAGGTCTACAAATAGTCCACATGTCGATGAGCCGTGCTTCTCTTCAAAAAATGGAAGTGGAGATGTATTTTTGTTCCTCTTGCAAATGAAGGCCAGAAACTGTTTCTAGAGAACTCTTTATGGCTCAAGCTTTCCAAAAAGCCCAAGGTTGCCCATATCACCCAAGGGAAACTAAAGTTATCAACAAAATGAGCCGCGGCGTCTCGCTGGGACTGAGAATTTGTCCACTTTGATGGTCGGATATTAGGGTTAAAGAAAGTTTTTTTTCAATATTTGCCTGTTCAGATAATGCACTGTGACCGTAAAAATGGCTGCACCATAAAAAAAGAAGCTTGCACGGTTACCTTTGTGGAGGAGATTGGTGTTGTTGAAACAATACACTCACTTGTAGGAGCAGGAAATCCTTTTTCCTGGTGCACGTGGTGCACTTGTGCCGGTTGGTGCCGCGCATCATGTTTTGGGCGTCTAGTTTGATTTGTTGTTTCGATTGGGGGGATTGGGGAGAGTGATTTGTTTGGAATGTCAGGAGAGCAGTAGTTTGTGTGCTAGGGTTATGTGTGTTTGTGTATATGCTAGTGTGTGACTTATACAGTAAAACCTGTCAAGGAGACCACCTGTCCAGGAAGACCACTGCAATCAGGACCAAGGGATGCTGTTTTCAGTCAAATGACCCTGGATAAGGAGACAACCTTGTTACAGAGACCACATTTTAAAGGTCCCTTGAGCGGTCGTCTTAGCCAGGTTTCACTGTACATTGCCAGCAGAATTCTACTTGAATGAATGAATCTGGCAGAGGATGGCGGTGAGGGCCGACAAAGCAATCTATCACGTTAGGTAAGTACTTTCCCGGGGTTGTAGGCATTGTTGATTCTCAATTCTGCTAACCCATGGTGCCGATGGAAGTTATGGACCATTTTAATTTCGAAGGTTCGGCAAAGGCACGATTGAAAGAAGGTATGTTGGCACATGTACCCACCAAAATATCTCCTTGCATCTGGATTAAATTCACAAGATACGCTAGATTGTCATCGCGAAGTTTTTTTTTATTACTATGTTCACATAACCAGCTCGAAAAGAATAAGGAAAGACAATGGTACGGAGACTAGGACAAACGTGACAACTAATGAGCAGGCGCTACACCGAGACGCAGCAGTGATGGTGGGGCATTGATGACTCTGCCGACCTGAGGTCTCGGCGTCACGGCAAAAAACACGCACCAAAAACAATGAAAGAAAGTATTAGATAGAGCTATGCAGGTAAGAAAGATGCAAAAACCCAAGGCTTAACACGAGCGATTGTGGGGGAGAAACTGTCTTTGCATCATACTATTCTTAGGGAATCGACTGCCCAGAGCCAGTTTGTGCTGCGAAGATGGCGGTAAACATTCGTTTTGAATGATTGCATTCTCTTGCTGTGGGGAGGCTGGGATAGGAGAGCGGCAGGGAGGGAGTTCCAATCGCTGATGCTGCAGTGTGGGAACGAGCGCTTCAGTGCCAGTGGGGCAGATGCAGGCAGCTGGTGTTGGAGCTGGTGGTCATGGCCACTGACGGCACCGTGCTCGCTGCGAGTTCTGGGGTTAGTAGAGATGTGGCGCGGTGGCAACACAGAGAGCAGCTGCGGAGGACCAGGCAAGTAGTGCAGCTTGTACATTCAGGCAAGCGAGGCAACAGTGCGGCGGATGGCCAGGCTGGGTAGGTGTGCCCCAGGGCCGATAGCATGAAGCGCGCGGCGCTGAACATTGTTCAGATGCTGGAGGTGACTCTGCGCAGCTCCCATCCATACAAGAGGCGCATACTCCATGACTGGTCGTACGAACGCCTTGTATACGGTCGTCCGGCCGGCGGGGTCGAGTATGCGGGCGGCTCTGTTTAGGACCCCAAGCCGTTGGCGTGCACGGGTGGCTACGGAGCGTAGGTGATCGCTGAAGGTCAACTTGGCGTCCACCTTCACACCAGGAGGGTGATGGTGGTTGTCTCGGGCACCAGTGTGCCACCAAACAGGAGTGGGGGAGATCTAAGCCGGTGCGTCTGAGGTTGGCTGTCATGGCCTGGGATTTGGTCGGTTCAAACATCACTTTCCACGTACGACCCCACTCGTGCAGTCGGTCAACGGACACCTGCAGTGACTGCGAGGCGACTGTTGGGGTCTGCTGGGAGGTGACTAAGCTGTACAAAGTTGTATCATCAGCATAGGCTTCCAAGCTGGCGCCGTCAGCGAGAACATCTGGCGCGTCGTTGACATAGGCCAGGAAAAGCGTTGGTCCAAGGATGCTTCCCTGCGGGACTCCAGTGGAGGTCGTATACCTAGATGACGTCCGCCCTCCAACGAGGCACTGTAGGGAACGGGTGTCCAGGTACGAGGCCAGCCATCTCTGAAGCGGACCATCTATGCCTAGGCTACGCACCTTGTGGAGGAGGCCGACATGCGAGACACAATCAAACGCTCCTGCGATGTCCACAGCAAGGATACGAGCCGCCCCTCCACAGCCCACAGCGCTTGCCCAGGCAGTTTGGAGAGCTTGCAAAGCGTCCGATGTTCCGAGGCCTCTGCGAACTCCAAACTGGTGCGACGTGAGCAGATGATGGTCTTCGAAATAGTTTACGATGTGTCTGTTTACAAGAGTTTCCATTACTTTCGAGATCACGTTGGCCGTCTTCCACATCCTAGGTTGGACTCCAGACCGGAAGCATAAAGCAAATAACTGTTACTTGGACAGTGGCTCTGAGAGCTCATGAGCACATTCCTTAAGGACGCGAGCAGAAATACCGTCAGGCCCGGTAGCCTTGGAGACGTTGAGCCTTGCCAGGAGGCGGCGGACAACCTGTGGGCGGAAGCGGATGGTGCAAAGAGGTGGAGCCTCTGAGGGAGCAGGGTCCGGTAGGTCAGCCTCCACAAGGTCCGGACTGGCAACGATACATTTCTTCGAGAAGAAGCGAGCGAATGCCTCTGCTTTCTCTGAGCTCGTTGCCCACTCGCGGCCGTCAGAGTCGACAACTAGGGGAATTTCGGGCTGTGTGCGGTTGCCAGCAGCGTTCTTCAACTTCGTCCACCACTATTTGTCTCTGAGGGACCCAGTTGAGAGGCTGCGACGGAGGCTGTCCTCCATTGCACGTCGTGATCGGAACTGGGTGGCGATCGCTAGAGTCACGGAATCGGTGAATGCCTGCTGAAGTGCTGGGTCATAAGAGTGTTTTCTCCAGTCGCGCCAGCGCTTCTCCTTCTCCCTCTCGGTCTGGGTGCATTCAGGCGTCCACCATACCGGATCGGAAGGCCTCGTTTCCAGAACTTTGGATGGGACAAACTGTGCAACAGCTGCAGTAATTGAAGCGGTAACCTGCTCACAGGAAGTTTCTGGGTCCTCCGTGATGATATCACCCCATTCCACGTTGCGAAGGTGCGCCCTGAGGCGATCCCAGTCTGCCCTGGTGTAGCGAAACACTGTTCACTGTTCACGTCTAGGGAGCACGGAAGAAAAGTCTGACAGTACAACTGCATGGTCAGATTGACCGAGGGGCGGAAGTATACGTGTAGTTACTGGGGACGTGAACGTTGACATTATGAGATCTAGCGGGTTGTCTCCACGAGTCGGTACTGTGACATGCTGGACAAGAAGATGGGCAGCGCAGGTATCTTCGAGAGCCTCGCCTGCAGGCGTAGTTTTCGAGCTGTTCAGCCAAGCCCGGTTGTGCACGTTGAAATCGCCAGCTAGGATAATGTGGGAGCCCTGGTGTCTAGCTTCTGGGAGGATGTTGTAGAGATGATCGATTAAGGTAAGATCGCCAGGGGCACAGGACCCCGGCCGATACACTGCTCCCAAGACGGTGCGGAGACCTGGGGCCAGCTGGAGAGAAACCCAGATGATCTCATGTGTGGGGGACATGAGTTCAGGAATGAGCATGGAGGGGAGTGACGACTTCACCCAGATGGCTACCCCTCCCCCATGTGCCGTTCTGTCCAACCGAAGTGGTGAGCTGAAGTGAAACAGGTAGAGTGTCTTTTGGATTTTACTTCCCTAATTTGAAAATAATAATTTCAGAGGTCACCATGAAGGTTACCAGATAAAAGTAAAGTTGGGGGGCATGAAATTGAGTCAGTTCGTCTAAGATAATGGCAACATTCTTCCTACCGTATTCTCGGGAGTATAAGCCACACCCCCACAATTTTTGCCACAAAATATAAAGACATCTATCCTATTTATTACCATTAATTTGATCATCGGAGTATAAGCAGCATCCCCCTTTTTTGGGTGAACTTTGAGTGTTCAAAGTGCGGCTTATAACTTTTTATTCTTTTGCTGATCTGCAGCATGTATGAATGCAGTGAGTTGTGCATATGTGGTTGGCAGTGAGCTGTGTACAGGGACACAAAGATAAAAGTATTTTTTTTATGAAAATGTGCGAGGAGCGCGGGAGTGAGTTGCCTTTCTCTTGGAGTTGGTCAAGGTGCGCGGTTGTGTTCTATTCATGAGTGTGGGTTTCTCTTACTTGTGGTATAATGTATATGTGTTTGTGGTGGCGTTGGATTTGGTGATTCTGCAACAGGTAGGACTGTTCGACATGAAGCTGCTCCAGAAATTGAATGGGAGACATGTACATGTAGGTGAATGCCACCGCTGGAGGATTCAGCAAGTACTAGTGAATGCCACCGCTGGAGGATTCAGCAAGTACTGGTGAATGCCACCGCTGGAGGATTCAGCAAGTACTAGTGAATGCCACCGCTGGAGGATTCAGCAAGTACTGGTGAATGCCACCGCTGGAGGATTCAGCAAGTACTAGTGAATGCCACCGCTGGAGGATTCAGCAAGTACTGGTGAATGCCACCGCTGGAGGATTCAGCAAGTACTAGTGAATGCCACCGCTGGAGGATTCAGCAAGTACTGGTGAATGCCACCGCTGGAGGATTCAGCAAGTACTAGTGAATGCCACCGCTGGAGGATTCAGCAAGTACTGGTGAATGCGGCCTCTGTCAGGATGCTACTAGCCTGAACAACAGTGCAAACCCTATTGGAGAGCATTTCGGAAATGATGAAAGGTGTTAAGATGGGCAGTCGTACACGTACATACACGGGAAGCGTAATTGATGTGAAGCCTAAGTGTGGAAGTGTGCGGTGGAAATCATCCATTGTGGATCTTCTCTATAAAACTTCAAAACAATGAGCGTTAAGAAGCGCCGAGTGACAGCATGAATACATGACCTTGCTATTGCCATCTGACCACAGGCCATCAAGGCAAGAATGTTTCATGAGTACGGCGGGATGCTATTGGCAGTTGCTCAGAGACTTGCCATTGGATGTTGCGTGAGAAGCAATAATCCCCGTAACCAACGTTCCACCCAGCAGACAATTCTAGCCGCAATGAGGCTCACCAAGAATCGGCGACTAACACCAAGAAGAAACTAAATGTGCCATCATCTACGGAAAGCAGACATGTTACATTCATCACGAAGAAGGACCAGACTCTGGCTACGAGACTGCCCATCAAAGGCCGTCCATCAGTTGTCCACAGACTTGGTTATGTTGAGCAATTACGGATGCTTGCTTGCTTGGTTAATTTGTTGTGCAGGTACGGATGCCTGGTTAAGTTGTGCAGTGACGGACAGTGTGCCAAATCCAACGATGACAACAGTACAGTTTTCTATTTCAGTACAGGGCATAATGTCTCGCCTCAAACTGGAAGTTCCTCACCAGCAGATCACAGTCAACAAGTTGATCTGCCAATCCGGTGAGAGAATCAGCACGCAATCGATGAGCTGCTACCAGTCGAACTTTACAATACAAGCTGAAGTACAGTAGTTGACGTTTGCAGTGGACAGGTAAGTTGGCAGTTTTTCTTCATTGAATCACCTTTAGAAACCATGGGCATAGGACAATAATGTTGTTTAGGGGGAAGTTAGTTAGGTGCGCAGACCAAAGGGCAACATATACAACAAGTTTGTTACGCAGGCGGAGACAGCTTTTGACTTGTCATCCGGTGCCCAGGTGTGCATGTTCAATCACATTCACAGGCAACAATCTTTGCTCTCCATACTGAAAAAAGGATTCAAATCATTAATTTTGCTTGTGCTTCTCAGATCATTCTTCATTCAGTGCAAGAGGAAAGAAACACGGACCCTCCAACTAGGCAACAGAATGCGGATACATATTAGGGCTGCAACAGGTAGGGGTTTGGTCAGGTAATGAGTTTGGGTAATTCTGTCCGGGTGGCAAGGGTACCCTATCGAGTATTTTTGACATAGTTTGCAGTAAGTGTGCATTTGCGCTACATAGAAAGTGTCCAGTAAGAACATAGCTGTGCGTGTAAAAACACCGTACTCCCCCTACCCTATTGGGTCCTCAGGAGCAAACTGCTACCCGAATACCCACCCTAATTACGGGTAGCACGGGTACCCTACTCCCGTTGACACCCTTATGGTGATCATATTTTCACAAAAAAATTCATGAAATTGCTTCACAAAACAAGAACAAAATAGTAGAAAAAGAACACATTCATAAATTTGCTTCACAAAACAAGAACAAAAATAGTAGGATAAGTGGTCGTAAACTTTGTGTCAAAGGGTTCCACGAATAAGAAAGTCGGCCTGAAAAGTGTGTGAGTGTAGTGTAAGCGTGGGCCGATATTTTCCTGCGAGATCTTACATGCCGCCCTTGGAGAAAGTATGACAAACGAATAGGACTTTGTGAATACACTGTGGCTCTTGATTAAGCACACCTTTGACATGCCCTGACTGGCCTTACAGGCAGAGCTAAAAAGAAGAAATAATTCAATTGGAAGCTATAATCATGATGGAGGTCTAAGTCTAAATTTGGCTAACGAACTAGGACTAAACGCAAAATCGATGCCGCCCTTGGAGAAAGTATGATAAGCGAATAGGAATTTGTGAATACACTGTGGCTCTTGATTGAGCACACCTTTGACATGCCCTGACTGGCCTTACAGGCAGAGCTAAAAAGAAGAAATAATTCAATTGGAAGCTATAATCATGATGGAGGTCTAAGTCTAAATTTGGCTAACGAACTAGGACTAAACGCAAAATCGGATGAGAATTTGGCAAAAGAAACAACCGGTAGGACAGTATTATTCATCTCCCCACTGTATATCATCCACCAGACGTTGTAGATCGTCATACTCGTTGCCATCAGCGTTGACCGAGAATGGGTCGGCCCGGTGATCAATTTGGAAGGCGTCCGATTTCTGTGCCGTTCCATCATTGCTCTTTGGAGCCAAAGCATCCCGAGGGCTGTCGTACAGTGGCTCAGCGTCGTTGTCAGCGCGAGCCATGTTGTAGATAGGATTACTCACTCCGAGGCCAGCAGCTGCACCATACGAGCAGTAGAAGCATAACAGTTACAAGCATAACAGTTACAAGCATAACAGTTACAGGCCTGAGAACAGTGACACACATGTAGTGGTATGGCAGTACTGAAATCCGGCCCACCCTGATACCATGGATTCAGTGAGTGGTATGGTGGTACACGGTGGCACCGGCGGTGCTTCATGCATTATGGTGGCATGCATGCTTTTACTGTACCCGCACAGAACAGCGTGACAGTAGAGCACAGTACACACACACTGAGTAGAGCACAGTAGAGCGAGCACTGCGGCACTGAGTGTCTGCAAGCAGGCCCGGCAGCAGGGTGTAATCATTGCGTGTGCCGTGCAACAACAGGTAGTGGCTAGAAGTGGTAGTGCACACAGCCCATGATGTATGTTTTACAGCTAGCATAGCATTGGCCGGCCGGATTGTTTGGCGACGACTGTAGAAAAGTGAGTCTGACTGACTCCTGTCTGCGGTGAAATTGGCATCCACTTCTTGAGTACATTCATTTTTCCTCCCGGCATCATTGTGCTTTCCGGTATTGTCCTCATTCTGACGACGAGCGTGCAGATGTTTTCAAGCGCGACTAGCTTGCTCATGAGCACTATATAAACACCCTACAATTAGCACCTCATCAACTCACCTGAATCTTGCTCGATGCGCGCATAGGTATCTTCTGCGAAATAGCAGAGCAATATCAACATTACACAAAACCTGTTTTAGTGTTTAGCCATACTTGAGTAGTGCAAATATAAATCCACCATACTTTACACATAATAGGTACATATACTACATGTACTACACTAGCAACAACCTCAAACTTACAGTCCCCACTTGGTTTACGTACAAGTTGGCCGCACCCAATCAAAACAAAGTTGCTATAACTGGGCTGGCTACACCTAAATGCACATGTCTCAAGTAACGCTCTGAGGCACCCTTTGTCAACGACATACATCGTTGATTGAACCGAATCGTGGGAATCACATACAGTGTACTTGTACCCGCGACTTCGGAGGAACCGCAAGTAATCCAGCCATCTCTGAGTGGTCATAGTAAGAATATCACTACCGGAAGTATCCTACAAAGTAGGAAACAACCTGAATCAAAGCAATGTCTATACTTCTGCTTTTACTGTGCGTAGATTACATCCCTTACCATTCAAGCCACCGTCAGTAGAGCCTCCAGCATACACCGGTGAGAAAACCTACACGTATCGAGCAACAAACACAAGCAGAGACCGTGGATGACAAGCCAATCACACGTCATGTTGGTACCGCAATCAAGCGCACTGTGCAGCCAGTTCATTGCTCACTAAGCAAAGTTTTCAAACACACACTCATACACACAAACACACACACACACACACACACACACACACACACACACACACATCCAGGCACACACACACATAATTCACAATCATGAGACGGAGCAGGAGCAACGGACACGGCTCGAGTATAACAATCCTAGCTTGGCATCTACTCACATGCCAGGTGAATTCTGCCACATGCACGCCAGGTGAACTAAATCTATTTGAAGACTGTGAAATGTTAATCTACATTGAAGCGTGCACAGCTCTGCAAAGTTCTTTTACGGTCGACTTTGAATTTAGTTGCATCATCTACTGTATAAGCAGAAATATTCGTCTCGAATATAATTTCGTCTTTTTCGTCGGTGGAGCTTTTGGACTAAATTAAATGCCGGACTAATGACGATTTGGGCATATTTGGTGGCTAAATTTGACAGGAACCACGGTGGGATATGGTACTGTGACATCGGGTGCCAAAGAACAGTTGCTTTTCAGGCTTGTAATGTTCTATTTTCAAAATTCCAGTTTCTTTGTTTATACTTGAAGTAGTAGTCTGAGGCCGTAAAGTGACATAGAACATGAGGTATGACCCGTACACTGTGCATGCAGTGGACATAGAACATGAGGTATGACCCGTACACTGTGCATGCAGTGGACATAGAACATGAGGTATGACCCGTACACTGTGCATGCAGTGGACATAGAACATGAGGTATGACCCGTACACTGTGCATGCAGTGGACATAGAACATGAGGTATGACCCGTACACTGTGCATGCAGTGGACATAGAACATGAGGTATGACCCGTACACTGTGCATGCAGTGGACATAGAACATGAGGTATGACCCGTACACTGTGCATGCAGTGGACATAGAACATGAGGTATGACCCGTACACTGTGCATGCAGTGGACATAGAACATGAGGTATGACCCGTACACTGTGCATGCAGTGGACATAGAACATGAGGTATGACCCGTACACTGTGCATGCAGTGGACATAGAACATGAGGTATGACCCGTACACTGTGCATGCAGTGGACATAGAACATGAGGTATGACCCGTACACTGTGCATGCAGTGTGACATGAACTACTTCTTAAATATTTTCTTAATGCCCGAAACGTTCTTAAAATTTGGTGATTTTCTGGCGTGGATGTTCTTCGGCGCCCGGTGCTACTTGCACCGTCGTATCGTCCTTTAAGATTTGCCTATTACCTACAATGTCCGAAGAAGGATGCAATAAACTTATTGCGCATCGCTAAAATTAATATGGAATCCATGAGTAAAGCATGTGAGTACACTGGAACCAGCAACACACTGTTCAGCACCCTACACAACGATGCCTAGGTGGCTGTGTGGAGTGTTTGCGGTACAAATTAGGTCATTGTGCAATGGGCTTACTGCCTTAAGGAGCTAGAACCTTAGACTCACCTCCTCCCGTCCACTCTCTCCATAGATGCCAATCTTCGGGTCGTGGTACAGAGGATTCGGTACGAAGGTCTCTCCGCCTTGTGTGGGACTATCGTACATAAACTCTGCTGCATGCTCGTCCGCCGCGCGGTCATTCATGAATGGGTCTGTCCGGAGTCTCTCGCGGTGCAACTCATTACGCTGCTTCCTCTTGGCAGTATACACACGACACGTCACTAGAATAGAGATGAGCAGCAGCGCAGCAATCAGACCAGCGGCAACTCCCCACACCAGTGGCGTTGATGTTTTGGACGAGGAACGTTGTGCCTCTGGTGAACTCGTAGTTAGTACAATCGGCTGTGCCGAGACAGGTGAGATGTCCTTCCATCTCCCGCACAGGGCCACAACCTCGGGTGGCAGTTCGCTGGTGTTCCGACAGGAGCCACTCAAGGCTACATTCACCAGTACAGGGTTGACAGGCTCTCCGTTTAATATGACGGCAAGGATGACTTCACCGCCTCCTGTTCCATCCAATATATACACATCATCAGCATAATCAAATTCCCCATCTCCACTGGGAAGAGGTGTACCCAAAATGAGCTCCTTCCATGCTTTAAGGTCATCGGCGGTCAGCGAGCCATTTTCGAAATGATCGTGAACTGCACTGCTTACAGGCACACACACATAGCTCGGGCCCTCAGCAGGATGCTCGGTATCTCCACCGGACACAATGATACTAGAGGTGCCGTCTCCCGAAGTTGGCGCGCTGACGTCCGCCTTCAAGGGCACGCAATCGCCCTGTCCACACGAGTCGACGGCGCAAGCACTGGTCAGGTATTCGCAGTTCTGGCCGGTGTACGACTCGGGACACTGACAACTGTATGCGTTGATAGCATCTATGCACTGGCCGGCACCACACTTAGCAGTGGCACATTCATCGACGTCCGAGGCACAAGTGATACCCGTGTATCCCGCCGCGCATACACACGCCATCTGCGATGGACTATCGACGCAGCTAGCGCCATTCATGCAGTTGGATGATTGCGTCAGGCAGCGGTCGATGCGTGAATCGCACTCAAATCCCGTGAAACCCGGCAGGCAAGTACAATTGTAGCCGTCTGTCAGGTCTGTGCATGTGGCATTGTTGCGGCAGATAGGCTGCATGGTACTGTTCGGCATGGGGGTTGCACCAACAGCAACTGTGGTGACCACGGTTGATAACTCGTCGGGTGAAAAGTTCACAACCTGCGGATTGTAGAAACAGTCATCCACCTCCACGCAAGACAATAGGTACGGGTCCAGCAGGAATCCACTCTGGCATTCACAGTAGCCTGCCGATGTGTTGACACGCACGCAGTCGGAGCCATTACCGCACAGCAGCTCTCCCGTCGAGCACGGATCGAGCAGTGTGAGGTTGAACTCGACAGTACCCAGCGTCCACTCCGCCGGCCAACCACTGTCGGTAGCGTTCACTTCGAACACAAAATTGTCTTGGTACTCTGTGAAGTTCCCACGGGATTTCATCTGAATATACGTGCCAGTGGCATTGGTGAAAGTGCCAAACTCTGGGCCGCCATCCTGGTGACTTGTTTCGTTGATGGTGTAGGATACCGTCTGGTTGAGTTCTGGATTCGTGCAGACCAGCTGCCCGATTATTGTCCCGTCCGGCGCATCCTCTCTCAAGTTGCTGATGTGAATCAGGCGAATGGCAGATGGTGGCTCGTTGATGTCGATGATGGTGATGTTGATCGTCTGGTTGAACGCCAAGGGCGGACTGCCGTTGTCCGAGGTCTCAATCACAATTTCCAGGTACGGATTGGTGACAGCTTCGTAGTTGAGCCATCCTGAGCTCTCCACCTCCAGTCGACTCAGACCCTCGTTGATCTGGCACAGAAGAAGCACACAAAAGAATCGGAAGACACGGTCAACCTTTGTAAAAATCGGACGAGTGAGAAATTCCAGTAGATTTGCAATGTCTGATGTCAAACACACACAGACGAGGAGCAGTGGACAGCGCATTGACTATGTAAACAAACTGTGTGAAAAAGGAAGTCATTACGTGGCTTGTTCAGCAGTAGCATATCCAGGAGTGATGACGGTGATGGAAAAATCATCACGACACAACATTCCTTACCAAGAAAGAGTCTGAACCATTGCCGAAGAGAGCGTATGTGTAGATCTGTCCCTTGTCTGGATCGATGGTCGACAGTTGGCCCACAACGTATCCAGGCAATGAATTTTCCGGCACAGTGTGGTTTCCGGACAGGGCCACTCCGGTTGGTTGCTCGTTGACATCTTTCAGGTTGAACGCAATCGTCTTGGCAATGGACAGGGGTGGCTCGCCGTCATCGGTGCAGTTGATTGTGACGTAGACTATGGGGTCGGCCTCGTAGTCCAGAGCGGAACTGTTATAAACCTGAGGAATACACAGCAGAATTGTTATAAACCTAGGGAATGCGCAACGGAATTGCTATAAACCTAGGGAATGCGCAACGGAATTGCTATAAACCTGGGATACACGCAGCAGAATTGCTATAAACCTGGCAACACATATCGGGACTTGTTATAAACCGGGGGCATACACAGCAGCAGAATTGCTATGAACTACAGAAAACACCCCGGGAGTGAAATGAACCTAGGGGACACACAGCGGAACTGTTATGAATACACAGCGGGATGACGTAAACGTCAATGTGAGTTGCCTTGAACCCACACAGGAACTTGCCCACTCTGGCTTCCGTACTCTTGGTAAATGCATTGCCGTTTCCCATGGCGTGCAGACCCCATTAACGTCACACAGTTACACACACACACACACACAAACACACACACACACAAATGTTAGTGTATGCAGGCCACTTGTTACATGTCGCCAAGGTACATACCTCCAAGATGATCTCTCCCTCGCCACTGATGGTGGCGTTGAGAATAACAAAGCTGTCCTGTCCTGTCATCAGTCGACACGTGTGCGTCTGGTTCAAGTCCTCGTCAATGACTGTGAAGTTTGCCACGACAGTGCCGGGTGCTGGATGCTCGTCGAATGTTGTGTTGAAATCGATTTGGATTTCCGACGGTGCCTCGTTGACATCGAGGATCTTGACGTATACGATATTCTGGTCAAGACACAAAGCACAGCCATTGGAGTAGTGTATAGCCCAATGCACACAGTGGAATGTGTAGCCCAAATGCACACAGTGGAGTGTATAGCCCAATGCACACAGTGGAGTGTATAGCCCAAGGCACACAGTGGAGTGTATAGCCCAATGCACACAGACCCAGGTTCTAGCAAAAAGCTCAAAACTGGTCGGGAACGAAATACGAGTATGGTTACCTTCTGCTCTAGTCCATAAGCCAATTAGTGAACAACCAGGTGGATTGGATTGAAGAGTGGAAAGGCTTATCCTTCTAACCATCATCCACTGTGACAGGTGTGGATGCACGTGCCAGAAAAATGGTTTGAAATAATAATTTTTAACTCGACTGAGACTGAAGCTACTCGGAATGTCTGCTTCAAGTGGATTGCCAGGTGTGGCGCAGTGCACATGCACTGGAGTAGTGTATAGGCCAAGGTTTGGAATATTTAACTTGACGACTGAAGCTACTCGGAATGCCTGCTTCTCTTTTCAGGCAGTTCACTTCCCCGACAGATCCTTTGAATAGCACAGTACACTATTACATTACACACTCAGGTGTGTGGTCAGCATACCTGGTGGCTGAGTGCTGGTTGGCCATTATCAGTGGTCTGGATCAGCACCTGCCACACATCCTCGGTCTCATAATCCACACTGGTCAACAGGATCAGCTGGTTGCCACGGATACCAAACATGCCTACAGAATAAAGAACAAATTCGAAAGCAACATAGGAGGATCAGGTGTGCAGTGTTTAACAATTCATCTGGAGTTTGCAGGCATGCTATTTCGACTTTTCCATGGGAGCTAGTAGGAGTTTGCGAGTACTTGAAAAACTACAGTTCTGGCCAGAGAAATCTGACCTCCTGAATAGTAGCGCCGCGAGATCAAGTGCGCAGAGCGATGTGTGTGGTGTGTGTGTGTGTGTGTGTATGTGTGTGGTGTGTGTGTGTGTGTGTGTGTGTGTGTGTGTATGTGTGTGTGTGTGTGTGTGTGCGTGCGTCGTTCTAGGACCACGTAGCCCCAAGTGCAATCGTATTCACGAGGTCTGATTTCTCTGGCCAAGGCTGTACAACAGAGAGGATAACATATGCTAGACTATTGTCACACAGCCATGGAGAAGCATATCAAACCTAGACAGACTCTAGCTAGGTGATACTGAACTCACTGTCGTCACTGATGTTGACGATTTCCTGCACGCTGTATGTGTACGTCTGTCCAATATCACTATCTACAGTGGACAGTGTGCCGATCACAGTACCCAACGGTGAGTTCTCCAAGATTCCGGTGCTGTTCAGCACAACTTCAGTCGGTGGATCGTTCTCATTGATAACCTAGCAAGAAATACGAACGCACAAGCATGCACACACCGCAGACCAGAAAGTGTCATTCCTATGGCAGCAAGTGTACTGTACTTCAACTCTATGCGGCCACGAATCCAGCTAACTTTTTATGTAGTTTTTACTTCAACTCTCCGTGTAGTCTCAGTTTCAACGCTGCAACAGCACATTTTCACTCACAAAGCGACTGTTCAGTACATGGGGTAGTGGTCTACCAGAGCAATCACACTCACCACCGTGGTGGTTTTCCAGAAATGAGTAGAAGCAAAAAACCACACTCGCAGCCACAGAATAGATAAATAGCCGAAAAACATCTAAATCCATCAAAGAACCGCCAGCAAGCGGGAGAAAAGGCCGTGAAATCAAGTGAAACAGCATGGCCAGTGGTGAGCATGGGTGACTGGGCAGCAGGGGAGCGCCTGAAAAACAATGACTCCCTACATTCCTAGCCGCGACCGCTCAACCGGGCTAGAGGAAAAACACGCCTTTCGGCCAAAAAACCTTTCTATTTTCATTAATTCCTGCCCCGCTGCCAGTCAGACCCAAGAATAGAGATAGCAAGAAATGGTATGTAATAACCGGTGTATGTCATAATCATAAGCCACACACATAGGCATAGATTGTCAAGAAGAACAGCGGACGACTCCCATGAAACCAGGGTGGGTGGGCGGGCAACTTCAACTACCACGAGGAAAAACAAAGACCACGATGGCAGGTTCAACGGAGTTGCGCAGAACAAGAGCAAATGCACGAAAATATTTGTGAGTGAAAAATACGTTTTTTGCACTCTTTCGCTACGCTCAGCCGTGAAAAAACAAAACGTTTCACATCAAGCTCTTGAGCCAAATGACCTCAGGTGACTATGAACCTCGTGCGAATCTGACATCAATATGCAATGAAATTATGGTGATTTGTCACATGATTGCAGTAAAGGAACACGCTGTCAGCGGAAGCTTGTCCAGTTAATTACAGACACATGTTCCAGTCTGAATATCCGAAGTCCAAAGGAACCTCCTGTTGTTGGAAGTGTGTGTGTGTGGTCGGCCACAGAGCGGAACAGTGGTGGTGATGGTGTGGTCAATGTATGCAGAAAATTCCAATCTGAATTCTGTTTTCGTAATATCCCAACTCAATTGTATTTTAAAAGCAGGTCGGTGCTCAGTGATTCCCATAGCACTTCCCATAGCACTTTTTCTCTTTTCCTGGGGTGGGGGGGGGGGGAGTTCCGAGTTTACATCATAATTATCACTCCTCACTGTCTTTACCGCATGCAGTAGGAGTACCTTTGAAGTTATTCCCGAATACAACGTTCTTGGTACTTACCGAGATATTGAACTCCGCTTGGGTAGTCAGTGCCGGTACTCCGGTATCTGTGGCACCCACAGTTAGCGTGTACAAGTCCCTGGTCTCGTAGTCCAGGTCGGTGGTGGCTTCGATGATGTAGCCGTCCACCAGTACAAACGGCACGTCCGTCGTGTTCTCCTGAAGCAGGTTGAATGTGAGGTTCTGTAGCTGCTCGACTTCATTGTCCGGGTCAATGGCCGTGACAATGCCAAGCTAAAGGAAACGAAGGACAGAAAAGAATACTGAACGCTCACAATCACATCAGCTACATACTAGGTAAGGAAAAGGCAAAGACTTTGCAAGAATTTCTCGTCTTCTTCAACGATATAGAACAGCCAGGGCAACATATGTAGGTACAAACCTGTGCTAAGCAATCAAAGCCATAAGAAACGATTCACTTTTTACAGATAGACTCTTCCGAGGACCCCGATCATGGCTTGCTATGCACTTTGACCGGTATTAAAGAGATCACCTGTCTATAAGCACCAGGTGTCCCATGCACCCTGGCAAGGGCAAGGTGGTCACTTAACTCGACTGTGACTGTAGAGACATGCAAAAGGAGCAGCTCACGAAATATCGTAATTGCAGCTTACCTCAGCGTGTGGTCCAAGGTTTTCATCTATGGTCGAGTTTGACATGGCTAGCTTGATCGGTGCCTCATTGACATTGGTCAAGTTGATGGTGAACTGTTTGTTCATGAAGAGAGGATTGACCTTGTCATCATCCCAGCATTGAATCTGCACGAGAGCAATATCAATGCACAGACATTCATTCAGTCTTCCTGCTGTTTGCCTCTGTCTCTCTGTCTCCGCACTCTGTCTGTCTGTCTGTCTGTCTGTCTGTCCGCATGCCTGCCTGCCCGTCTGCCTGTCTGTCAGTCAGTCATTTGTCTGTCTGCTTATCTATATTCTTCTGTTTCTCTGTTTGTCTATCTGTTTGTCTCTGTATTTCTCTCCACCTCCTGTAAGGAAGAGAGTGACAACACAAGTAAAATAAGTTCAAAATGCCATAATCACCAGGCTCTGGATGTGATCCCTGATAAGGTATACAATGTACTTGTAAATGCAGCACTCACCTCGATGTCATGTGACACCTCGTTCTCGTAGTCCAGGTTGTCCTTGGAGACGACCAGTACGGTGTGGTTGACAACCTATGCACAACAATCCAGATGATGTCAGAGATGATGTCAGGGATACTGTCATATCCCAACTCATGCCTAACCGTACGGCTAATAAATAACTTCGCAGTCAGTGAATGTCGCACAGTGTTCCTATGATGGTAATGCCTGACAGGTAGGGAGCTGGTTTCTACTGCCAAAAAGTTGGAGATTGTGTTGCCTAACCCGGCACGGCCATACATCGCTGATCGGAGTCTTGTGTGTGTGAGTGAGGGGGGGGGGAGGGGAGGAGGTATCCAATGGCATACAGTACCTTGAATGAGTGAGCAAATGCATCCAGCACCAGGCAGTTGAAACCCTGAGATCCGGCATGAACACCGTAGTTATCCGGATCAGTCACCGCCAGGTTGCCCACCACTGTGCCGATCGGGCTGTTTTCCGCAACCTAAGCACGGAGCCAAGGATAAGGAATTCAAAAAGAAGTGAATAAAAGTCATCCAGGCTTATGTTGTACAAGAGCAGAGTCCTATGATACTGGGAAAGCTTGAGCCCGCCGTGAAACCTGTGCAAATTGATCTCGGCAGTAGTTGAGGACCATTTTGCCCACACAAGAGGCTCGATTTTAACAAGTAGGCGAGCATTTTGATTCGGAGACAACTCATGCACCACACTCTCATCCACTGAATTGCAGATACATGTACTTCGAGTACCACATGTCTACAAGCGCAACTTGATCATAACTTGACCATCTCTATGTACAGACTGCCTGTACACTGGGTACCTGCTGTTTACATGTAGTTATAATATTACGACTACCTTGTTCACATCTCCCATATTGCGCATGCACATTATAAACACGGTCCAGTACCTATGTATAATAAGGTGGTCATTTAAAGGGCGGCTATGCCTGCCAACATTCATCACTTGCCTTGTCATTATCCAGTGTGATGTTTGTGGGAGCTTCGTTGATATCGCTGATGTGCACGACCAGTACGTCGGTGTAGCGCAGGCTGGGTAGAAGGCCATGGTCACTACACGAGCAGAGAACAACAATCAAAGCGTCAATAATATAAGAGAGGTGGCTTCCAACTCCAAGAGCATCCCGATAACCAGCGGGGCACCCTATTAAGAGGCAAATTTCCAACCAAACTTGTTCACAACAGTCATCAGCAACTCAGTAAATAGAGACAATCGCGTCAGAATTTTCAAAGTAAGCCATGTCATTGATTGCAGCTAGATTAAGAACATTTTTTCTACTGAAGACAACCCATTCGTAGCGCTAGTGATAAGCAAAGGTTCAGAATTATCTTTTAAAAAGCTCACCTGGTCTGTATCCAGACAGTGTAGTTGGGTGTGATTTCATAGTTCCACGTGTAATTACCCGTTGACAGCACGCCGTTAGTTTGGTTGATCTCGAATGCATCGGATAGGCTGGGATCGATGGAAGAGCTGTTCAGCCTGTACGTGGAGAAGGAGCAGTAGCATGATGTGTTACATAGCTTAAGTAAACCTGGGCTAAGCAGCCATTGCAAGAAGAGACCTGTCTTTCAGGGTCACCTGTCTTTTAAGGTCACCTGTCTTTCAAGACCATGTGTATTGTGTTTCCAGCCAACCTTTCTGTAGAGGCCACCTGTTTCAAAAGGTCACCTGTAGTTAGAGACAATCAGTCTTTTCAAACCATCTTTCTGTAGAGATCACCTGTCTATAGGGACAGATAACCTCAGGTGACAGAACATGGTTCAGCATACACTTTCATCTATGCAGAGGCACCACCTTTCAATATTACCAGTTTTCTGCATGTCGCAAAAGACTGGTTGATTTTTATATATACTTTCTACTCGGATAGTGATCCACCCACTTGATAACAAGCCCACAAGAGACGAGTGTAGTATGACACTGCCTGCTGAGATCAACTTACTGAGTGCCTGGTGCAGCTCCCAGAACAACAAACGTATGAGATTGATTGGCGTCTTCGTCCACAGCAAGGACATCGCCGACATACGAGCCAGCCGGACTGTTCTCCGCCACATCGCCGGCAGCAATCAACAGGAATCCAGTCGGCGGTTCATTGATGTCGTTCACGTTGACCTAAAACAAAACAGATGTTCCCAGAAAGCAGAATTTTAGCCATCCCCAGCTCAGTGATCCACGTGCACAACACTTTTAATTCTAAAGCTCAATGACCTATAGGAGACAACATATGATAGTTGAAAGCCATAAGTCACAATGAACAAGCATTTACAGGATAGTAGTGACTAACACGAAGTTATTGTTGCACCCTAATACCGTAAAGTCGCGGATAAAAGCCGGGTTTGCATACAAGCACATCGCGGATAGAAGCCTGAAAATCAAACGGGTCGAATGCATATAAGCCTGTCGCGCGTAGAAGCCTGGCTTCTATGCAAGCGCGGATCGGGTAGGTCAAGAGTGCATGCGCTATGTACGGTGCATAGTAAAACTGCCGCCATACCGGTAGTCAGTGGTAGATCTACGCGTGTCGCGCGTAGAAGCCTGGCATACAAGCCTGGCAAAAATATCAGTGGTGCATATAAGCATGGTTTGCATACAAGCCTGGTTTGCATTAAAGCCTGATGCAGAAAGCGGCTTATGTGGTTATAAGCCCGGCTTTTATCCGCGACTTAACGGTAAGTCCCGACGTCGAAGAATATAATATTATATGTGTGCATGGTGAGGGGGGGGGGGGGTCACACATGCCACATAGAGCCATCGACGTAAAGAGATGTGCGACCCTGGTGTCCACTATCACGTAATCTCTTACCTGGAACACGTGTATAGCTGAGAGGCCACCGGAATCCTTTGACTGCACAACGACCGGCCAGACAGCCGTCTTCTCAAAGTCCAACGGACGCGCTGTCAACAGCTGATTACCAACGATGGTAAATGGCAGTCCAGGCAGCGGGTGCACAAAGCTGTACGTGAATGTCTGCGTATACAACACCAGAAAATAAATACATGTACAGGAAAAAACAGCAGAAGCCATGATAATAGCAGCAACAGTAGTAGTAGAAGTATATAAGATTCTTACTATTTACTAGGGAGCTCCTAACAGGCCATGCCTTTTTGCCGCTATTAGGAGCCCCATATACCCTGTTATCTATTCACAGCTGAAAAACCAAATTACAGTAAAACCTGTCAAGGCGACCACCTGTCCCAGAAGACCACTGCAGCCAGGGCCAAGGGATACTATTTCCAGTCAAATGGCACTGGATAAGGAGACCACCTGGTTACAGAGACCACTCTTTGAAAGTCCCTTGAGCAGTCATCTTAGACAGGTTTCACTGAATACTGCTGGCATGCTATTTCCATAAGCGTGGCATACATTTCACATACTCGTGTAACACTTATTTCATGCCAGATCAGTGATGTCATATTGATGTCATATTGAAATCATGCTGATGTAGTGACATCACACGTGATCTCATGCCACTGAAGTGTTCATACTCAACACATTAGTTAAAAGGTTGGAATACAAAGCAGAAATCACGAACAACACAGTACCTGAGTAATGGAGTTCTTGTTGTCGGGATCAACGGTGGAGAACACACCAACAACAGAGTCAGTCGGCTCATTCTCATCAATATCATCTGCAAAGGGTAAACACAAAATGAACAGAAAGTATGTCATGTTAGATAGCACAAAGCTAAGTTGGCAGTGTTTTGCGACAGGGTTCAGCTGCACAAAGTAGAGCGTACAAGTTTGATAACACAACGTATCAGTTCTAACATTCTGCACAGACATAAATAGAACTGACGAAATACATGCTTAAAAAACACTGATAATCGACGTAAAGTCTAGGGCCGTATCATTAATTTTGTGCATAACAGAAAAACTGTGCAGGATTTAGGGAATAGTCAGAATGTGCCAAATGATTGGCAAACTATGGACGGCACTTGGACATGAACAGGTACCGTATATGTACGATGATAAGTCGCACCCCCGCTTTCCGGTTTGAGCCCTACCTAATGTTTCAATATATTCACATACAGGTAGGACGGCACACTCAATTGTAAGTTGTATCCCCTTCTTTGCCCAAGAAGTCAAGTGTAAAAAGGCATGACGTATATTCGCGGAAATACAGCAGTGCAGTCTGCGTGCATCGAATGAGATCTATACACTGTGTGAGGACCACTCACTCTTGGAGATGGAAATGGATGTTGGCGCTTCGTTCACATTGATCACGTGCACTGTGAACGTCCACGACTGCGTCAGCGGCGGCTGACCATCATCAGTGCACTGTACTGTGACGGTGAACGACTTGTTCTGCTCGTAGTCAATGCTAGCTTGAGCAACCTGCAAGCACACACACACACACACACACACACACACACACACACACACAAGACAAAAGTGACATACAAACTAGCTAGAAATTCACTAGTACATAACTAGATTAACAATATGATGATAGGCAATACTTCATGCACAAGTCTTAGTTTTCTTGTTTGTGCACAACTAGCAAAAAGAACAATGGCCATTTTTGTAATCGAAACACGTTCACCTTACCTTCAGAATGTTGGCATAGACAGTGAAGATGCCATCGGCATTGTCACTTGCCATGCACGTCGCATTCTGCCACACGCCCTTCGGACCGAAGTTATCTGGATCGATGGTGCGCAGCTCGCCGATGACAGTGTTGACCGGACTATTCTCATCGATCTATCACAGCATAACAACATGCCACAGCAGTCAGTTTAGGCTTTTATAAGAAAACAAACACAGTTACACACAGGATACTTTCCTGCTAGCAATACCCACGATAAAGAAGTGCCGGTAAGTTGATGTCTCATAATTCACAGCTAAGTAGTAGACGTGCAATGCACAGTGTTCGCTTTCAAGAAGAAAGGAGCCATTTTCCAAGCACACCGTGGTCATTTCGGAGAGGCACTCTCCACTCACCTTGTCTAAAGTGATGTTGATGCTGCTGATGACCTCGTTCACATCCATAACATCGATAACAAACTGTTCCTTGATGCTCAACGGTGGCACTCCATCATCAGTTGACAGGATAGAAATCGTCTGCAGAAAACAAGAAATTACACAAAACGGCAATATGTCCATTGGAAACTCAGCCAGTATTATCTTCATGACGGAGAGGGATATTATAACTTTCATCTGATTCTTTGCTAGCAATCAGACCAAAATGCCAATGTCAAGGTCAAGCTGTCTGAGCAGCACCAGATTCACGAGACCGAATGGCAAGCTGACATTAACCTCATTCATTGCTACCCTGTATGCAGATCCTTGCTTAATGATGACTGCCCAGAGGTCCAGAGTGAATCTGATGCCAGTGCATATAACATGTTGAAACTTCTTCAGCAAAATCCGGTCAACCATTACCAGCAACTCACCCATTGTTGTTGCTTCTCATAGTTGAGTGTGGCTGTAGCCGAGGTGTACAGACTGTTGTTGACAATGGCAAACTGATTGCTCGGATTGGAGGCCAGACTGTATGTGTGAGTGTGTGTCTTGTCTTCGTCCAGAGTCACAAAGTCTGTGATGAAGACCATCTGTGAGTTCTCGTCAATAGTCCTGGCCAGGATTTGAATGTCCTATAAAGTTGTACATCAGGAGAGAACAGACTTTGGCTGAACTAAAATTGCCATCACAGCCAAAATTGTGCTAGTAGTTTCAGGCCGCCCTCCACAATCATAATGAGCAGCTGGAATACAGATATTGCATCACTGTGAAATTAGCCTGGCATTCATAATCACCAGCACCAGCATAGCAGGCAACCGTAACACATTACATAATATGCAATGACAACACAGAACAAGGCACAAGGTTAGTTTGGTGCAACTCTTAGCTTCATGCTATGCAATCATCAGGTGAGACATATAGATGCTGCTGGCCATGCCAGTATTTACACCTGGAGAGGGAGTACGTGTGGTTTTGTGGCGGTTTGGTAGTACTTTTAAACCTATCGTGCAGTGTGGAAAAACTGTGTGCACTGATGTGGGGGCTGTGTTAGTTTCAGGGCTAGGGCTGCCTCCGCGGTATGAGCACTCTCAGCACACTGGGTACATCCTCCGGTAATGCCGAATTGACGACAATTCAGCCTGAGATTGGCCAGCAGAGGACACAGAGAACACTCGGTCAAGAATCTTACGTGTGGCACATCGTTGGCGTCAACCACCTTGACCGTGAACCTCTGCACGTTGAAATGACCTGACTGGTCAGTTACTCGCACAACGACATCATGTGTCTTCACTGATTCATAGTTCAATGCGCCAGCTACAAGCAGCTTTGTCTGACAGGAAGAATGGTGACCCTGCATCGCAGACAAGAGGTAAACGCGGAACAGTGATGAGAATTTCACTGTCTATAAACATGTAAACTTGTATCTGGACTACCAAATCAAACACTAACAAAGAATCAGTTCGTATTCAGTACTGAAATAGACACGTGCACCCAGATTAAGTGGTAAGGCAGAGAGAGTATTGCTCCACCAGAGTCCAACAACAGGTACAAGCCAAACACAACTTCAATGACTTGCAACTGCATGGAATGGCTGCCCCTGTACCAACATAGCTGCGTGTGCCTTCTTTCAGCACAGGCACCTGGAAAACAGACTATGACCTCATCAGATGAGTAAGTGAATACCAGTTGCTTCTGGGACTTACGTGTATATCAGTGACTTTCTGGCAGGAGACCGAAGAACTCAGTGAGAACAGGCCGGTAGCATCATCATCCAGTTTGAATGTCAGAGTTTGATTGTAATCAGGATCGACAGCCACAATTGTACCCACAACTGTACCGACTGCGCTGTTCTCCTCCACTTCAGGAATGTCCTGCAATAGGCAGGGGACACAGAGGACACACAGCACAAAGCAAGGTTTTGAAACTCCACGAAGACATTGGTAAGAGGGAGATGAACGTGCCCAACTATTACGTCATACATTCTGGGTGATATGCACCTTGCTGGAGAGAGAGAGAGAGAGAGAGAGAGAGAGAGAGGGGGGGGGAGGGAGAGAGGGAGAGAGGGAGAGAGGGAGAGAGAGAGAGAGAGAGAGAGAGAGAGAGAGAGAGAGAGAGAGAGAGAGACTGTTCACTGGGCACTACAACTTGATTAGGTAGCAGGTAGGTGTGAAATACGGTTGGCTATAAAAACCCTGCAACCGCCATGCAAAGAAGTCAGTGGCTGCCCCAGTCATGGATTGCTTGGAAAGAAACTAAACTAAATACATACACATACCCACTCGCATCATCAACAAGGTAAATGGCTCACCGTGGTGAAGGTCAGCTGACCATCAGTATCTGTGATGTTGGTGGTGACCGGTGCTTCGTTGACATCCAATACCTCAATCAGATATGTTTGGCTGATCTGTAGACAACGCAATCAAGAGCAGGAGAAACCAGCGATAGAGCGGGCACGGTATGTTCATACGCATTGACAATTACAGACGCGTAGCCCTGCGGCATGGGGCACCGGGGGGGGGGGGGGGGGGGGGGCATGTGCACCCCCTAAACATTTCGACCTAGGTTCAGCATGCACACATTGACCATGAATGACATGCACCAGCCATCCTACACATATGCCATCCTACACATATGCGGCCGTGCACCCTCCCCCCCCCCCCCAAAAAAAGGGGGGACCAGCTACGCCCCTGCGTCATACAGCCGTAGCACACTGGTTCACTTACATTCAGGCTGGGCGTGCCATCATCCTTCATCACTACAGTTATATAGTGTGACTTGAAGATTTCATAGTTAGCCGGCATGGCCTTCTGCAGTTCATTGCCAACGATCTTGAACCTGCAAAAAGATGGTGCAGAACAGAAACTATACTGGTAAGAGCAAACAAATGGGTAAGCAACAGCATTCGGCCCTGTACAGCTTATGAAGGAATTCAGTACCGACGGATGTGTCGCTTTACTGGTGGTGTGCTATGACAACGTCGTTTTCGAGCACAGATATGGTGTGGGGGTTTCGTAAGAACACATACCAATCATAGTGTCTGGCTGTGCCGGGCTTGACAAGCTGACATTCATGCAGCACTCTCTGTGAAAGACGGAGGGGTGCGGGTGAATGCTGAATAACAAACAGACCTGCGGAAGTCATCTCCCCTGTGCACGGTACTTCACAACTCCCTAATTTAAGGGCATGAGTGAACCTGATATGCCCGTGCCCGTCGATATTTGTACAAGATAGTAGATCTACTACTGTACTAAAAGTTGAATAGTATGGTGGTAAAGACACACCATAAGTACAGCTGCAGTGGTGTCTTCAACTTCATTCTACTGTACTAAAAGGTGTTTTATTGAACGCACAAACCACTGATGATACTAATGCGAAGGCCTGTGTACTAGTAGTCAGAGGAGTATTAACGCTTATCTGTGTACGCCCACTGTGCCTACTGTTACAGCCATACTTACTTTCCACCATTGTCATTGCTCAGGACATACGATAGATGTTGCTTGGCGTCTTCATCGAAGCCGCTCAACATTCCGATGACCGTGCCAACGGGCTGATTCTCGTGCACGCGGTAGTCACTGAGTTGCAGTTTACGTGGCCTATCGTTGATATCCCTCAGCGTGATGTTGATAGTAAAGTCGGCAAAAAGCGGTGGACTTCCAGAGTCGGTTGTCCTGACCAGTACCGTGTATACAGGTTGGTGTTCGTAGTTCAACCAACACGCCGTGCCGCCAAGAGCTAAGCATGCCACATTGGACGAGCGAACCTGTGTTGTCAGGACATAATAGACAGAAGGCCAGTGTTAGGCGCATGCACACCAGGACAAACGCACGCACACACACATACACACACACACACACACACACACAGACACACACACACACACACACACACACACACACATTCCTATGGCTGGACAAGTAGTGTTCTGGAACGTACTTGTCACTGTAGCAAGGAATATCGTAATGAAAAACACAGTACACAATGTAGGGCATAGTGCAAACATCCCGTTTCAGGTCATTTTCAAGTTACCTTCTACCATCAGCTGCTATGGCCTAAAGATAAACAAAACTCCTTGCCAGAACCATTCAAGATCGTAAGCAGCAGTACCATAGTCTGTACCTTGAGCACTCCAGCATCAATCTTGAACCTTCCACCAGCCGTGCCCAGCAGGGCATAGCTGAAGGTCTGCCATGGCACTTTGCCTGTGTTATCTGGGTCCAGCGTGGACAGTGCACCAATCGCAGTGTTGCTCGGGCTGTTCTCGTCGATATGGTTGCCGGATATGTGCAGCGAGGTGGGAATCTCGTTGACGTCGATGACACTGATCACAAAGTCCTTCTCGTAGCTGAGTGGTGGCGTGCCGCTATCGGTGGTACGCACTCTGATAGTCAGTGTCGGCGTGGACTCGTAGTT
Organism: Sycon ciliatum; assembly: GCF_964019385.1. Classification (NCBI taxonomy): domain Eukaryota; kingdom Metazoa; phylum Porifera; class Calcarea; order Leucosolenida; family Sycettidae; genus Sycon; species Sycon ciliatum. The sequence goes on from NC_088650.1 coordinate 25,034,106, forward strand.
CAGAGCTCCCACCGTGCGCAGATCATCAACAAACAACTGAAAGAGATGATCACACAATGCAAGTCCCGTAGTCACGTTAAATCAAACGTTATTAATGACATGCACACCACATCAAACTACTACAGGTGTAGAACATACAATAAAGCAGGCATGCTGTTACATCCTCTGGGCTCTAGGCATCGCACAGTGCCAGAACGGGCTGAGAGCCGCAGAGCCTCGGAGCAGCTATACTCACAATAGTAGTAATAGTCTTTTTGTCGAGCAGACGAGACCACACGACGTTTGCAGACACCAGCACGAACAGTCCACCAGTACCACTCCACAACAGCAGTGTGTGCTGCTATCTGCAAGTGTCGTGTGGTCCTGTCTGGTCCTTAAATGAATGGATGGACCAAATATAGATGGCATCACGGAATTATACTAACGATGTCAGATATATTTGAAATACCTCTACTGCACAACTACTTCCAAGTACAGCGTTCACACGCTTCCCAAAGATGGCCGAAGATACGCAGTTGGTAGTCCTCCGGCTAAAAACACCTAAGGTTCGGGTAATGACAAATGCTGCTCATCTTGCTGCTGTTTATCAACTGCCAGAAAGAAGTGAAAGGATAATGGTACTTACGGCAAACCTTCCATTGGCATCATTCACCAGGGTGTAGTTGAAGGTCTGGCGTGGGTCGTCATCATCAGTCAGGAAAGCACCGACAAATGCACCAGCCTGGTTCTCGGATACTTGTGCACTGGTTATCGTCATGTTCTGAACAATAAAAAAGGTTCACACACACACACACACACACACACACACACACACACACACACACACACACACACACACACACACACACAAACAAACCAGAAAGAGAGAGAGAGACAGAGAGAGAGAGAGAGAGAGAGAGAGAGAGAGAGAGAGAGAGAGAGAGAGAGAGAGAGAGAGAGAGAGAGAGAGAGAGAGAGAGAGAGAGAGAGAGAGAGAGAGAGAGAGAGAGAGAGAGAGAGAGAGAGAGAGAGAGAGAGAGAGAGAGAGAGAGAGAGAGAGAGAGAGAGAGAGAGAGAGAGAGAGAGAGAAAGAGAGACAGACATTCAGACCGACAGACAGACAGACAGACAGACAGACAGACAGACAGACAGACAGACAGACAGACAGACAGACAGACAGACAGACAGACAGACAGACGTACCGACAGACAGACAGACAGACAGACAGACAGAGAAACAGAGAATGGATTGACGAATAGGCAATGGTGTGTTGTCGCAAGGACATCAATATTCTACCGCAAGAAAAACAGAGAGACACAGAGAGACGGCGTGACTAGTACCTTGCAGAATCCCTCATTCTCTCCCTGCTTTGGACCTGCTCGAAAGGAAAAGCAATATACGAGGGCTTAACGTTTAGAGGTGAATATAACTAGAGTGTCTCCGTTTATCCATATCAAGCATGCACCTCCATGGTTTCCTCTGTGTGTGTGTTGGTCTGAGTGATGATGGGGGGGGGGGGGTTGTACCACATAATTAGATATTCCTCATCAACACCATCTCACGCCATGCTAGTCCCATGCTAGCCCCATGCTAGCCCCATGCTAGCCCCATGCTAGCCCCATGCTAGTCCCATGCTAGTCCCATGCTAGCCCCATGCTAGCCCCATGCTAGTCCCATGCTAGTCCCATGCTAGTCCCATGCTAGCCCCATGCTAGCCCCATGCTAGTCCCATGTGCCTGCTGGTGAGTTGTGCATCTTGTAAAAAAAATTAAAAAATTACTTACGTTTGGAGCGTCGTTAACATCGACAATGGTGATGAAGAACTTCGTGACCTTGAACTTGCCGTGCGGATCGGAGACACGGACCACGATGTACTCTTGATCAGTGTCTTCGTGATCCAGTGAGCCAAACACGGTCAGCGGGGCACTGCACAGACTGCCCGACGTCTAGGCAGTGCAGGGACAGGACACACGGGGTTGCGGGGTACATCATATCGTTCACACAGAGGCGACACACCCTTACATAACTGTTATCCAGTAACTGGGCCTGGGAGGATGATACTATGTGGTCATATTGCAATGCTATGATAGAAGTATATTACAATAGAGTAGAGCGAAATGGGCCTTGCCCGAAAATTCGGATAATTTTATTCTTTTCATTGATTGGTGCAATCCAGAGACCGTTTGGAGAGTGTTGCGAGGATGTATTACAGTAGAATAGACCATGCATGCAACACACACGCCTGTGAGCGAAATCCTCTTCGGTAATTCCGATGAAAGTGACCAAGTAAGGGGTCCACCCGAAATATTGGACATGACATTGTCTTGACGTGCGAATGACTGATTAAAAGATGTCACCAAATTGCAGGCCTTGCCTATCAACAGGTCGGACATGTGCACTGCATAACTACAACTAGGTTGGCCCCTGACCTCTCCAGCTGCAGCTGTTCTACATGCCCTCAGCAGGCGCAGTGCTCACGTGAGAACTCCCCAGCCAGCCAGTGGTACTTACAAAGTCACAGGTAGAAGTGGGAGCTACGGCAAACAGGTTATCAGCGTTGTCGTCCAGGGAGAATGTCAGCTGCTGGTTGGCATCCTAGAAGATAGAACAATGACACCAGGGAATTTCATTAGTTCAAGGTCAAGGTGCAAACGGGAAAAGTCTGAAGAAACAAATTGACTGTCACCACCAGGACTCGAACCAGGGATCCTCGCTTGTAGCTAGCGATGCTCTACCACTGACCTATGGTGTAGTCGTCATCCAAGCAACGACAGTTCAACATTCTCGCAACGAAATCTTTTAGAAGAACGACTAAAAGTTATAACAGGGATAGAGAAAATCATGTGTCATCCAGAACCGGTATGTACACAGCATCCACCCGCTGGCATGCACACCCAGATGCTATAAGGTACATGTAACCTTGCATGCTCTCATGTACCGGCATGAATAAACAAAACGGTCTTGTTCCCCGTTCTGCTCTGCTACTGTAATATCACTTCTGATCTGAGTTATCATTCTATCCCTGTACTTTACCACACAAACACACACACCTCAGACCTCAGACCTCAGACATGCCCATCGCGGGAGCGATGATAGCGAACAGCTATGTTAGACATAGCAACTTGTGCTGGGATTACACCATTCAACAGCTTGCAAGGCTGATGAATTGACCGCCACTATTTGTAGCCTGGTATCCACCACACAGCTGTTTGAAGTGACTTTTTCTGCACACACACACACACACATACACACACACACACACTTCGCGCGACGACACATACACACACACACACACACACACACACACACACACACGCGCGCGCGCACACACACACACACACACACACACACACACACACACAAGCACACACTAACATACACACTTGTGAACAAAAAGAATAGTGTCCTTACATGATCTCTGGCAACGATGGTACCAATGATGGTTCCGATCTTGGAGTTCTCGTTAATCCTAGCATGGTCATCAGCGAATGTCAATTGACCATTTGTAGAGGTGAAGATGGAATTGATCGGAGCTTCGTTGACATCCGTAACACTGATGAATATATCCTTGGAGATCTGTGCATGGCAAGAAAATGCACCCCAGAAGGCATTACCCAAGCGTTCGCCACTATGAGTTGCACAGTGCATGAAATCTCCAGCACACTATGAGTTGCACAGTGCATGAAATCTCCAGCACCGTGACTCCATGATAAGTCCAGTGCTGCTCAATGAAATCCAGTTGTGTCACTCAAGTTTGCACCTGGCATCATTTTGCAGCCCAGTGTTCACAGGTCTAGGGCTGCGCAACGCCCGGCACGCACTTGAGCGGCGCGGTGACTGGATTTCATTGAGCGGCGCTGTGACTGGATTTCATTGAGCGACGCTGTGACTGGATTTCATTGAGCGGCGCTGTGACTGGATTTCATTGAGCGGCGCTGTGACTGGATTTCATTGAGCGGCGCTGTGACTGGATTTCATTGAGCGGCGCTGTGACTGGATTTCATTGAGCGACGCTGTGACTGGATTTCATTGAGCGACGCTGTGACTGGATTTCATTGAGCGACGCTGTGACTGGATTTCATTGAGCGGCGCTGTGACTGGATTTCATTGAGCGACGCTGTGACTGGATTTCATTGAGCGACGCTGTGACTGGATTTCATTGAGCGACGCTGTGACTGGATTTCATTGAGCGACGCTGTGACTGGATTTCATTGAGCGGCGCTGTGACTGGATTTCATTGAGCGACGCTGTGACTGGATTTCATTGAGCGACGCTGTGACTGGATTTCATTGAGCGACGCTGTGACTGGATTTCATTGAGCGACGCTGTGACTGGATTTCATTGAGCGACGCTGTGACTGGATTTCATTGAGCGGCGCTGTGACTGGATTTCATTGAGCGGCGCTGTGACTGGATTTCATTGAGCGGCGCTGTGACTGGATTTCATTGAGCGGCGCTGTGACTGGATTTCATTGAGCGACGCTGTGACTGGATTTCATTGAGCGACACTGTGACTGGATTTCATTGAGCGACGCTGTGACTGGATTTCATTGAGCGACGCTGTGACTGGATTTCATTGAGCGACGCTGTGACTGGATTTCATTGAGCGACGCTGTGACTGGATTTCATTGAGCAACACTGTGACTGGATTTCATTGAGCAACACTGTAGTAAAGAATGAACAGCATGAGTGAAATCAGACGCCCCGTGATCTGGCTTGAACTTACTGACATTGGCGGCGAACCGTTGTCGGTGACCTTGATAGTGATCTTATGTGCCTTCTTTGTTTCGTAGTCGGTTGGCTTGGCTTTGAGCACGCTCAAGCTATCGGCACTAAGCTTGAACTGGCCATTGTCTGTGTCGGTCATGGTGACGGTGTGTTTCTGGCCAATGTCTTCGTCCTTGAACGAAACCGTGCCAACCTTCGTACCCGCCGGCTCATTCTCTTTCACCTGGACGGAGAAACGAACAGCAATACATAGCATAGTCTTGCATATCCGATTGCATACCTGATGTGGGCAAATTTGGCGAAACGTTGTAATAATTGATTGCCAAACGAATTCGAGATTGTTTCAGAGTGAAAGGAAAAGAGCGGGTCTGCTCTAAAAACCTCTTCCTTGAGCAAACTCCGTTCATAAGATTCTGTACAATCGAAAGATTTTGCTGTCAATAGAGTTGCTATGTAGAACACATTAGAGGGCAGCACGCTCCACAACAAGAAATTACCTGTGGTATGAGTAGCATGTGTGGCTAGTTTCACTCTGGTACGACAGGGCAGTACGTGATGGTGTCGAATGCCATCTTTAGGCCCTTCTTTAATCACTCCCCCCCCCCCCCCATGATGGTGTCGAATACCATCTATAGGCCCTTCTTTAATCACCCCCCCCCCCCCCATGATGGTGGTAGTCAGCATGGTCAGCGTACTAAATTTCAAAATACACAAAAAACTTCACTATCCAAGTTGTTTGAGCGGCCCCTGAACGTTTCTAAAAGCATCCTCACACGTAGAAAACAGCATAATATGCACACAGAATGAACATAGTAGGAATGACTGGAAAAGAAAGCAAGTAAATGAACTTACAATCGTGTTGCTGACATCAATGTGCCTTGGCTTGTCGTTGATGTTCTTTACGTTGACTGTCAGTTTGAAGTCCTTGCTCAGAGGTGGTGAGCCACTGTCTGTGACATGAACGATGATAGTGTGCGTCTTGGCCGCCTCATAGTTCAGCTTACAGTACAAACCACCGTACTTGAGGCATTCAGCATTAGGTGCCTTGACCTGCAATATGCACAATCACATGCATTCCAATGTCACGGGGAGGGAAATCTGTGGAAGACTGCAAAAGTCAAATGTCAAGGACTATCTACGAAAAAAACATACCCATTCCATGATGGTCACTGAATGCCTAAGGCCAGTAGGGGGTGTCACAGTTTCAGCACAGCATCAGGTTGGTGCAACTACTGGTTCATAAGGGCAGCTAAGCAAGCAATGAGGCTGCTGGGAAAGTGGACTTTCCAAAGTGTCCTCAGGTTTCTCAGACTACAACAAACAAACAAACAAACAACAACGGCAACGACGACAACAACAGCAGCATGGAACAGACAAGGGAATTGTTCGCAGTGCTACCTGAAGCGATGTTCCGGAGAGCTGGAATCTGCCTTGTGCCGAGTCTCCCAAAGAGTACTTGAATGTCTGCCTCTTTGACGCATAGTTATCTGGATCAATGGTGCTGAATGTACCAATAGCAGTGTCGGGTGCGGAATTCTCAAACACCTGAAGCACAACAGCAATGTACCATTGATCAGTCACTGGATGAAGAGTGCAAGTCATATACATAATAATTATAATCAGGATCAACTCAAAATGCTTACACGGACATAGCGACACCAACACCACTAGAAAATGCCTGTTGAAAGAATCCGGCATTGTGTGACTCGGGAATTCTAGAATATATGACAATCTACTAAAGATGGAGGAGCTACATTGTGCTGCACCAAACATGGGGCTAAACTATAGCTTAGTGATTAGAGCATCGCTGGTCTATAGCAAAGGTGCCTTTGTGAGAGAGAGAAAAACTGTGAAGAGAGCCACCAGTCAGCTACCGTATTTTCCGGAGTATAGTGCGCACTTTAGATGTGATATTTTAGGCCCGAGATCGCAGGTGCGCACTATGCTCCGAATATGAAATGCATGTACTTCAATGAAGATTGAATTGCGCACCCCCAATGTAGATTGGGGGTGCGCGTTATACAAAGGTGCGCACTATACTCCGAAAAATACGGTATGCAACTCTGGGCAGGAAACAAAATTTGAAGTGTCCGAATTGCAAACTCTACTCCTCAGCTTGAACATTGTTTCATCTGGGATAATATAGCACAATCTACAGTGCTAAAAGGTCGCAGTGATATTTCTTGCCGTGGTTGGCTATCACCCCTCTCTCGCACTTTCTGTACCAATTGATCATGGACCACGAGTTGAGTGAAGTAAAATGAATATAAATAGCAAGACACCACTTACATCGCTAGCACTGAGCGACACGGACGTTGGAACCTCATTAACGTCCACGACGGTAACTGTGAACGTTTTCTCATAGTACTGAGCCGGTGAACCGTTATCTATAACACAGCATAGTTCAAGTAAGCCAGACAACATACATTGATGCAATTGTTTGGTGTCATGATAAATGTCAGCGGAGAATGCTGGAATATACCGTAAGACCACATGTTTTAACGCCGTCTTAAAACTTTACATATAAAAGTGTCGTGGACTTTTAAAGTGGTGGGAACCCCTTGGGGCTAAGGGCATGGAAACAGAGCTCTGAAGGAAGGGAAAGGGGTCATTGGCATAGCTCTCAGTGTGAATCAGGAAATCTTCTCTTCCGGGTGTTTCCCCACCACCCTTTTGCACATAGCCTCGGTGTGCGCGGGGTTATTCCTATACAATTTTCCTATACGGTTTTCGTGATGTTTCCTTAAACCCAAACTGTTTGGTTTCTTGCTTTATAGTTTATGCTTGCCTGACCTTCCTTATCATTACCCTGAAGATGCCCAATGGGCAAAATATTGGCAGTAATTTTTTCTTGTTGTGCAGCTGAGAGCCTGTTTGGGGATGGAGGTGTTCACAAGTTTTCATAATGATATCCCTTCCCACTTTGTGTACGTGCTCTTCATTCTCTTTTTTCTCTTCTTCCGTGGTTGGTCTCACCCTCTCCTCAATTCAATTGGCCGTCTTGAAATGCCACGAGGTGCAGAAATAAATAAAATAAAATAAAAATAAAATAATTAATTAAGCAACAGCATTTCACCTGTAGTTCGAACCACGACAGAGTATGTCGACTTCGCCTCATAGTTCAGATTGGCTGATGCAGTGGTCATCAAGCGAGATCCCACAATCTTGAACTTCTTGTCCGGGTCTGATGTGATCGTGTAGGTGTGCTTGTGAGAAGCATCTTCGTCGCTCGAGAGGAACGAAGTTATCACCAAGTTGTTGAGGTTCTCTTTGACGTGCGGTGCACCTCCGACAGAGGTAATGTCCTAGCAGAGGAGGCAAATGGTCACAAGGTCTTAGGCTAGTTAAACTTTCCAGTCTCCCAGAAACAGATATATAGTCCGGTGTCATCTGCGAAAGAAAATATAATAATGCTATTTCATGTCAGACACAGAAGAATAATCGTGAATGTAACACACCGGGAAAGCCGTGGCATGAAGAAAAACACATTCGTCATTACTACTTACATGAGGAGCATCGTTCATATCCACAATCTTGACGGAGAATTTCTGAACTTTGAACAGGCCATGGTTGTCAGTCGCCCTGACAATGATAGTGTGCAGAGCATCGACTTCATGATTGAGAATGCCAGCTACAAGGACTCTGACGGAGCACACGGTTTCTGCAGTCTGTACAGGACATGGTCAGAAGACGGCCAAGACCGGCATGTAACCAAAGTAAGAGCGTGTACCAAATGAGAAGTAGAGAACACGTCCCCCCCCCTCCCCATCCATCTTTAACTGCTGGACTGTTCACTTCAATTTCAAAATGAAAATTTAGGAGCTTTGGCATGTGTTTGCGCGTGTGTTTCTGTGTGTGTGTGTGCGTGTGTGTGTGTGTGTGTGTGTGTGAAAGATTTGTGTACAATACGTGTGTGTACGATGTGTGTATGGGGGGGGGGGAGGGGGGTAAGAAAACACATATCCTCATAGTTATCATTCTAATCCTCTCTAACAGCTCTAACCCCCCCCCCCCCACTCCACACACACAAACACACCCCACTCCACACACACACACACACACACACACACACACACACACACACACACACACACACACACACACACACACACACACACACACACACACCCCACTCCACACACACACACATGCTGACCACGAAAGCAACAATCAATAGCATAATAGACTGATGACGGGGCATGTACATTGAATTTGTAACGTGATTACGCTTTTTCAGATTCCTGAAGTTGCCCACAGGTCCGTGCGCCAATCTCATCAGCTTACAGGATCAGCTTTAGATGCCGTCTTGCATTGCACGTTTCCAGGACTGTCCAACTTGAATCGGCCGCCAGCATTGTCATCTAGGCTGAATGTGATCACGGCGTTGTGATCCGGATCAGACGCCACCACTGTTCCCACCACCGTGTTTCTGACCGAGTTCTCGTTGACGGTCGGATTATTCGTTCCGAAGGTTAGTTGAGCACCTGGTTAAAGAACAAAGAACCCATGTAAGCAACATGCTGAGTGGATTGAACTCCCTCGTGTCATGCAAAGGACGGCGAGCTGGAAAATACTGGCTACAGGCTACTGGCTGATGTATATGGCATACTCCTGTATATGGTGAAACTGCTGCACCCCATATGCATGCGCCTAGAGCTCCTGCTTCCTTATGCGTTCGTACACATTCCTTTTGTGTTCGCACGCACTCCTTCGCACACAGCACACAGCTTTGGAATGTAGTTCTTCGTTTGTTGGTCTCCTTGCCGCTTACGAAATAAACTCTGTCTGACACAACACAGACAATCAGAAAAAATTCTAGCATGGAACTCAGTCTTCAAATGGTGAAGTCGTGCAGTCCCTGCGCATGCATGGATGCAATGGTCACAGCGGTACACGGCATTGAAAGCAGTACACGCGTGCGCCTACCTGCGGATGTGACCTGGATGGCGACCGGTGCTTCCTTTACATCCAGCACAGTGACGGTGAACGCCTTCTGAACCTATAGTTGGACGGGGCAAGATAAGGAAACAGTAGTTTGTGAGCGTCCACTCTAAGCCACTCCTTCAAAAAGATTCCAGTACACATCTCTACAGCGTAAGTTAGCTGGTTAGTGACATCTAATGGTAGCCTTGCTTTCGACTAGATGGCACATCAGTACAATGTGTAGACATCTATTCAGTCACTCACAAGACAGCCATTGTGCTAAACAGATCTTCTTTAGTTCTCTATCAGAAGTGCGCCATGTCATCTCTCTCGTGCTATACATAAAGCGGTACAAGCACGTGCATGCCTGCACGTGCGTACATAGTACTACATACAACTGCATGTACGATATCTACATTACCCCCCTTCCCTCAAAAAGAAAAAAGAAAAAAGCAGAGGAATGTACGTACATGTGTTGGAGTAAAAAGAGAGACGGGAAGTGTTGCAACTATTAGAAATAATCTGACTCGCAACTTGAGGCAAAAACACCAGGAGTTTGAGTTACAATGCAAACTCGACCAATAAGGGGAAAAAATAAAGAAAAATCTAAATATTCACAAGGTAGTTAGAAGATTCTAAACAACGCCAATCTGGTAGCGATTGAAGCCACTCATTTGGTAATGCATGACTCGACGACTCAGATGCCAGCTTCACGTGCTTTCTCTGTAAGCTTGATCTGACGGCCAGCTCTGGTCTGTACGCCCTCGCGGAATACACTTGGACGAGATGTTGGCGGTGACAGTGACATACAGGCCGGTGTTGCAGGTGATGCTGTCGTCTCCGGTGAAGCTGCAGGAGACAACGGCAATGTGAGCGCAGTTACCGGAGCTTCGGGCCTGGATGTTGCGCTGCTCGCTGACGGAAGGCTTGTTGGGTCGGACACTGGCAGTGCTGGAGCACACACTGGCTCTGGCACATGCTCCCTCTCTGACTGTGCCGGAGGTTCACTCATGGGTGCTTTCTCCGCTGCTGCTGCTGCTGGTGCTACAAACTCGGTAACATGCTGACGGTTCCGGAGCAGTATGCGTGACCCATCAGTGACCCCAACCTGACGACCATACTGCTCTACTACCTTCCATTCTTTTCGAGGGTCGCTGTACCCATCATGGAGCACTACCCGCGTACCTGATGGCAAATGGGGTAACTTGCGGACACCTCGGCGTGAGTCATGACCTTCAACCATTGCTGCTTTCGCCTTGATCTGCTCAGATGGGTTGACGATCTGTGGGGTGATGGATGCTGGAACCCGTGTCCGAATGACTCTGCTGAACAACGCTTCGCTCGGCGATGTACCTAGCATCCGGTGCCGCGAATTGCGAATGTCGAACAAGACTTGAGTGATGCGGCGGTGTAGCGGTAGATGAGGTCTCAGGCTGGCAACTCGTTCTTTCACCAGACGATGTAGTCGCTCCACCATACCGTTAGAGCGGGCATACCGGGGGCTAGACTTGCAATGCTCAACACCCAACTGAGCGAGAAACTTGGACATCTCAGTGGATGCAAACTGTGGGCCCCAATCCGAGACGAGTGTTGAAGGCAGACCAAACCGTGCGAACAACTCCATCAGCTTGTCGATCACACCCGTTGTCGTAGTATTGGACAGTGGTAGAAGCTCTGGCCAGCGGGAACCATAATCAATAGCAGACAGGAACGTGGCTCCCTCAATGGTAACAAGGTCAATGGCCAGTTTCTGCCAGACACCTTCTATCTCTGTAGGGAGGAGCTGTTGCGCTGGATTGGAGCGTTTACGCCAGCATTCAGAGCATTTCTCTGCAAACAGATTGGCATCCTTCATGAGACCTGGCCACCAAACCCGTTCGCGAAGGGTATCCCGGAATGCATCGATGCCTGGATGACCTTCATGTGCTAGTCGCAGCACCGCTGGGCGGAGCTCTTCTGGAATGACGTAGCGATTGTCTAGCATGACAATCCCTTCAATGACTGTCAGCTGATGGCGTAGCAGGAAGTAAGGCTCTTCCGTTTGGATGCACCCTGACCAAACTGATGTGCCCACTCTTTGTCGGACGCTGCTCAGTGTCGGATCAGAGTCCGTGGCCTGGCGAATATCCTTGGAACGAACCGGACAAGCCTCGAGAATGAGACTAACGAATTCCGCCATTGAACGTGCCTCTGCAGGTGAAGCTGTGCGATCAGGTAGAGGAGCTCGAGAGAGGGTGTCAGCACAAACCATCTGCTGGCCAGGGACGAACACCAAGCTGTAGCGATAGGGCATCAATGCGACCAGCCATCTCTGAAGCCTCGGTGGCACTTCGTCGAACGGCTTCTGGACGATAGAAATAAGCGGCTTGTGATCCGTAAACACTTGCACTTCTCGGCCTAGTACATACTGCCGAAAGCGAGTCAGGCCGAATACCACTCCCAGCATTTCTCGTTCCAGCTGAGAATAGCGTGACTCAACATCTGATAGAGAGCGACTGGCACATGTCACTGGTACCCAACAGCCACTGGTATTCTTCTGCCACAGGACTGCTCCCAAACCGTCTGGCGATGCATCACAGCTGATAGCAGTAGGGACGTCCAATGCTGGTTGAAAGAATGCCAACGCTTGCAAAGCTGACGCTATACCAGCCTTTGCTGAGGTGAATGCCTGCAGGACTTCATCATCCACACTGAAGGGATCACGCTTTGCTAGCCTGCGCAGAGAAGCCGTGATCTGGGCCAAGTTCGGAATGAACTTTCCAAGGTACGTAGCCATCCCCAGGAACCGTCGCACATCAGAGATAGATTTCGGAGGGGCCAGCTCCTGGATGGCTTGTAACTTGTCATCATCTGGGGACAAGCCGGTCGCACTTAGCCAATGTCCCAGATACTTCACACGGTCCTGGTTCAGTCGGCACTTGGTCCAGTTGAGTTGGAGGTTAGCTGCTCGCAGTCGCTGCTTGACTGCTTCTAGCCGTGCATCGTGTTCTGCTTGATTGGAGCCAAACACTAGGATGTCGTCGATGTAGACGATGACTCCTGGCAGGCCTTCCAGAATGTCGGACACCACTCGCTGGAAAATCTCAGGCGCACATGCAATACCGAAAGGTAAACGCTTGAAACGGAACAGGCCACAGTGCGATGAGAAAGTCGTTAGAGGCCTTGCTTCTTCTGACAAGAGAAGCTGATGGAATCCAGATTCCGCATCCAGAACTGAGAAGACCCCTGCGCCATCAAGCTGAGCTGTGATCTCGTCAACGGTTGGAAGAACGTTGCGCTCACGTGTAACCCTCTTATTCAGTTCTCTGTAGTCCACGCATAGTCGCAATGCTCCATTCGGTTTGCGGACTGGAACAAGTGGTGACACCCACGGCGTGGCTTCCTTGACGGGTTCAATGATATCCAACTTGGTCAGCCGTTTCAGCTCGGTCTCGATGTCAGCCCGGATACTGAAAGCTGGGCGTCGTGGTGGCTGGGCTAGAGGCTTTGAACCGTCTTCCAGAGAGATTTCGATGGGTGACACGTTCACCACGTTTGCTTGTGACAGGAGGTTCAGCTCCTTGATGACATCCTGTCCGAAGAGAACGGAGTGCTGACTGGCTGCTACCACGAAACAACTGCACTTCACGTTCTTGCCACCATGTGAAATGTGGACGTCAGCCATGCCCAAAGTCTCTACGACACCGCCATTGTACGCTTTCAGCAAGCGGTCACTCTTGCGCGTGGGCTTGATCACATCATCAGTGAGGATCGTCCGAGTTGCACCTGTGTCTAACAGTCCAGTGCACAGCTCACCATTGACTTTGAGTGTAGTCTGGAATGTCTTGTCGCCTGCGAGTGCCGAGCTACTGACGGCGAAAGCGGAGTCGTACATGCGACTTGCATGCTCATACTCATCAGGCTCATCCTCTACTGGCCGGGCTCTTTCTTCGTGTCTTTCCACTTTGTTTGACATGCAGACCGCTGCAAAATGCCCTCGCTTGCCACACTTGTTGCAGGTGACGTTGGCCGCAGGACAGTTACGCATGCCTGGTTTGTGACTACGTCCGCAGTATTTGCACTTCTTTCCCTCTGATCCAGAACCAGCTGCAGAGACAGCTTGCACACGCTGGATGGGCACGGGGAACACAGGCGGTGCGTCACCATGGTCACTAGCTCTGGTACTATCGTACAGTTTACTGTCAGTAATCGACGCTTCCAACGCCACTGACTTGGTGACGGCGTCGTTCAGGGTCAGCTTCGACTGTTTCAGCAGCTCCTTTCGAAGTTCAACAGAACGCAGGCCCACGATCAGCTGGTCTCGAATTTGGCAGTTGACAATGGTATCCACAGAAGTGGAGCTGAATTCGCAAACATCTGCCTTTTCTCTCAGCCGCCCAACGAACGAAGTCACCGACTCGCCCTCCATTTGGCGGAGTTGGCGGAATTTGTGACGTTCAGACGTGACATTTGTTGACGGTCGAAAGTGTGCCAACAATGCGTCCGTCAAGGCTTGGTACTCATCTCCAGGTGAGCCATCTTGTGTCTGCTCCACCGTGACAACCAGACCTTTCACAATGCGCCTCACTGCTAATCCAGCCAGATTCAAGAACAAGCGTTTCTTGTCAGCTGCTGCCGTCACTTCACTGATTGAAAGGAAATCATTTATGTCCTCGAGCCAGAGTTCAAAATCAGCACCGACGTTGCTCGCAGCATAGTCAGGAATAAATTCCTTGGGCGTCCTGCCCTTTGTCATTTTCGTTCACTGCGCCAATGTAGACATCTATTCAGTCACTCACAAGACAGCCATTGTGCTAAACAGATCTTCTTTAGTTCTCTATCAGAAGTGCGCCATGTCATCTCTCTCGTGCTATACATAAAGCGGTACAAGCACGTGCATGCCTGCACGTGCGTACATAGTACTACATACAACTGCATGTACGATATCTACACAATGCACAGGCTGAACATGCTGGGCAGAAACACACGATATCAGTCCTGTACGACATTGTGGTGAATTGGGCACGCGCAGCCCAACAGACTAACAGCTAGCACACACAAGACATGCAGGACTTACGTATAGGGCGGGTGAGCCGTTGTCAGTGGCTCTCACGGTGATGTGATGGCTAGTCTGCGTTTCAAAGTTAGCCACCTTTGCCGCAACAATGAACTTGTTCTGGGAAATTTTGAACCTGCCACCATCGTCGTCTACAAGTGAATAGGTTGTTGATTGACTGACATCTTCATCTGAACTGCTCAGAGAACCTACAGTGGAAAAGAATGAGATGAACAATTCGCCACAGTACCATAAATGAACATTCAGAGGTTTGGCCAAAACTTCACCATAGCATCGTGATTCCGATATCCAGTCACATAGTTTAATTAAGGTGCTTCCAGTGATGCCATACCCGTACGACATGCACGCGTTCCAAACTGATGCAGCTTACTCCCAGACACAGTGGCATGCATTCATGCTAGAGGACACTATAGATTGATACACAGGTATAGGCATGCAGGACACACTAAGATCACGATGATCACTACAGTAGTACACATAGTATCATCTTCTATCCCGTGTTGCCGTGAATAAATGAAGTGGGATGCTTCCAGGTCTAATTTTCGAGCATTTCAAGGGGGGAGGCGAGAGTTGCGTCCAATGGCTTACCATTCCAAACTAAACTTAGGATGCCTTCCAATTCCATGGAGTTAATACTGGGTAAGCTTGTGAATGAGCTCGAGAAACCCAGAACATTTACATTCCACTTCCCAGGCACACACGCACGCACACACACATGCACTCAAATAAAAAATGTTAGGTCCAATCACCATACTGACACTTGCAGTGGGACCCCAACCAAGAAGCGCGGTGATTTCCTGAAAGACGTACGTACCGACTTGAGTGCCGATGGCGCTGCCTTCTTTAATCGTGTATCCATTGAGCTGCAGATTCCTGGGTTGATCATTCACGTTGGTCGCGTCAATGGTCAGCTTACAATCGTAGTACTGACTAGGTGAACCGTTGTCTGTGGTGCGAACCGTGATGGAGAACTTGTTGAGCGATGACGACTCGTAGTTGATCACACACTTGCCACCACCTTCTGCCAGGCATCTGGTGTTGGCCAGGGCAATCTTTATGAGGGGAGAACACAGATGATACAGCAGCAGTCACAAACAACACAATGCGTCCGGAAAAATGCTGGGATCGGTCTGCAGGAAACGTTTGTATGGAAAAATGCTGGGATCGGTCTGCAGGAAACGTTTGTATGGCTAGAAAGCTGCTCGAAAACCTGGGAGGGAGACCTGCCAGGAGCCCGCTCATTTTTATGTTCATAAAAATGTCAACATCAACCTGAGATATGCATTGCTAGTTTTTGACTTCACTCACAAACGTACAACTGTAGCTTACCAAGACCTTATGGCTATGGAAGTATGTAAATAAAGTTAGCCGGATTTGCGGCCACATCACCTTACGTGTTGAGGAATACATCAAGCGAAGACATTCGGATTGGTGGGCCACCACTTCGCCCATATATCATCAGTGTTGAATGCAGACCGTCTCAAAAGTGAGTCAGGGGAGAGGGGATAAGTCTCTCAAACAAGCGGGCGTATAACTATAAGTCATTTTTAATTTTTAGTGCTCACCTTGACTGTGTTTCCAATCAACTTGAATCTGCCGCTGGCCGAACTCAACAGGGAGTAGGTGAAGCTCTGGGATGCATCTGGGTCGGATGTTGACAGCGTGCCGACGGTGGTGTCCAGGTAGGGGTTTTCCCTGACTGTGGTCGATGACAGCTGCGAGAGGATATGGCGAAGAGCACTATCTCAACAACTCCTTTCATAAATGTTCTATATCAACTGAGGAGCCTGTCATGGTCCGGCACATGTATACTACTCTGGGACTGCTCGCCTTCAAATAACTATGCAAAATCATTACAAAGAATCCAATCATTATGTACAATATTAGTTCGATTTCTCCCCCAAGTAGGCAGCACACGAAAGAAGAGAAAGTGAACTGTGCTGACCAGACCCAGACCCACCTTGCAAGCAGTCGGCTTCTCATTGATATCGCGGATATTGATTGTGAACGTCTTTACGAGAAAGAATCCACCAGTGTCCGTACTCTTTACTTTAATCGAATACCTGTATGAAGAGATACAGTAAAAAAAAGCACCCACGTTCGCATCACACTATTGACTCAATGCACTGCAGTGTGATATCGACTGCAGTGTGACAATAGCATGGACCCATCGCAGCCAGTCTTCTCTTTTCTTTCTCAGTTTCACACCTGGCCCAGTATCTTGCGCCCTTTTTCTACGGTATAAAAAATTGGCCACATCTATCAGACTATCTTTCTACAGTATCGCCTTCTCTGACGAGCCTTTTGTTTGTCGGCGAAACAGCTGTCAGGAGAAATTTCAGTATCAGTACCTATAACCCTTCTTTGTTGGAATTGTTTGGTGTATGTAATGGCAGGGGCGTCGGAAGGTATTTTAGTGTGGTACGGTCAGCCATCTGAAGTACAATTTACTCGTGGGGGAGAGGTGGGTGAGACGAAAGTTGTGGAATTTTAGATCCCAGATCAGTGTATTTTATTGATTCACGTGGTATCTGGGGCAAAAAGTGGTACCGTCAATACCGTAGTGACCGTACCGTGTGCGACGCCCCTGAATGGCTATGGAGGGTAGCAGCTAGTTAGCTGAAGAGTGCATGGAGTAGAGGAGTAGAGGAACATCATTGTATTTTTGGAAGGTCGAATGCTTTAACGATCATCATACTCAGTGTAAAGAGGAACATCTGAGTGGACTGTGGATAGTACTGGATACAGTGAAATATATCGTACATGTACTATGGATAAAACCTACCCTGGGATATTACATACAATTTTTGATGATTTTTCATTACACTAGGCCAAACGATTGACCTTGGATACACCGAAACCCGGCTGCACAGTACAGATTTGTACGGACCTTGTAAATACAATAGAATTGTAATGAGGCATGCCCCATGGGCAGCTGGAATGCGTACTTAGTACCCAACGTACTTCCTGTCCCAACATACTTCAGGATGGATCAATGCACTCGTGCTCTGGATCTAAGCAAGAGCACTGGTATGTACTAAATGAGTTCCACTGGACATTACACTGAATCTTCACAGTGCAGCATTACCGGACCTAGAAAGTGCCGGGCATAGCATGGGTAGGACGGCGAGTACTCACGAGTGTGCCTGCGTCTCGTAGTTGGGCACAAACAGCGTGTACAGGGTGCTGCCAGAGATGCGGAACTTTCCACCGGCAGAGTCGGTAAGCGAGTACGAGTGCGAGTCACTAGGATTAGGATCTGCAGTTGTGAACGAGCCGACCACGGTACCACTGGGTGAGTTCTCATTGACGTACGTCCTGGAAATGGAAATCTGAGCGGAAACAGTAACGCAAGGCCATTCATAATCAGAGAAATATTGCACGATCAGTTGACCAATTAACTTCAAAACATCATTAATGTTTGTTACCAAGATCCAGCACAAGTAGCTGCTAGCTAGGAAGAGGGGAGAAAGAGAGAGAGAGAGAGAGAGAGAGAGAGAGAGAGAGAGAGTGAGAGAGAGAGAGTGAGAGAGAGAGAGTGAGAGAGAGAGAGAGAGCACGCGACAGGTAATAGAGGTAAGGGATGAATGATACATGTACATACCGCAACTGGCACATCACAGCATATTCCTAAGTCTATATACACACACGAAAAGAGCATGACAAGCCATGCATTATTATGGTGCAGGACATCTCCTCCGACAAGTCACACCCGTTTCCTTTCAAAGATTAAGATGTCCAATGTCCAATGTGATAATGGATGAAGAAATGTCTGAACAACGTTATAACCGGGTAGTATTATTACTACTCACAGCAGTAGGTGGCTTGTTATCCAGTTCACAATAGGCAGTGCTGTGATCAGTCCAAACTGTGCTGGCCAGGCAAATGATGACCGATGGGCTACCTTTCAAACTGTAACCTTGCGGACACTTCAGTGTACATGTTGAGGAGTACAGGTACTTGCCTAGACACACACACACACACACACACACACATACACACACACACACACACACACACTCTCTCTCACACACACACACACACACACACACACACACACACACACACACACACACACAATAACGGTTTGTAGACCAAAGTGGACCTGGACCACTTGAGAACAATGACCCATACCTGTCAAACACACTCCCCGAAGCCCATAACAACCTAACTGGTATTTGCTGCACATCTAGCTAGCAATTGTTCTAGCGCTAACCATTCATTCCCCCATTGCCACTTTGGCTGCTTGCGAATCAGAATCATACAATCGACTAGGGGGCACCCAGGAAGAAGGCTGGGAGACAGTCTGTTCAAACTTCCCGGGGAAAACTATACAATCAATGACAATGAGAACGCTAATGAGGATGTTGGAGACGACAGCGACAACAATGACGACAACAACTTGCCGTCAAGGCTCATGCACAGACGACGTCATCTGCCGGCAACGATGATGCCATGCACTTCTAAACATCACCCACTGACAAGTACCGAGGACCACCAGCTCCGCCTGCTACGAAGCAGCACAATGCTAACAGTGCAAGAGAGAAGGGTAGAGGGCACTTACTGCTGGTGCAGGAGGGTGAGGGCTTCTTGCAGAGTTTTCCACTGGGGCAATAGGAGGTGATTGTGGGAGCGCTGCAGGACTTTGCCTGACACGTAGTGGTGCCGGTCAGATAGTAGCCAGCATTGCAGCTACACACTCCATTGTTGCAGCGCTGGTCACAACCACCGTTGACTAATCCACATGATTTTGAATCCTGCCAGAGAGGAGAGAGTCAGACGGACAGACAAACACACAGAGAAAGAGAGACAGAGGAAGAGAGGGAGAGAGAGTTCACATTAATAACGACAGGCAAGACTAATAAAGGAGGGTTAAAATACTAGGAGGTGCTTCATGCCTGAAAGCAGGTACATGCAAGCAGGTTGTCCGTCTAGAATGAGAGTAGATACGTGTACACAAGAATTTCCTTCACCTATGACTGTCCATGTCAGTCATCAATCCCCCCCCCCCCCTCTCCCTCTCCCTCTTCCTACATACATCAGCCATAACTAGTGCGGGATTGGCTGCGGACAGCCATATTGCAAGACACAAAAATAAGAGATGTATGTGCATGGGGATTGCAGTGTTGCCCAGACTCAACTGAGAGCGCTGATACGTACCGAAAGAGAGTACGGGCACGATCCTCTGCACACCGCCGGGCTAGTGATCTTGCGATACCTGTGTACCTTGCCAACGGAGCACTTTGAATCACATACACCAAAGTTGCCCCAACTGGAAACCTGGACGGGCCGGACCAAAGGGAGGAATCAGCAAAGATGCCAGGATGAACACACCAACATACTCTATGTTCCAATGCAAGGACTAGACCAACAGTATAGTCAGTCATGTGATGTGTTGAGACGGTTCCGCAGTCCACATGACCGCTGTGCACATCAGAGACACCATCCACTGAGGAAAGTACCATACTTTCCAGAGTATAAGCCGCACTTTAAAACGCTCATAATTCAACCTAAAAAAGCCATTGAGACTTTAAACTACGATAGTCAAAATGAATGTTGATATAGTATAGGGTAGATGCCAGTATTTCATGGACCAACACATTCTGGGTGCAGAGCATATACTCCGGAGAATACAGTAAATATAGCGATGTGCTTGCCCAAAAAAGAGCAGATTGATAGCAAGAAAAGCGAGGAAGCGCAGCAACCCTAGAGCATTTTTCCTAGGGTGTTCATATTGAGGTGGGAAGTGGCATTTCAATAATTACACCGTGACAAGCTCAGCAAACAGGAGCACAGTGAAGTACCCGGATGAGGCCTTAAGTTAACTCCATGTCTACCTATCTACATACAGTGGACCTTCCACAAGGGTCATAATATCTGTACTTTACAGCCGAGGTGCACTGTATGTCCACGGTCATGTGACGGGTATGGCGTAATGCACGGTCATGAAAGACAGTACTTCTGGTCCAGCCGGTATTTCAGACTGATGATTCTGTAAAATCATGTCTCCACAACTGTTCCTAGAAGCGTATCTCAGGCAAACAAACTGTACTACAGTAAACCCTGTAACTACAGACCACCGTGACTAGCGACCAGCCTGCTACTACAGACCACTTCGCCAGGCACGGACGGTCTCACATTATGGTTGTGCAGTGCAAACCTCTAACTAAGGACCGCCTGCCACTAAAGACCGCATTCTCTGGCCCCAGGCCGGGGTGGTCGTTAGTCACAGGTTTTACTGTAGTTACAAGTCCCATTTGACAGAGGAAAAAATGGAAATATAAATACCGTAAGACCACACTAGCGTTGAAGACGAGTGGCTACTTCAACACAACAGGAACATATAGAGGTATATGTGGTAACATGGTTGCTTCACTTACCGTACAGTCCTTGTTGATGTATGCTGTGCAGCCAATAGTTTGACTTGTGGATCCGCAGCTTCCACCGCATGTAGCCTGGGAAATGACCGGTCTGGTGCGAGTTTGTGTGCCTACACAACACAGCGTGAATACAGCACAGTGCATTATAATGGAAGGTTTCCAAGATTTCGGCTGGAAAAACCTGATAAATACGGTCTTGTCCTTGTGTGTGACATCTATAACGATGGCCTTTAGAAAATCTGTCATGGCTACCATTCTGACAGCCAACACAGGCACGCGCACACATACGTACACACACATGCACGCAAGCACACACACACACACACACACACACACACACACACACGTACACGTGTGTGCACACGCACACAAACACACTTGTACTTGTACTTGCTCACTGCCAAAACTGGTCACGTGGGTCTCCCCGGGAGAGGGGAGAGAGACTCAAAAGGAATCTTGGAAAGATGACTCAATTGGCCATTGAACCACCCAACGGCCGACACCCCCTGAAATCCCCAAACTAGGGTGGACTTGAAATGATCCCACTTATGGGCTCACCACACCTCAGTAAGTGGGTGAGGACAAGGTGCAGAAAAAGGATTGACGGCATCAGGGTATCCGTCCCGGGATCCAACTGCAGGTACCCCTGCCCCCAGTGAAGGTAATACTTGGTACAAACACACACACACACACACGTGTACGTGGGCGCACGCACGTCATCGTAGGTGTATTGCACCGATACAGAATGCGTCTGTTGTCTTACTTTCTTTCATTTCACAAAGTGAACAAGCATAAAAAAGCGTAACACCTTTCCTTTCCAGACTGAGGTGCAGTTCCTGCTATATCAAATCCCACACCTGCTGGTTACGAAGAAATAAAAGGAATCACTCACCTGAACCACATGGATTTGTGCAAGGTGTGTACAGGCCCCATTTTCCAAGAACACAATCACGCTTGACATAGTTGGAGCACGACTTCGTGTCAGTCCCACTGCCGGGGCAACCTCCCCCGCAAGACGCCGATGTGCTGACTCTGCGGTACCGATACCTTGAGAGCACAGCACACACCGTGGAAAACACATCATCAGGACCCAATGTACACGCCATGAGACAAACTCTCAGAATTCAGGACCCAAGACATTCACCATGGAAAAAATCATCGAAACCCAATGCACACTCCATGGAACACGCTACCAGAATACATTATTTTCAAACACATCATGGAACACACTATGAGAATACAATTAACACGCCATGGAACACGCTATCAGGACCCAATGCACACATGCACCCAGTATGCTTTAAACTTGGACATGTTACACATGTGCAAGGGCCTCACAAAGCACCATCCGCTGAGCAAGTACCCTGGCAATGTCAACCAATGTGAAGTTTCAGAGGGGGGAATGTCACGGCTGCTGATTGATACGGCCTTGCCTATGGTGTATGTTGTAATCTGTGATACAAACCATGCAGTGGCAGGTACTTGTGCCTGGAGTGGGATTTTGTTTGGAGTGATCACAGACCAGAATTTAGAAAGAATTCACGGGCACATAGCGTTGACCATGTTGGTGCAAAGTGTGCACGGGAGGTATAGAGGGGAACGAACACGGCCAACATCATCGGCTGGGCATTGACTGGATTAGAAGCATGCATGGCTGTCCTAACTTATCATGTGATGGTGATGTGAAATACAGCATTTTCCTGAACATAAGCCGCACTGGAGTATAAGCTGCACCCAGATTGTTGTGAAACACAGACCTCTACCCTGTTTATTGCCGTTAATTTGACCTGCGTAGTAGAAGCCCCACCTTTTTTTATTGGGTGAACTACTGGTGTTTAATAGGTGCTGCTCAAACTCCAGAAAATACGGTACCCCTCTTCCTGAAATGCTCTGTGACTACATGTGTGCTGCTCTAACGTACTGGTATCCACTACCGCAGGAGGCAGTGCAGCCAGTCCACGAGTTGTAGCTGGTCCACACGCAGCTCTTCGGACAGCACCTTGAGCAGGACTGAGCCTGGTTGACGTTGGGGCAGTTTGCACCGCGACAGTACTGGTTGACGCGCACGTAGCGCCTTCGGTAGCGGTAGCCGGAGCCACACGAGCCACTGCTGTATCCGCAACTGCCCCAGCTGCCCCAGTTGTTCACCTGAAGCAGACAAAGAAGAACAGGATGAGTATCAAACCCATCGCAGATAATATCCTTACCCGTAGAGCTGTAAAAATATGCACACATTTCCTTTGCCATTCTCTTCTGAACTTTCCCTGAGCTCATGTCTATACATTCACACTTCATTTCCTAACATAATTTTACTGATTCTCTGTCTTTCCGTTGCAGAACATCCATTACGCCCTGTCTTCTCTATAAAAGCTAGCATGTTTTGTTCTCTCTGCTCGACTTCAAGGTTGTGCCTGGTCTAGAGGGTGCGCGTGTGTCACAGGATTGGCTGTACTAGAATTCAGACCGTCATCAAGTACTACACCCAAACTGGACTGTATTTCACAACAGCCAAACGCTGACTCGTGATGTCAATACCATAGCAACTGTAATCTACAATTGATTTGATGATGCGGTGAGCCAGCTTGTAACGGCCTGTCTTCCAGTCACAATGACAACCCTTAGGAACATTGACAAGGCAGGTAATGTATAACAGGACCCCGGTGCCACGGCAGCGACTTACTTGGCATGACCTGGATGTGTATTGGACGCAGTAACGGGTAGAAGTACGGGAGTTAGAGCAGGCATAACCTCCACAGCTTTGGTAGCGTGCAACGTAGCGATAGCGAGTCTGCAACATTACAGCACAAACATGAGGCCAGAGGCAATGCTGAGCTATAACAATCATGCAGGTGTTCATCGACCGATGCGTCAACCAAACACTTCATGTCGTTATCACATTGTTTCCGCTTTTCTCACATTTATCAGGACCTGATTGGAAGCAAGACAGATACAGCAACGTGTAAAGAGGTCAGCTTCCGACAGTTTGGAATTTCTATCTGCTAGGCCCACTCACTGCCAATATTTCTCTACTTGTTCTCGTTGGCCATACCACCACTCTTCACACGTTATGCAACACATGCCGCATTGCAGCCAGAATGCACTCAAGAAATGCATGGGTAGTACATTGGCGCACCTGTCTTCCCGCGCCACAGCTGCTCGAGCAGGATCCATAGTTGCCCCAGCTGTTCAGCACGCAGTTGCGACGGCAGCACGCAGTGCAGCGGATAGACTGGAGTGTGCTTGGGCAGGCCCTTCCACCGCCGCTTGGTTTACGGTAGATATAACGGCGGCGATAGCGGTAGCCAGACGAGTAGCAGTTTGCATTGCAACTGCCCCAGTTTCCCCAATCTGGGTAGAGTAGACAACATAGCGGCATGCAATAGCTTTACAAAGAGAAGAAGGAATGCTTTATTAACTAGGACAGGGATTGGAAGCTGAACACTGTGATGCCTTCAATCAGTATTTATGCGGTTTACCCTCTAAATAGCCCTCCCGAGGCACTCTCACGCATGGATTTGTACAAAACAAATATTTGAAACTCACAAACTCCGAACTACACTCTTTGCACAATTCACAATCTACTACAGCCAAAGTCGCTCTTCTAAGATCCTAACACCAGGCAAAGCCAAAGGCCTTTTTGAATGAACTGAAACAAGTCTTGTAAATAGAAGTACACCATCTATGATTGTGAGAAATGGTCTTGATCATTCGAACAATCCCTTACTGTTGTAGCCGCAGTTGACTGCACATCGGTTCCTGCTGTAGCACAGAGCATTGCCCCAGAGATTGGGACAGCTCCGTCCACCTCCCGATGGGTACCGCCTCACATATCTAGGTGACAGAACGTACCGTACAAAACACACAGCATGCGACCGGTAGCCTTGATTGTACACACAAGAGCATGCAGTTTATCCCAATGATCACATTCAACACTGACTGTGCATAACCATGCTAGGAGTGCATGCCATGCAAGCCTACTTTTTCTAAAGTCAGCTTGACCAGACAGAGCTATCAATTTAGCCAACCAATCGCGTCGTGCTTCGTCATTCGTGTGACCACTGCCAGGCCAATGTTGGACCGGGTGACTCGGGTAGGTTGGATGAGAACAGTGTGAGTGCATCACCATGCACTGTGGCCCGACTGCCGAACGCTGTCACCAATTCCCAGGCAACTGTATTAGCCAGATGTCCGTCGGATGAGGCTACTTGTAACCCCTTCTTTTAAACTGTCCTATTGTCCTCTACTTCCCCTCTCTAAAAGTGATTCACCAATTTGTTTAAACTCATTATGGTTCCGCCGACGGTAATCTAGTGACATACACGGGTTATGGACTGCTAACTACATACCGAGCGCGCTTATAATTCCACGTGTTGAATGGGTTTGATTTCAACTAAAACTAGCACAGTTAAGAAAGCATGCATCACTGGACAAGAAATTGCCCAAAGCCATACAAGGAGAGAGAGTCTTCCTCTCCACAATCCGCTAGCTTGGTCAAGAATCCTCAGAAACTGATGGTTACACAAACCTACCTTCGTCTTCTTATAGTACCGTAGCCGCAATTCGCGTTGCAAGAACCATAGTTAGACCAGTTGTTGGTTAGGCAGTTAGTGGCGCAATTGCGTGTGATGCATCTCCGCGACGCATATCTGTTTGTCCCACTGCACGTACTGTAGCGATATCTGTACGCAAGGAAAAGCATGCAAACCAGAACGCCTACAGATGAGACAAGCGGACATAACACCAACGTGTAGCAAGTGCAGTCCAGCTGAATTCGTACAGGTTATGTGATCACATTCACATCAGTTGAGATGCTTCGGCGGCGAAGGCGCGCACAGCGCTGCACTTGCACTAGCAACTCAACTCACGTAGCAAGTAGTGCCCATGAGCGGTTCTGCAGTATACTCAATGCCCATAAGCGGTTCTGCAGTATACTCAATGCCCATAAGCGGCTCTGCAGTATACTCAATGCCCATAAGCGGTTCTGCAGTATACTCAGCGCCAATAAGTGGTTCCACTGACTCACCCCATGAAATCACTTGCATAACCTCTCAACTGCAGTCCCACACGCTTGACCGCATGTCCCAGTGCCCGTGCAGCAGTGCAGGCGCATGTGACGTCACAGCAGCTACAATTAATTATTTAAGAGCTGAGATTTCACTTGTTATCGCTCAGTGCAGTGTGTAGTTTGCAGGTAATTTGCAGGTAGTGTTTCGTGATCAGTATGTACACACGGGATACTGGTATGTACTGAATGCAGCAGCGGTGATTATTTGATTGTCAAAGCAAGTCTTTTAGCACCTAGCAAGAGGTCCATGGATAACAGGTCTGCACATGTGTGTGTAGAAGCAGTCGCCGGAATACTAGTAGCAGTTGACATCTGTGTGTGGTGAAGCATGGTGCATGCTTTGTGAGCACCCTATCTATGCGTATCGCCGGTCCACCTGTTGGGGTGCTGCATGTTCAATTCACCAAAGTATCCTTGAACTTTGGGCCCTGGAAATCGAACTAGCTGGGCGCGGCAGAAGAACACAGAAAGACTGTCACACGGCGACGCCCAAGTACTAGTACCCAGCACCTGTGTAGACGCTTATTCGGTTATTACGCTCGCCGCACAAGGGACAGTCTGAGGCTCTTGCCTTTGCAGACTTACTTCGCATTTTCTGACCAGACCGGATCCTTTCTTCAATGGGGCATTTGGCTGAGCCGGTCGGGTGCAAGCTAAACCTGTGCTTGGCCAGCCTTTCTCCGCACATCATTTATGAAAATGGTATGTCATGGCCACCCGCTCGCTCACCTTCTACCATGTTTTACATCCGGCATGAAACCAAGCCAATGGCGAATGCTTCGACAACGGCAGGGCTTTGCTGCAATCACCCCACAGAATTTCCAAGCGAAGACTAGTAGTAGTGGACGCTAACCTGCCAAGGTTTCTCCCAGCTAGCTCCAGCACTGCTCACTTGCCAAACGATCATCTTTTACAAGCAGCAAGATTGTTTCGCTGGTAGCTTCAACGACTAGTAGATCTACAAGACTCTTTGCAAATAATTTGCGGCTATTCGATCTACCACGAAGAGATCTACCGCGTAGATCTACCAAGCTTGCTACCACGCGTAGACGGTAGAGGTAGTGCCAGTGGCTGAGCAGGAGTTACACTTTTCTGGGAAATCCAGATTTAGGCAAAAATATTGGAACGACGGAGTCATGGCCATGGCCATCACCACGTATATACCTCCCCATATGCATGCCGCGCCATGGACGGCCCTTTCTTCATGGTCCCCGACAAGCGTCCATTCCCCCCCCCCCCCCCCAAAAACACCTACAATGCTACAATCATGATTGTCATGATCATGAGACCATGATGAGTACATGACTGTAGAGTGTAGTGTAGACAAGACCAGGCAGAAAGTAAGTAACCAGGTCACGCGTAGACTCTACGTACAGTCAACTTCGCTAATAACGACTGCGGATATAACGACAATTCGCGAATAACGACAGAATTTCCATTGACAGAGCAAAGTCCGGTCCCATCCCACTGTAATACATAAAATGAGACTTCGGGTATAACGACACTTCGCGAATAAGGACACCTTTTTGATGCCCCGCTGAGTGTCGTTATGAGCGAAGTTGACTGTATGTCGTTCCTCTTTCCTTTATTTCTGCCTCTGATCTGACATGCTCTCCACCTCTGACACGCTAACCTACCTCTAGCTCTGTCAGATCATGCATCTCTCTCTTTCCTGCTTTTCTGATTTTTGTTTCGGCCTTTGTGCCACGAATTTCACACATGCAGCTTCTTGTACATATTGTATTATACTTTTCCCTTTCCGCCTTGTACATGCCGCGCTTCCTTTCTCTTCTCTCTCTCTTTTTCTTGTTTATCGTGCTTCGCTCCTCCTGACCTCACCACTGGCGGGGGAGTACTGTAGCGACCTGACACACTGTCTATTACATCACTATCACATAAGCATGCGCAAGAAAATTTTAAACATTCTCTTTGGTCTCAACTTCTTTTTTGTCCGGTTGGCCAAAGTAGCCGTCGTTAGCCCTTTCCCAAAGGTGCTCTTTTAATTCGCACTTAGTGCTTTTCGCGTCCCTCAAAATATGCTGAAAAAGTGCTCTTTTTTTCAGTGAAAACAGGCAAAAAGTGCTCTTTTTCAGTGAAGCATAGCCATGATACATGTTCAGATATGAACCCAAGCTGAGAAATGAATACCGCGGCACTCTTCCATTTATGGGTCCACGAAAGGCAAAACAGCAGACAGGAAGTAAAGTTCAAAAAACCCACTTTTACAGCATTGTGTACACCCCCACCGGGTACAATCTTCACCAACTTGTTGCCCCTCCAAAAAAGCGGCGTGCCAAGGCCCATCGAGCACTCGGAAACTGTGATCGCATGCATGAGCAAACAAATTTTAGCACTTTTTCAGCTCAAAAAGGGCGATATTCACCAAAAACGCAATAAAGGGCTAGGCCTTGACAGATTATGCTAGCATAATTTTTCGCATAATTCTTACCAAAATCGAATAATCGCATAATTCGAGGCAAATTGCATACGAATCGCATAAAATTGGAATAATCCGCCTGTTCGCATCAAATTCCATTAGGCCTTGACGGATTATGCTAGCATAATTTTTCGCATAATTCCTACCAAAATCGAATAATCGCATAATTCGAGGCAAATTGCATACAAATCGTATAAATTGGACTAATCCGCCTGTTCGCATCAAATTCCATACAGTTGTACATGTTCTACAAGTACAAGTACAAGTAGATGCACCAGGAAGTCGTAGGTTTACGACTCCCTTGATAACATGAACGTATTTTCTTTGAGTCTCTGTACTGCCACGTCACCCCAGCGCTTTCACCATCTCAATCCGGTTTCTGCCGTGGAGACTCCACAACTTTCCAACTAACACGTCTAGTACAAGACATCTACACCCAGCGGAACCTCAGGCGGCATGTTGGCATCGTGTTCTTTGACCTAGCGAAAGCTTTCGACACCGTCTGGCATCGTGGTCTGCTTGCAAAGCTAGAGTCCGTCTTCTTGGTACACGGTCCAGCCCTGCAATGGCTCTCATCCTATCTTTCCTGCCGCCACCAGACTGTCAGAGTATCTACCTCCCTATCAGACCCATTACTAGTCGTGTCTGGGGTACCCCAGGGGTCCATACTTGGGCCGCTCCTATTTCTACTGTACGTTAATGACTTGCCAGCCATTGTACCAAATGTAAGTCTTTTTGCTGACGACACTGCTCTGATGTGCTCCGACAGCTCGGCAGACAACCTCACGGCCTCCATGCAGTCCGGGGTCAACGCTACAGTAACATGGATGGAAACCTGGAAACTGAAGCCTAACCTCGCCAAAACCGAGGCCATGTTCTTCTCTCCCTCGCCCCCCACTCAACTTCTGTATTTTCCTGGTCTAAATAGTACACCTATTAAAGTTGTTAACGAGCACAAGCACCTGGGCGTTATTCTCGACCGCCAACTCTCCTGGTCTCCACAAGTCCAGTCTGTGTGCAAGCGTGCGAGTGCGTCCTTAGGTATGCTACAACCCCACTGCCAACACTTGAATGATAACTGCAGAAAATTGTTCTTTAAGTCGTACATTTTGCCTATATTTGACTATTGCGATATAGCTTGGTGCGGGTTGTCTCAGACTTTACTCCACAGACTGGAGGTACATCAACGCTTGCTTCTGAAAATTCTGTTTCGAAAAGACCAAACATTTGCCTCCCTTTGTCTTTATAAACTTGCTTCCACGCACCCTCTTCTTGCCCGACATCAGCAGCATCTTTGTATCCTTGTGCAAAAAATCTTCCTAGCCCAAGTCCCGAAACATATTGCCAAGTACAACTGGTTTGTTACCACTAGACCAACACGCAATGCCTTATCACTGCCCCGAGCTAGTTCCTCTCTGTTTTTGAAATCCCCTTTCTTCTCAGCATACTCCCTTTGGTCTAACCTGCCTACTAGCATTAAGACATGCCAGGATATCAGGAAATTCACAGTCCAGCTTTCCACACTGTCTCATCCGAAGTGATCCCATGTATTATTAATGTGCCTCCCTTTCTTTTTCTCTCCCTATCTCCTTTCCCTCTCTGACAGCATCTTTCTTTTTTTCTCTTTTAGCTTGCCGTGGTTGGCTATCACCTGACCTCTCATGTTTATTGGCAGTCTTCGGACGGGCCAGGAGATGTTGAATAAATAAATAAATAAATAAATAAATAAATGTCCAGTCCACTACAATCAGTGACGCCGTAGCTACAATGTAGGTCGGATGGTGCGTTGACCCCGTTGAACTTTTGCTACTACAGTACAATGCCCTCTACCAAAAAATTCCCCTGTTATTTTGCACAGAACCATCATAATACATTAGCAGCATATGTGAGCACAATGCGGCATAATATGATAACTTTTAGCATAAAAAATAGCATAATTCTGCAATTTTTTTAGCAGTGCGAAAAGCATAATTTCGCGAAAATATTAGCATAATCCGTCAAGGCCTAAATTCCATACCGTTGACGTTGTACATGTTCTACAAGTACCAGTACCGGTACAAGTATGTCATGTACATTGTACATGTTACGTATGTAGATGCACCAGGAAGTCGTACATATGTAGGTTTACGACTCCCTTGATAACATGTCCAGTCCACTACAATCAGTGACGGTCGTAGCTAGGTCGGACGGTGCGTTGACCCCGTTGAACTTTTGCTGCTACAGTACAACGCCCTCTACAAAAAAATTCCCCTGTTATTTTGCACAGAACCATTATACACATTAGCAGCATATGTGAGCATATAAGGCATAATATGATAACTTTTAGAATAAAAATAGCATAATCCTGAATTTTTTTCAGCAATGCGAAAAGCATAATTTCACGAAAATATTAGCATAATCTGTCAAGGCCTATAAAGGGCGAAAGAAACGGGCTTTTCCAAAAAGGGCCAAAAAGGGCGAAAAAAGGGCGAGCACCTTTGGGAAAGGGCTAGCCCGGACCGAGAGGATGCCAAATTTTGCTCCAAATTTTCAACCATCAAATTATGCCAATAATTATGCCGGCATAATCCGCCGGTGCCTAGTTCAGAAGGAAATTGTTTTGTCATTTCAGTTGTTTGGCGCTAATCCTCGTGAAAGTGTCGGGAATGCTTCTCCTCACTGATGTTTTCATTATGTTTTAGTCATTTCTTCACCTTCACCCTGTGTTTGACCTGTTCTGCTGAATTGCATTTTTTCCACACGTATAGCGCGAGGTTCTCGATCTTTGCTTTTGCTGTAGCTCTATAAATCGCTGTACTTTGACATTTTTCCATTATTCCCTGTACTTACCTATGATGAGAAGGGAACGAAAACGTTCGGTTACCAAATTGGCTTACTTGACTGTGTGGATTGCGTCGGTGCTGACACCTTTTCTTTCGAAATTGGATACGCCTCCATTTTTTCCTTAGAAAAACTTGATTTTTCATTATAATTATATACAATGGGAACAAGGAAAGCGGTGGGGCAAGTAAGTTTTTATAGTCCACCAACTAAACTAGTTTTTTTCCTTTTCGTACCAAAAACCAGTATTCCACTGTACCTTGGAATGTAACTTGTGTTCGGCCTGCCGGCGCTTACCTGCCCCTCGCTCTTTGGAATTATCACAGATATCCATGAACCTTCCAAATAATTAGTTGTAGTTGGAAGGCCGTTGGTTAGCGCTATCGAGCAGTGCTCAAGCTCACTTCCTTGTCGTTGAATGTCTCAGTACTCCTTGTCAGTCTGGTAATACCAAGAGTCAATAACGGTTATGGACTCTTGGTAATACCTTGTGCACGTATGACTGTTCAAAATCTGGTTTAGTTGGTGGACTCTAACGCATTCCATTGTGCCTGGGAATTAAGGTTGTGCTCGGCTTGATAGCGCTTACCTTCCCCTCTTTGGATTTATCACTAATATCGATGAACCTTCCAAGTTTGAAGGCCGTTGGTTAGTGCTATCAAGCAGTGCTCAAGCTTACTTCCTTCCCCTCTTTGGAATTGTCGCTAATATTTAATGAAACTTCCAAGTTGTAAGGCCATTGGATACATATTAAAATCCAGCACCGAGAAACGCAGACATTATCTTCAAACTTTCCGTTAAGAATTCTTGGCAGGGAGCCTTCCTTCCATTTTGCAAGTACCTGGAGGCGATTATATGTCCAGAGCGAGAATCCGAGAGATAACAGCGACAAAGGGTGCCGACTATTAGGCTCCGGAGGATCATGCCCGCGAAATCATGGAATTATGCTTCCATGAATTCTCGCACTATGCTCGCGAAATCCTCATATAATGCTTTGGCACGCGGGGATACATATTCACTTTGTTGTACTTATGGAGCCCCAAAGTTCGGAAAATTGTGCCTTTTTCGTACTTTCAAGTGGTCACAAGTACAACAAAATACATGCGTATCCCCATACCAAGGTGTCCATGCATGCTAGAGATCAACCTGGAAAAGGAAAAACATTACTTCTTCTATTCATTAGTTGACTTCTTTTGCTTTGAAAGATTTTTTCATTGCCAAATTAGTTCGAGTTACCTTTGAAAACTGTACGGTTCAACTGTCTTCGTAAGCATCATACTCGTCCAACCGATGTCACCCTAACCCTGCGAATTCTCGTAATCAGCTCATCTCTCCCGTAGCTCCAGCTCTCCTTCCATGATGACCGAACATCAACTATACATGTACATCAATTTGTTTAATTATTAGAGTAATATCAAGAGTCCATAACCCATTATTTGGGTTATGGACTCTTGGTAATATCCATAGCATGCACTAGGCCTTGACGCATTATGCTAGCATAATTTTCGCATAATTCCTACCAAAATCGAATAATCGCATAATTCGAGGCAAATTGCATACGAATCGCATAAATAATGGAATTAAGCAAGATATTTACCCCCCGCTCTGCATCATGCCGCACAAATGCTGCTACCCGCGGTCAAGCTTCAGCCGCTCTGAACCTACCCAGAGCTACATGTACGTCTCGTTACGGCCTGAATGCTATTTCATTTTTGGCAGCAGACAGATGGAACATGCTTCCACCTGGATGTCGTCAAGCTAATCCCCTTTCTGCATTTGTCACAAGCACCAAGTCATTCCTAGGGTTCCCAGTAAAAAGGCAACGCCTGTTGGGAGTTCCCTAGTAAAATAATAAATTCTACTACTACTAGAATAATCCGCCTGTTCGCACCAAATTCCATAGAGTTGTACATGTTCTACAAGTACAAGTAGATACACCAGGAAGTCGTAGGTTTACGACTCCCTTGATAACATGTCCAGTCCATTACAATCACATGATCAGTGATGGTCGTAGCTACAATTGTAGGTCGGACGGTGCGTTGACCCCGTTGAACTTTTGCTACTACAGTACAACGCCCTATACAAAAATCCCCTGTTAGTTTGCACAGAACCATCATAATACATTAGCAGCATATGTGAGCCTAATGCGGCATGATATGATAACTTTTAGCATAAAAATAGCATAATTCTGCAATTTTTTCAGCAATGCGAAAAGCATAATTTCACGAAAATATTAGCATAATCCGTCAAGGCCTAGCATGCACAGTCATAGCTGCTAAGATCCAGACGTCATGACTTCGTAACAAGCATCCTTTCTAGGGGCTCCCGTAAGAAGACCATAGCCTATGGCATAGGTCTGTGGGAAACACCCTAGTAAAATAAATAAAATAATAATAATAATAATAATAATAATAATAATAAGAAAGGGTTTGCTCCCCACACCGGAGCTCGCGCTATTCCGCCGACTTTACTTGACACTTGACTGACTCACGACTGCCATCCAGAGCACACGAGAAGTCCATCGAACCTTCGACTCGGCAAACCTGCAAGAAAGCACCACTCCCTGCTCAATACACAGTGTTTCGGGGAATTCACCCCTCATCAGTTGAGCTTGAGTAGGCTGAGGAAGATTGTGCCTGAAGAGCACCACTTATATAGTGCTCTCCAGGCACAAACATCACCAGGGATACAAACTTACAGAGACGCTCCGCTTCCAGCGCGATAAACACCTCGTGAACACCAGATAGCAGCGTGAGTCAGTGTCGCTCCTGGACGGTGAGACCAGACGTTGAGGACCCTCGGTCATTCGCAACGCTGTCACCTCCAAACCAACTAGTCGCAAGCCCGCGCTGGGCACAACAGTACGAAGTAGTGGTTGCGACTTCGGCGATGATTTGTAAGAAAGGGTTTGCTCCCCACACCGGAGCTCGCGCTATTCCGCCGACTTTACTTGACACTTGACTGACTCACGACTGCCATCCAGAGCACACGAGAAGTCCATCGAACCTTCGACTCGGCAAACCTGCAAGAAAGCACCACTCCCTGCTCAATACACAGTGTTTCGGGGAATTCACCCCTCATCAGTTGAGCTTGAGTAGGCTGAGGAAGATTGTGCCTGAAGAGCACCACTTATATAGTGCTCTCCAGGCACAAACATCACCAGGGATACAAACTTACAGAGACGCTCCGCTTCCAGCGCGATAAACACCTCGTGAACACCAGATAGCAGCGTGAGTCAGTGTCGCTCCTGGACCCCCCGCCTACTCAAGCTCAACTGATGAGGGGTGAATTCCCCGAAACACTGTGTATTGAGCAGGGAGTGGTGCTTTCTTGCAGGTTTGCCGAGTCGAAGGTTCGATGGACTTCTCGTGTGCTCTGGATGGCAGTCGTGAGTCAGTCAAGTGTCAAGTAAAGTCGGCGGAATAGCGCGAGCTCCGGTGTGGGGAGCAAACCCTTTCTTACAAATCATCGCCGAAGTCGCAACCACTACTTCGTAATAATAATAATAATAATAATAATAATCTGCTGTTGGAATTGGCTGCTGTTGGGAAGTGCCAATTCCAACAGCAGCGCCCGTTGGAGCAAACAGACCCGACATTATTATCAAGGGCAAAGATGAAGCGTTTCTTGTGGACGTAAGTGTCCCTCTGGATAGGAACATCCGCCGAAAATCTGTGGAAAAGATACAGAAATATCAAGGCCTGAAGCGTGAGGTGGAGCAGATGTGGCAGGTGCGGGCCAAGATCGTGCCAGTAATTGTGGGGGCATTAGGTGGATTAACCCCCTCGACTGCTGACTTTGTGAGGGAACTGGATGCCGGAGCCAGTGTATCGATCTTGCAAAAGGAGGCGCTCCTTGGCACAGTTGACATCATCAGGTCAATAACTCAGATGAAATAATAATTACACTCTAAAAGTTACATTGGTTTGCGAATGCCCATGGTTCGAACTATTAGTTGAAGCACCTATTTGCAGAAAATAATTATGATCGTAATATTAATCACTTGCCAATAACAAAGACAACCATAATACCATCAGCCCCCATTCACCGGTTTTGACGGTGCTTCACTGATGTTGAATGAGAAGAATTATATTGCTGCCTTCAGTGCTATTGTGTCGCTGAAGGGCTCGATTTCAGATTTGATGACGGTTACTTTTCAACGGATTTTGTTTTCTGATTTAGCTCTCTTGCTATTACTGTACCTGCTTGTGTTAAGTCTCATTCTCGCAGATTAGTTGTATAATAGATTGTACATGCATCATTGTAGATTTGCTGTTCACAGTATTTCTCTCTTTTTTCTTTCTTTTTTCTCAGTCTCCCTTATTATATTTTCTTCACATACAACAGCAGTACTCCCCATGGTCTTAAATGACCCGGGATGCTGCATAATACAAACACAAAACCAATAAAGCCACCCCCATATAATAATAATAATAATAATAATAATAATAATTCCCAATCCTTTCCAAATTTAATCACTTTCTTTCACCTCTGGTAGTTTCCAGAAACTGACCGTGGTTGGTCCCCTGGGGGAGGGAAAAAGACCCAAGTGCCATCAGTATTATAGCAATAAAAACTGCTTTATGGCAGTTTTCTAAAAAAAGTTATTGTGTTCTAGTCCATGGACCCCGTCTAAAAAGTAAGAAATTAACGAAATGTGATAGCTGAAAATTAAAATTTCACACAAAACCTCACAATAATCACAACACTTGAAATGCTGCTTTCAACACTAAACTTGTACTCCACCAACAATTGGCAACATGCATGCATAGGAAAGAGGATTACGAGGAGAAAAGGTCTTCTACATGTTGCTTTTCATTCTGTGTGTGATTATTGTGAGGTTTTGTGTGAAATTTTAATTTTCAGCTATCACATTTCGTTAATTTCTTACTTTTTAGACGGGGTCCATGGACTAGAACACAATAACTTTTTTTAGAAAACTGCCATAAAGCAGTTTTTATTGCTATAATTTCTTCTGTTTTTTCTGTCACCAATCAATGAAATGCCCTATCAATATGTAAATGATGGCCTTCACATCATATCAATACCGTATTATACGCATTGATGTGCAAGCCTTTTCTTGCAGAAAATGGGACTAGCATGTTCTTCTGCGGGGATACATGTGAGTAGTGGTGGACCGTGGTGATACCTTTTTATACGGAGGTCATTCTGTGCATGTTGCTGTAGCAGAATTTCATGACTCTGTGATAAAATTGTCTTGCCTTTCAGATATTTCAGATTTCCCCACCCTCGATCAGATTTAATTGAGAAATGTAACCAGGTGCGTGTCGCAGATGTTTTTGTTGATTCTGTGTTTATAATGGTTTATAATCATGGGTTATCGTGATAAGGTCATCCTGCACCATATTGCACTGAAATCGTAACCCTGTTGATGTCGATACAACTTTTGGAAGTAGTTCAATGACTTCGAACTGTTAGTCCACGATTTTCTAAAACAACACAGCAAAGGAGGAACAATAAACATGTATTAAAATGTAAACAAATACATTGCTGAGTCCGACACCTCGTTCCAACAACTACACTGATCC
Organism: Sycon ciliatum; assembly: GCF_964019385.1. Taxonomy (NCBI): domain Eukaryota; kingdom Metazoa; phylum Porifera; class Calcarea; order Leucosolenida; family Sycettidae; genus Sycon; species Sycon ciliatum. Next base: position 25,071,042 of record NC_088650.1, read on the forward strand.
TGAGGATAAAAGGGGCAAGGCTATGGTTGGAGGTACTGAGAGATAAACAAGGCACTCCATAATAATAGAATCGTACACATTTTTGGTGAGTATGAATGATATCCAGTCGAACCTCTTTAGGACGAACACCAAGGGACCGATGATATTTATTCTGTGAGTTTGTCTTAACCTATTTTATAACCAGTGAATACAATTATTTCTCCAATAGACATACGAATAGATTTCTTCTACAGCGAAAGATTCTAAGCCACACCAACTCATTGACTCGTCTCGTATGAAACAAATGAGTCACTAGAGAGGTTCTGCAAAACGAAAATGAGTACAAACAGTCGTTCCACGTCCTGAAGTGCGAAACTTCGCACGAACTTTCGCAACTTTGGACGCGAAACTTGCAGGGAACGCGAAATGAATAGTCGTACACACTTTCGTGAGATCGGGTCATGGCGTACGTGCACTTGGCCCGCGCAAACTACGAAAACGTGCAGAACGCAAAGTTTGTGCAAAAATTCGTACACACTTTCGCAATGACTGTCGCGAAACTTCGTTCGAATTTTCGTTTTGCAGAACCTCTCTACTGAACGTTTCTTTAGCAACATGACGGCAACTGAAACAGCAACAGAGAAAGTACGATACATGTACAGCACATTCTTGCAGGTACTACAAACAGATTGCAGATCGTAATTCTTGCCTTGGCGGCACGAAACATCATTTGGGGCAGTGCAATCTCGGCGGAACTCACAAATAATAAATCAAACAGCCCAGACTCGAGTAAACAAATCTAATCATACAAGTTTACTGAACCTCTCCACAATGGAGATTTTCCCTGATATGCGAATTTATTTTGCAAACTCGGTCAATGGGTCCTTGAACCTTTCCCTCCAGATTGGGAACTGCCAACGATAGTATGCCACTGACCAGTGCCTTACTTGTAACGTACCAATGTACAATGAATATGAGTATTTCGACAACACATCTAACATAAGCCTTACCGTCAAGAAGGTGAACTCGCGTTCTTCGCACACTGTAGACAAGGGCAAAGAGATAAAAATGGATCTAAATCCGAATAAAATCAGCACACGTTTCCGTAAATGAAAGGGTGAGCATAAGCAAATGAATCGAAGGAAACCGGTCAACTCAGAGATCACCTGTCATCGAGTATTCCGTAAAAGGGGGCCTCGGCAGCGGAAAAGCTAAATTTAGAAAAGAGATCCTGCCAGCTTTTCCATTATTTATTGCATTCCGCCCAAAATGAGCACACTTTTAGTAAATGAAAGAGTCAACACAAGCAAAAGAATCAAAGGTAACTGGTCAACTCACCTGTCGATATTGAGTAATATTCCGCGAAAGGAGGTCTCAGCAGCGCCGAAACGAAATAAGCCAGGCCAGGATCTAGGAGACGAAATATCCGAAACAGCTCATACAAGAAGCAGTTCCAAAGGAGGAAGTTCCTCGCGCATGCACATCCGAACACGGACTGCATGCACTGCATGCAACACAATGTCTGCCGTGCACGTGCACAGCACGCGGCTACCAACCGTTGGTAGATCTATACCGAGCACCTTACGTAGAGACTTACGTAGCCTAAGTGAAATACCGAGCACCTTACGTAGAAACTTACGTAGCATAGCGGTGTCGTTTTTCTTGCCATGTGAACACAATAGGGAGGTTCTGCTCTACGTTTTGGGAACGCGACGCAAAGAATCACGCGAACTTTCTTCGCGTTCCCGTAACGTAAAGAAATGCTGTTCTGCTCTACGTTTCACCTAGAGAAGTCACGTGGAGTGCGTACTGGGACTTTCCCCTTCCATATTTGGCAGTTTTCTGCCTGCAGTTGATCGATACCCAGCAGATCCATACGCATTTTCTCTGCGTGTGCCACAACGTAGAGAACCCCATCTCCGCGTAGAAATCTGGAGCCAAAACACGCGAAGCCGTAGACTCTAACCCAGACACCTGCTCTCTACGTGATTTCTCTACGTTTCACGTATAGCAGAACCTCCCTAATAATAGAAAAGCTGACAGGATCGCTTTTCTAAATGTGTGGCACGTGTTGTGAGCTGCCTTTGGAGTGAAAAACTTGTCAGCGCCTTCTGGGTTCAGCCTGGTCCCATAGCTCAGTGGTTAGAGCATTGCTCATGACAAGCAGGGTCCCAGGTTCGAGTCCTGGTGGGTCTGGCGCTTTTTTCTCTTTTCAGGCAGTTCACTTCCCCGACTGATCCTTTGAATATGAAGTTCTCCCAATCCTTTCCAAATTTAATCACTTTCTTTCACCTCTGGTAGTTTCCAGAAACTGACCGTGGTTGGTCCCCTGGGGGAGGGAAAAAGACCCAAGTGCCATCAGTATGTGTGGCACGTGTTGTGAGCTGCCTTTGGAGTGAAAAACTTGTCAGCGCCTTCTGGGTTCAGCCTGGTCCCATAGCTCAGTGGTTAGAGCATTGCTCATGACAAGCAGGGTCCCAGGTTCGAGTCCTGGTGGGTCTGGCGCTTTTTTCTCTTTTCAGGCAGTTCACTTCCCCGACTGATCCTTTGAATATGAAGTTCTCCCAATCCTTTCCAAATAATAATAATAATAATAATAATAATAATAATAATAATAATAATAATAATAATAATAATAATAATAATAATAATAATAATAATAATAATAATAATAATAATAATAATAATAATAATAATAATAATAATAATAATAATAATAATAATAATAATAATAATAATAATAATAATAATAATAATAATAATAATAATAAACTGGTTTATTATGTACTATTATGTGAGATGAAATAAAACAGGAAAGGGCACAGGCCCTGATACGTGCAAGGGATAGCAATCAACCTTGCACATGTGTTCTAAATACATGTAAATGTAAATGCAAAACAATTAAAAACAAAAACACAAACAATGAGCAATAACTTCAGGACTGGGCACAAGTCCGTATAATAATAATAATAATAATAATAATAATAATACGAAGTAGTGGTTGCGACCTCGGCGATGATTTGTAAGAAAAGGGTTTGCTCCCCACACATATTGAGCAGGGAGTGGTGCTTTCTTGCAGGTTTGCCGAGTCGAAGGTTCGATGGACTTCTCGTGTGCTCTGGATGGCAGTCGTGAGTCAGTCAAGTGTCAAGTAAAGTCGGCGGAATAGCGCGAGCTCCGGTGTGGGGAGCAAACCCTTTTCTTAATAATAATAATAATAATATTAACTGGTTTGAGGGAAAGAGACAAACGGGAAAGGTCTGAAGAAAAAATTGACTGTCACCACCAGGACTCGAACCAGGGACCCTCGCTTGTAGCCAGCGATGCTCTAACCACTGAGCTATGGTGTAGTCGTCATCCCAGCAGAGGCCGTTCAACACTTTCTTCAGACTTCGTAACTCACACTTCCTGTGAATCTACACAGGCGGGTGGGACGCAGCCCTCACTGTAACCCACACACTTCACGTACAAACTAGCACGCGGGGAGCCCCAAGTCATAAAATATTAACTGGTTTGAGGGAAAGAGACAAACGGGAAAGGTCTGAAGAAAAAATAATAATAATAATAATAATAATAATATTGACTGGTTTGAGGGAAAGAGATATAATAATAATAATAATAATAATAATAATAATAATAATAATAATAATAATAATAATAATAATAATACGAAGTAGTGGTTGCGACTTCGGCGATGATTTGTAAGAAAGGTTTGCTCCCCACACCGGAGCTCGCGCTATTCCGCCGACTTTACTTGACACTTGACTGACTCACGACTGCCATCCAGAGCACACGAGAAGTCCATCGAACCTTCGACTCGGCAAACCTGCAAGAAAGCACCACTCCCTGCTCAATACACAGTGTTTCGGGGAATTCACCCCTCATCAGTTGAGCTTGAGTAGGCTTGCGACTAGTTGGTTTGGAGGTGACAGCGTTGCGAATGACCGAGGGTCCTCGACGTCTGTCTCACCGTCCAGGAGCGACACTGACTCACGCTGCTATCTGGTGTTCACGAGGTGTTTATCGCGCTGGAAGCGGAGCGTCTCTGTAAGTTTGTATCCCTGGTGATGTTTGTGCCTGGAGTGCACTATATAAGTGGTGCTCTTCAGGCACAATCTTCCTCAGCCTACTCAAGCTCAACTGATGAGGGGTGAATTCCCCGAAACACTGTGTATTGAGCAGGGAGTGGTGCTTTCTTGCAGGTTTGCCGAGTCGAAGGTTCGATGGACTTCTCGTGTGCTCTGGATGGCAGTCGTGAGTCAGTCAAGTGTCAAGTAAAGTCGGCGGAATAGCGCGAGCTCCGGTGTGGGGAGCAAACCTTTCTTACAAATCATCGCCGAAGTCGCAACCACTACTTCGTACTGTTGTGCCCAGCGCGGGCTTGCGACTAGTTGGTTTGGAGGTGACAGCGTTGCGAATGACCGAGGGTCCTCGACGTCTGTCTCACCGTCCAGGAGCGACACTGACTCACGCTGCTATCTGGTGTTCACGAGGTGTTTATCGCGCTGGAAGCGGAGCGTCTCTGTAAGTTTGTATCCCTGGTGATGTTTGTGCCTGGAGTGCACTATATAAGTGGTGCTCTTCAGGCACAATCTTCCTCAGCCTACTCAAGCTCAACTGATGAGGGGTGAATTCCCCGAAACACTGTGTATTGAGCAGGGAGTGGTGCTTTCTTGCAGGTTTGCCGAGTCGAAGGTTCGATGGACTTCTCGTGTGCTCTGGATGGCAGTCGTGAGTCAGTCAAGTGTCAAGTAAAGTCGGCGGAATAGCGCGAGCTCCGGTGTGGGGAGCAAACCTTTCTAATAATAATAATAATAATAATAATAATAATAATAATAATAATAATAATAATAATAATAATAATAATAATAATAATAATAATAATAAAAGGGTTTGCTCCCCACACCGGAGCTCGCGCTATTCCGCCGACTTTACTTGACACTTGACTGACTCACGACTGCCATCCAGAGCACACGAGAAGTCCATCGAACCTTCGACTCGGCAAACCTGCAAGAAAGCACCACTCCCTGCTCAATACACAGTGTTTCGGGGAATTCACCCCTCATCAGTTGAGCTTGAGTAGGCTGAGGAAGATTGTGCCTGAAGAGCACCACTTATATAGTGCTCCCCCCCCCCTTTTCTTACAAATCATCGCCGAGGTCGCAACCACTACTTAATAATAATAATAATAATAATATTAACTGGTTTGAGGGAAAGAGACAAACGGGAAAGGTCTGAAGAAAAAATTGACTGTCACCACCAGGACTCGAACCAGGGACCCTCGCTTGTAGCCAGCGATGCTCTAACCACTGAGCTATGGTGTAGTCGTCATCCCAGCAGAGGCCGTTCAACATTTTCTTCAGACTTCGTAACTCACACTTCCTGTGAATCTACACAGGCGGGTGGGACGCAGCCCTCACTGTAACCCACACACTTCACGTACAAACTAGCACGCGGGGAGCCCCAAGTCATAAAATATTAACTGGTTTGAGGGAAAGAGACAAACGGGAAAGGTCTGAAGAAAAAATTGACTGTCACCACCAGGACTCGAACCAGGGACCCTCGCTTGTAGCCAGCGATGCTCTAACCACTGAGCTATGGTGTAGTCGTCATCCCAGCAGAGGCCGTTCAACATTTTCTTCAGACTTCGTAACTCACACTTCCTGTGAATCTACACAGGCGGGTGGGACGCAGCCCTCACTGTAACCCACACACTTCACGTACAAACTAGCACGCGGGGAGCCCCAAGTCATAAAATATTAACTGGTTTGAGGGAAAGAGACAAACGGGAAAGGTCTGAAGAAAAAATTGACTGTCACCACCAGGACTCGAACCAGGGACCCTCGCTTGTAGCCAGCGATGCTCTAACCACTGAGCTATGGTGTAGTCGTCATCCCAGCAGAGGCCGTTCAACATTTTCTTCAGACTTCGTAACTCACACTTCCTGTGAATCTACACAGGCGGGTGGGACGCAGCCCTCACTGTAACCCACACACTTCACGTACAAACTAGCACGCGGGGAGCCCCAAGTCATAAAATATTAACTGGTTTGAGGGAAAGAGACAAACGGGAAAGGTCTGAAGAAAAAATTGACTGTCACCACCAGGACTCGAACCAGGGACCCTCGCTTGTAGCCAGCGATGCTCTAACCACTGAGCTATGGTGTAGTCGTCATCCCAGCAGAGGCCGTTCAACATTTTCTTCAGACTTCGTAACTCACACTTCCTGTGAATCTACACAGGCGGGTGGGACGCAGCCCTCACTGTAACCCACACACTTCACGTACAAACTAGCACGCGGGGAGCCCCAAGTCATAAAATATTAACTGGTTTGAGGGAAAGAGACAAACGGGAAAGGTCTGAAGAAAAAATTGACTGTCACCACCAGGACTCGAACCAGGGACCCTCGCTTGTAGCCAGCGATGCTCTAACCACTGAGCTATGGTGTAGTCGTCATCCCAGCAGAGGCCGTTCAACATTTTCTTCAGACTTCGTAACTCACACTTCCTGTGAATCTACACAGGCGGGTGGGACGCAGCCCTCACTGTAACCCACACACTTCACGTACAAACTAGCACGCGGGGAGCCCCAAGTCATAAAATATTAACTGGTTTGAGGGAAAGAGACAAACGGGAAAGGTCTGAAGAAAAAATTGACTGTCACCACCAGGACTCGAACCAGGGACCCTCGCTTGTAGCCAGCGATGCTCTAACCACTGAGCTATGGTGTAGTCGTCATCCCAGCAGAGGCCGTTCAACATTTTCTTCAGACTTCGTAACTCACACTTCCTGTGAATCTACACAGGCGGGTGGGACGCAGCCCTCACTGTAACCCACACACTTCACGTACAAACTAGCACGCGGGGAGCCCCAAGTCATAAAATATTAACTGGTTTGAGGGAAAGAGACAAACGGGAAAGGTCTGAAGAAAAAATTGACTGTCACCACCAGGACTCGAACCAGGGACCCTCGCTTGTAGCCAGCGATGCTCTAACCACTGAGCTATGGTGTAGTCGTCATCCCAGCAGAGGCCGTTCAACATTTTCTTCAGACTTCGTAACTCACACTTCCTGTGAATCTACACAGGCGGGTGGGACGCAGCCCTCACTGTAACCCACACACTTCACGTACAAACTAGCACGCGGGGAGCCCCAAGTCATAAAATATTAACTGGTTTGAGGGAAAGAGACAAACGGGAAAGGTCTGAAGAAAAAATTGACTGTCACCACCAGGACTCGAACCAGGGACCCTCGCTTGTAGCCAGCGATGCTCTAACCACTGAGCTATGGTGTAGTCGTCATCCCAGCAGAGGCCGTTCAACATTTTCTTCAGACTTCGTAACTCACACTTCCTGTGAATCTACACAGGCGGGTGGGACGCAGCCCTCACTGTAACCCACACACTTCACGTACAAACTAGCACGCGGGGAGCCCCAAGTCATAAAATATTAACTGGTTTGAGGGAAAGAGACAAACGGGAAAGGTCTGAAGAAAAAATTGACTGTCACCACCAGGACTCGAACCAGGGACCCTCGCTTGTAGCCAGCGATGCTCTAACCACTGAGCTATGGTGTAGTCGTCATCCCAGCAGAGGCCGTTCAACATTTTCTTCAGACTTCGTAACTCACACTTCCTGTGAATCTACACAGGCGGGTGGGACGCAGCCCTCACTGTAACCCACACACTTCACGTACAAACTAGCACGCGGGGAGCCCCAAGTCATAAAATATTAACTGGTTTGAGGGAAAGAGACAAACGGGAAAGGTCTGAAGAAAAAATTGACTGTCACCACCAGGACTCGAACCAGGGACCCTCGCTTGTAGCCAGCGATGCTCTAACCACTGAGCTATGGTGTAGTCGTCATCCCAGCAGAGGCCGTTCAACATTTTCTTCAGACTTCGTAACTCACACTTCCTGTGAATCTACACAGGCGGGTGGGACGCAGCCCTCACTGTAACCCACACACTTCACGTACAAACTAGCACGCGGGGAGCCCCAAGTCATAAAATATTAACTGGTTTGAGGGAAAGAGACAAACGGGAAAGGTCTGAAGAAAAAATTGACTGTCACCACCAGGACTCGAACCAGGGACCCTCGCTTGTAGCCAGCGATGCTCTAACCACTGAGCTATGGTGTAGTCGTCATCCCAGCAGAGGCCGTTCAACATTTTCTTCAGACTTCGTAACTCACACTTCCTGTGAATCTACACAGGCGGGTGGGACGCAGCCCTCACTGTAACCCACACACTTCACGTACAAACTAGCACGCGGGGAGCCCCAAGTCATAAAATATTAACTGGTTTGAGGGAAAGAGACAAACGGGAAAGGTCTGAAGAAAAAATTGACTGTCACCACCAGGACTCGAACCAGGGACCCTCGCTTGTAGCCAGCGATGCTCTAACCACTGAGCTATGGTGTAGTCGTCATCCCAGCAGAGGCCGTTCAACATTTTCTTCAGACTTCGTAACTCACACTTCCTGTGAATCTACACAGGCGGGTGGGACGCAGCCCTCACTGTAACCCACACACTTCACGTACAAACTAGCACGCGGGGAGCCCCAAGTCATAAAATATTAACTGGTTTGAGGGAAAGAGACAAACGGGAAAGGTCTGAAGAAAAAATTGACTGTCACCACCAGGACTCGAACCAGGGACCCTCGCTTGTAGCCAGCGATGCTCTAACCACTGAGCTATGGTGTAGTCGTCATCCCAGCAGAGGCCGTTCAACATTTTCTTCAGACTTCGTAACTCACACTTCCTGTGAATCTACACAGGCGGGTGGGACGCAGCCCTCACTGTAACCCACACACTTCACGTACAAACTAGCACGCGGGGAGCCCCAAGTCATAAAATATTAACTGGTTTGAGGGAAAGAGACAAACGGGAAAGGTCTGAAGAAAAAATTGACTGTCACCACCAGGACTCGAACCAGGGACCCTCGCTTGTAGCCAGCGATGCTCTAACCACTGAGCTATGGTGTAGTCGTCATCCCAGCAGAGGCCGTTCAACATTTTCTTCAGACTTCGTAACTCACACTTCCTGTGAATCTACACAGGCGGGTGGGACGCAGCCCTCACTGTAACCCACACACTTCACGTACAAACTAGCACGCGGGGAGCCCCAAGTCATAAAATATTAACTGGTTTGAGGGAAAGAGACAAACGGGAAAGGTCTGAAGAAAAAATTGACTGTCACCACCAGGACTCGAACCAGGGACCCTCGCTTGTAGCCAGCGATGCTCTAACCACTGAGCTATGGTGTAGTCGTCATCCCAGCAGAGGCCGTTCAACATTTTCTTCAGACTTCGTAACTCACACTTCCTGTGAATCTACACAGGCGGGTGGGACGCAGCCCTCACTGTAACCCACACACTTCACGTACAAACTAGCACGCGGGGAGCCCCAAGTCATAAAATATTAACTGGTTTGAGGGAAAGAGACAAACGGGAAAGGTCTGAAGAAAAAATTGACTGTCACCACCAGGACTCGAACCAGGGACCCTCGCTTGTAGCCAGCGATGCTCTAACCACTGAGCTATGGTGTAGTCGTCATCCCAGCAGAGGCCGTTCAACATTTTCTTCAGACTTCGTAACTCACACTTCCTGTGAATCTACACAGGCGGGTGGGACGCAGCCCTCACTGTAACCCACACACTTCACGTACAAACTAGCACGCGGGGAGCCCCAAGTCATAAAATATTAACTGGTTTGAGGGAAAGAGACAAACGGGAAAGGTCTGAAGAAAAAATTGACTGTCACCACCAGGACTCGAACCAGGGACCCTCGCTTGTAGCCAGCGATGCTCTAACCACTGAGCTATGGTGTAGTCGTCATCCCAGCAGAGGCCGTTCAACATTTTCTTCAGACTTCGTAACTCACACTTCCTGTGAATCTACACAGGCGGGTGGGACGCAGCCCTCACTGTAACCCACACACTTCACGTACAAACTAGCACGCGGGGAGCCCCAAGTCATAAAATATTAACTGGTTTGAGGGAAAGAGACAAACGGGAAAGGTCTGAAGAAAAAATTGACTGTCACCACCAGGACTCGAACCAGGGACCCTCGCTTGTAGCCAGCGATGCTCTAACCACTGAGCTATGGTGTAGTCGTCATCCCAGCAGAGGCCGTTCAACATTTTCTTCAGACTTCGTAACTCACACTTCCTGTGAATCTACACAGGCGGGTGGGACGCAGCCCTCACTGTAACCCACACACTTCACATATAATAATAATAATAATAATAATAATAATAATAATAATAATTTGGAAAGGATTGGGAGAACTTCATATTCAAAGGATCAGTCGGGGAAGTGAACTGCCTGAAAAGAGAAAAAAACGCCAGACCCACCAGGACTCGAACTGGAGTGAAAAACTTGTCAGCGCCTTCTAGGTTCAGCCTGGTCCCATAGCTCAGTGGTTAGAGCATTGCTCATGACAAGCAGGGTCCCAGGTTCGAGTCCTGGTGGGTCTGGCGTTTTTTTCTCTTTTCAGGCAGTTCACTTCCCCGACTGATCCTTTGAATATGAAGTTCTCCCAATCCTTTCCAAATTTAATCACTTTCTTTCACCTCTGGTAGTTTCCAGAAACTGACCGTGGTTGGTCCCCTGGGGGAGGGAAAAAGACCCAAGTGCCATCAGTATGTGTGGCACGTGTTGTGAGCTGCCTTTGGAGTGAAAAACTTGTCAGCGCCTTCTAGGTTCAGCCTGGTCCCATAGCTCAGTGGTTAGAGCATTGCTCATGACAAGCAGGGTCCCAGGTTCGAGTCCTGGTGGGTCTGGCGTTTTTTTTCTCTTTTCAGGCAGTTCACTTCCCCGACTGATCCTTTGAATATGAAGTTCTCCCAATCCTTTCCAAATAATAATAATAATAATAATAATAATAATAATAATAATAATAATAATAATAATAATAATAATAATAATAATAATAATAATAATAATAATAATAATAATAATAATAATAATAATAATAATAATAATAATAATAATAATAATAATAATAATAATAATAATAATAATAATAATAATAATAATAATAATAATAATAATAATAATAATAATAAACTGGTTTATTATGTACTATTATGTGAGATGAAATAAAACAGGAAAGGGCACAGGCCCTGATACGTGCAAGGGATAGCAATCAACCTTGCACATGTGTTCTAAATACATGTAAATGTAAATGCAAAACAATTAAAAACAAAAACACAAACAATGAGCAATAACTTCAGGACTGGGCACAAGTCCGTATAATAATAATAATAATAATAATAATAATAATAATAATAATAATAATAATACGAAGTAGTGGTTGCGACCTCGGCGATGATTTGTAAGAAAAGGGTTTGCTCCCCACACATATTGAGCAGGGAGTGGTGCTTTCTTGCAGGTTTGCCGAGTCGAAGGTTCGATGGACTTCTCGTGTGCTCTGGATGGCAGTCGTGAGTCAGTCAAGTGTCAAGTAAAGTCGGCGGAATAGCGCGAGCTCCGGTGTGGGGAGCAAACCCTTTTCTTAATAATAATAATAATAATATTAACTGGTTTGAGGGAAAGAGACAAACGGGAAAGGTCTGAAGAAAAAATTGACTGTCACCACCAGGACTCGAACCAGGGACCCTCGCTTGTAGCCAGCGATGCTCTAACCACTGAGCTATGGTGTAGTCGTCATCCCAGCAGAGGCCGTTCAACACTTTCTTCAGACTTCGTAACTCACACTTCCTGTGAATCTACACAGGCGGGTGGGACGCAGCCCTCACTGTAACCCACACACTTCACGTACAAACTAGCACGCGGGGAGCCCCAAGTCATAAAATATTAACTGGTTTGAGGGAAAGAGACAAACGGGAAAGGTCTGAAGAAAAAATAATAATAATAATAATAATAATAATAATAATAATAACGCCGCCATATCGAAGATTATGTGGCAGCACATCAATCAACATGAAATACTTGCAACGGAGCAGCGCGGTTGTGCAGCAGCTGGTCTTGGTTGCAAGGAGCACCTGATGGTGGATAAGATGATTCTGGAGGATGCCCATACGAAAGGGCGAAATCTGGTCATGGCATACCTGGACTTCAAAAAGGCATTTGATAGTGTGTCGCATGAATGGATTCTACATGCTTTGACGATGTATCGATTCCACCCGTCTTTGGTCACAACTATTGCTCGTAGCATGCAGAACTGGAGAACGACAATGCACATATGCGACCAGGGAAGATGCAGGGTCACTACCGGCAACATTTCAATAAGAAGAGGCATATTTCAAGGTGACACATTATCCCCGTTACTGTTTTGCCTGGCGCTAAACCCAATCAGTTTTGAGCTCAACCGATTGCCTTTGGGATACAGAGTCAGCTGCAGAGACGCCGAGTTGTCTATCAATCACTCTTGGTACATGGACGACATTAAACTCTATGGGAAAACTACAAAGGATGTGACTACCCTCGTGTCTACCGTGTGTGGCGTTGGTGATGACATCGGCATGAATCTCAACCCGGCTAAGTGTGCCGTGCTGCACGTCAGGAGAGGAAAACCAGATGAAGGATGCTCTATCCAGGTTGGCGATGAGACCATTGCAGAGTCGCTACGACTCAATGAAACATACAAGTACCTTGGAGTAGTGCAAGCAGCCATGATACCTCACCCGCAGCTCAAGACGCAACTCACTGCAGAATACAAAAAGAGATTGTATTTGCTTCTTAACAGTGGATTGAATGCGCGAAACATGATCAAGGCCATCAATACGTATGCTCTGCCGGTTATGACATATAGTTATGGAATCGTAAATTGGACCGAGGCTGAAATCAAGACCACAGATCGAGTGACAAGATCAGCCTTGACTGCGTCTGGATTTCACCACCCCAAAGCCTCAGTCAACAGGCTCTACATGAAGAGGGGAGATGGAGGCCGGGGCTTGGTCTCTTGTGAGGATATGCACGGCCGGAGCATGTGTGGCCTGGCCCGCTACATGAGTACCAGCCCAATAGACAGAATAAGCCTGCTTTATCAGTATCATCAACAAAAACCTACAACAAAAAGCCACTCAATAACTGCAAAGGCTGCTAAGTTCCTGTCGAGTTTGGATCTGCCAGCAGCTGGACCAGCTTTACCCAATAAGCATACCATTAAACAAGCGTGCGTTGAGCGAAAATCCAAAACACTTTCCACTATGCCGCTGCATGGGAGATATTGGAGCCGATTGGAGGAGAATCGCCTAGATAAGGAGCTTACCTTCATGTGGTTGAAATCAAGGACACTGAAACCTTCAACTGAAGGCATGATTATGGCAGCACAAGACCAATCCCTCAAAACGAAAAATTACCAATACGCCATAATGAAGTCAATTGCTCGAACTGATGCCAATTGCAGGCTTTGCAAGGGCAGCTTAGAAACAATTGACCACATTGTCAGTGCCTGCCCAGTTCTTGCTCGGACCAGTTACATTGAACGACATAACCGGATAGTAAAGTATGTGCACTTCGAAATGTGTAAAGCACGAGATCTACCTACTGGTGCTTCACGATTCGACCACCAGCTCAAGGCATTGGTCAAGAGTGATCAGTATCGCCTCTATTGGGAGTATTCGGTCCCAACTGACCTGAAACTATCAGCAAACAGGCCCGATCTGCTCCTTGTTGATGACAAGGAGCGCATCGCCTACATTATAGACATCAGCGTTCCTGGTGAGAACAACATCAATAAGAAAATGGCTGAAAAGCGCTCGAAATATTATGATTTGAAGCGGGAGATTTCGAGGATTTGGTCCCTCAACCAGGTTGACGTGGTCCCTGTGGTTGTCGGTGCCCTGGGAGGCTTGGTGGGGGAGACTCCTCAATGCCTTCGGACTGTGCAGGGAGGAGACCTGGCTATTGTGCAACAGGAGGCTATACAAGGTTCGATTAAAATACTGAGAACTATCCTTAACATGTAGATGCACCTCTGCTGCGTTTGCATGTTCAATAACTAAGAGACTTGAATAACGACTGATAAAGACTGATATTTCCTTTGTTACTACTCCCTTCATTGGTTGATGTATTTTGCCTGTCGCTGCAAATTCTTTATTATTGTTTTGATGTTGGAGTTCGGATTGAGTTTCTTTCCTTTCTTCCTCTTCCTTCAACTAGTTCTTGTCCCTTTGGTTTTTAGGTTTTATTTATTTATTTATTTTTGTTTTTGTTTTTTCACTTTCTTTTTTGCTGTCCCACCCATGGAAATATTTCCCGGTGGGTCTGGCTTATCGCCTTCGAAAGAAGTGAATAAAGGAGAAATAATAATAATAATAATACGAAGTAGTGGTTGCGACTTCGGCGATGATTTGTAAGAAAGGTTTGCTCCCCACACCGGAGCTCGCGCTATTCCGCCGACTTTACTTGACACTTGACTGACTCACGACTGCCATCCAGAGCACACGAGAAGTCCATCGAACCTTCGACTCGGCAAACCTGCAAGAAAGCACCACTCCCTGCTCAATACACAGTGTTTCGGGGAATTCACCCCTCATCAGTTGAGCTTGAGTAGGCTTGCGACTAGTTGGTTTGGAGGTGACAGCGTTGCGAATGACCGAGGGTCCTCGACGTCTGTCTCACCGTCCAGGAGCGACACTGACTCACGCTGCTATCTGGTGTTCACGAGGTGTTTATCGCGCTGGAAGCGGAGCGTCTCTGTAAGTTTGTATCCCTGGTGATGTTTGTGCCTGGAGTGCACTATATAAGTGGTGCTCTTCAGGCACAATCTTCCTCAGCCTACTCAAGCTCAACTGATGAGGGGTGAATTCCCCGAAACACTGTGTATTGAGCAGGGAGTGGTGCTTTCTTGCAGGTTTGCCGAGTCGAAGGTTCGATGGACTTCTCGTGTGCTCTGGATGGCAGTCGTGAGTCAGTCAAGTGTCAAGTAAAGTCGGCGGAATAGCGCGAGCTCCGGTGTGGGGAGCAAACCTTTCTTACAAATCATCGCCGAAGTCGCAACCACTACTTCGTACTGTTGTGCCCAGCGCGGGCTTGCGACTAGTTGGTTTGGAGGTGACAGCGTTGCGAATGACCGAGGGTCCTCGACGTCTGTCTCACCGTCCAGGAGCGACACTGACTCACGCTGCTATCTGGTGTTCACGAGGTGTTTATCGCGCTGGAAGCGGAGCGTCTCTGTAAGTTTGTATCCCTGGTGATGTTTGTGCCTGGAGTGCACTATATAAGTGGTGCTCTTCAGGCACAATCTTCCTCAGCCTACTCAAGCTCAACTGATGAGGGGTGAATTCCCCGAAACACTGTGTATTGAGCAGGGAGTGGTGCTTTCTTGCAGGTTTGCCGAGTCGAAGGTTCGATGGACTTCTCGTGTGCTCTGGATGGCAGTCGTGAGTCAGTCAAGTGTCAAGTAAAGTCGGCGGAATAGCGCGAGCTCCGGTGTGGGGAGCAAACCTTTCTAATAATAATAATAATAATAATAATAATAATAATAATAATTAGAAACTCGGATGTTGAGCCATAAATAAATGTAGAAGAGAAAAGGACATATCGATACGAGTTAGGAGTAACTCTCCATCACTGTAACATGATACTATATACAGTCAGAAAGTACAATAACTAGGCACAAAACTGACAGAGTTTCGGCTTGTACAATTCGTTTTCGCAAAGCTTCCCTTTCTTTATCTTTGATATTTATGACCCACCCAAGTTGGGTGGTGTGCTGCTTTGCTGCTTCGAATTGTAGTTAGACCGCTTTGTCAAATATCGTACTGGTCTCGTCATCGTCCAGCAACAATCGACATTCTTTGTTCCGTTGGGACTGTAGCTTTTGCTCATTTTCGTTGCGCTTGCCTTCCCCTCTTTGGTCTTTCCATAACCTTGAACCTTCCAAGTTGGAAGGCTGTCGGTTAGCGCTACGGAGATGTGTTGAAGCTAGGTGTCAGGACGTCGAATGTTTCAGTACTCTGTCAGTTTTGTGCCTAGTTATTGCACTTTCTGACTGTATATAGTATCATGTTACAGTGATGGAGAGTTACTCCTAACTCGTATCGATATGTCCTTTTCTCTTCTACAATAATAATAATAATAATAATAATAAAAGGGTTTGCTCCCCACACCGGAGCTCGCGCTATTCCGCCGACTTTACTTGACACTTGACTGACTCACGACTGCCATCCAGAGCACACGAGAAGTCCATCGAACCTTCGACTCGGCAAACCTGCAAGAAAGCACCACTCCCTGCTCAATACACAGTGTTTCGGGGAATTCACCCCTCATCAGTTGAGCTTGAGTAGGCTGAGGAAGATTGTGCCTGAAGAGCACCACTTATATAGTGCTCCCCCCCCCTTTTCTTACAAATCATCGCCGAGGTCGCAACCACTACTTAATAATAATAATAATAATAATACTCATAAAAAGGACACACTTCAGGCTCATTACAAACATCTTGAAAGTTTTCGTCTTCACAAGTATACTTTCAAGCCTTCTCATCAGGTGAAAAACAGGCAAGGGAAAAGGAACAGGAACAGTGGATTAAATACAGTAAGAAGGTGGTAAAACAGCGCAAAAAGAAAGAAAGAAAGAAAGAAGATAGCTAAAGTAAACAGCGAAAATTGCAATAATGACACAAAGGTGCAAATGCGAGAAAACTCAATAAGCGCGACATGTAGTGCGACAACAAGAGACAACCACTGGACATACATGTAACTAACGAGGTTTTGACGACCTACCTAACAGCCTAAGTGTGAATTTGATTTGTTTCTGCTTGCAAAGGTTGGGTTTCCTTGTGTGGATGTATACAGCTTCCAAAACATTCAGCAATCTAGCACTGCGTACACGTGACACAATCGAAAAACAATCATCCGAATACACAGCACGACAATCAGGATGCTCAAACAAATGACTAGCAATGGACGACTCATACTTATCAGAACTAACATCAGAACAATCAGCATGTGCGGTGGACACATCCGATTTCACATGGCTATTCGAGTGGACCCTAGCCGTTGCCTCTGTCTGTGCTTTAGTCGCTGCCATCGCCGCCGTTGCCGATCTTGTTATTCTTCTGGTTGATGCGGTTCCTGTCACTGCCACGCACGTAGGTGTCTTGTCCGGTTGTTTTTCTGGTGGTCTAGTTAATTGTGAGGTGACGTTCCTTGGTGTTGATGCCGCTGCGTTGGACCATCTTGTACCAGGATGATTCTTTGCTGGACGTCCCCTCCGTGGTCGAGTGGATCGTGCGTGTTGTGGAATAAGGTGTAGCGGTGCGTGTTGTCGGATGCGTGCGTCCAGATGTTGAAGAGTCCTACCTACATATCGGCTCTCACATTGCCGACACTCGAAGTGATAAATCAACTTGGATAATTGGCCTGTAGGTAGGACGTCCTTCCTCACCGTGAACGCACGCACCGTGGAGTAGATGAAGCGAATATGAACATTATGGTAATTAGACTCCACGGCAGACTTAACCCGACGCTGCGTGATCTGCTGAGGAAGGTTGTTGATGGTATGTTGGATTTCACGTGTGAATTTGAGGAGTCAGATCGTCTACCTTTTCTTGATGTGCTCGTTGAGAAGTCAATTGATGGTGGTGTTGTCACGTCGGTCTATCGCAAGCCTACGTTCACTGGCTTGTACATTGTTTGGGATTCGTTTTGCGCGACACTGTATAAGATCAATTTGTTGCGTAATTTGGTGGATCGTGCACGTCGCCTTTGTTCGTCTTCAAGGTTGGAGCAGGAGTTGGAGAAGTTACGTGCGCTTTTTCGTCTCAATGGATACCCCGAGTCTGTTATTGTGAAGTATGTAACTGAGACCAGTCCAAAGAAGAATGCTGAGGTTTCCACTAATCCAGTATACCTATGTTTACCGTGGAAGGGCGAGTCAGTATCACGTATGGTTCAGCGTCGGGTTAAGTCTGCCGTGGAGTCTAATTACCATAATGTTCATATTCGCTTCATCTACTCCACGGTGCGTGCGTTCACGGTGAGGAAGGACGTCCTACCTACAGGCCAATTATCCAAGTTGATTTATCACTTCGAGTGTCGGCAATGTGAGAGCCGATATGTAGGTAGGACTCTTCAACATCTGGACGCACGCATCCGACAACACGCACCGCTACACCTTATTCCACAACACGCACGATCCACTCGACCACGGAGGGGACGTCCAGCAAAGAATCATCCTGGTACAAGATGGTCCAACGCAGCGGCATCAACACCAAGGAACGTCACCTCACAATTAACTAGACCACCAGAAAAACAACCGGACAAGACACCTACGTGCGTGGCAGTGACAGGAACCGCATCAACCAGAAGAATAACAAGATCGGCAACGGCGGCGATGGCAGCGACTAAAGCACAGACAGAGGCAACGGCTAGGGTCCACTCGAATAGCCATGTGAAATCGGATGTGTCCACCGCACATGCTGATTGTTCTGATGTTAGTTCTGATAAGTATGAGTCGTCCATTGCTAGTCATTTGTTTGAGCATCCTGATTGTCGTGCTGTGTATTCGGATGATTGTTTTTCGATTGTGTCACGTGTACGCAGTGCTAGATTGCTGAATGTTTTGGAAGCTGTATACATCCACACAAGGAAACCCAACCTTTGCAAGCAGAAACAAATCAAATTCACACTTAGGCTGTTAGGTAGGTCGTCAAAACCTCGTTAGTTACATGTATGTCCAGTGGTTGTCTCTTGTTGTCGCACTACATGTCGCGCTTATTGAGTTTTCTCGCATTTGCACCTTTGTGTCATTATTGCAATTTTCGCTGTTTACTTTAGCTATCTTCTTTCTTTCTTTCTTTCTTTTTGCGCTGTTTTACCACCTTCTTACTGTATTTAATCCACTGTTCCTGTTCCTTTTCCCTTGCCTGTATTTCACCTGATGAGAAGGCTTGAAAGTATACTTGTGAAGACGAAAACTTTCAAGATGTTTGTAATGAGCCTGAAGTGTGTCCTTTTTATGAGTATTATCGCATTTTTGTCTCAGAGGAAACTGTTTACCTAATAATAATAATAATAATAATAATAATAATAATAATAATAATAATAATTTGGAAAGGATTGGGAGAACTTCATATTCAAAGG
Source organism: Sycon ciliatum (assembly GCF_964019385.1). Classification (NCBI taxonomy): domain Eukaryota; kingdom Metazoa; phylum Porifera; class Calcarea; order Leucosolenida; family Sycettidae; genus Sycon; species Sycon ciliatum. Next base: position 25,090,065 of record NC_088650.1, read on the forward strand.
ATCAGTCGGGGAAGTGAACTGCCTGAAAAGAGAAAAAAACGCCAGACCCACCAGGACTCGAACTGGAGTGAAAAACTTGTCAGCGCCTTCTAGGTTCAGCCTGGTCCCATAGCTCAGTGGTTAGAGCATTGCTCATGACAAGCAGGGTCCCAGGTTCGAGTCCTGGTGGGTCTGGCGTTTTTTTCTCTTTTCAGGCAGTTCACTTCCCCGACTGATCCTTTGAATATGAAGTTCTCCCAATCCTTTCCAAATTTAATCACTTTCTTTCACCTCTGGTAGTTTCCAGAAACTGACCGTGGTTGGTCCCCTGGGGGAGGGAAAAAGACCCAAGTGCCATCAGTATGTGTGGCACGTGTTGTGAGCTGCCTTTGGAGTGAAAAACTTGTCAGCGCCTTCTAGGTTCAGCCTGGTCCCATAGCTCAGTGGTTAGAGCATTGCTCATGACAAGCAGGGTCCCAGGTTCGAGTCCTGGTGGGTCTGGCGTTTTTTTTCTCTTTTCAGGCAGTTCACTTCCCCGACTGATCCTTTGAATATGAAGTTCTCCCAATCCTTTCCAAATTTAATCACTTTCTTTCACCTCTGGTAGTTTCCAGAAACTGACCGTGGTTGGTCCCCTGGGGGAGGGAAAAAGACCCAAGTGCCATCAGTATGTGTGGCACGTGTTGTGAGCTGCCTTTGGAGTGAAAAACTTGTCAGCGCCTTCTAGGTTCAGCCTGGTCCCATAGCTCAGTGGTTAGAGCATTGCTCATGACAAGCAGGGTCCCAGGTTCGAGTCCTGGTGGGTCTGGCGTTTTTTTCTCTTTTCAGGCAGTTCACTTCCCCGACTGATCCTTTGAATAATAATAATAATAATAATTGAGGGAAAGAGACAAACGGGAAAAGTCTGAAGAAAAAATTGACTGCCACCACCAGGACTCGAACCAGGGACCCTCGCTTGTAGCCAGCGATGCCCTAACCACTGAGCTATGGTGTAGTCGTCATCCCAGCAGAGGCCGTTCAACATTTTCTTCAGACTTCGTAGCTCACACTTCCTGTGAATCCACACAGGCGGGTGGGACGCAGCCCTCACTGTAACCCACACACTTCACGTACAAACTAGCACGCGGGAAGCCCCAAGTCATAACATATTAACTGGTTTGAGGGAAAGAGACAAACGGGAAAAGTCTGAAGAAAAAATTGACTGCCACCACCAGGACTCGAACCAGGGACCCTCGCTTGTAGCCAGCGATGCCCTAACCACTGAGCTATGGTGTAGTCGTCATCCCAGCAGAGGCCAATAATAATAATAATAATAATAATGTCTCTTTCCCTCAAAACCAGTTAATAATAATAATAATAATAATAATAATAATAATAATAATAATAATAATAATAAATTTGGTTCAGGATTTTCTTTTATCTTCATTGATTGGTGCTTCACCCTTGGGTCATATGGATCCCGGTGCTGTGCTTCATGCCTCCTTTCAAGCTTTCTTTTTCTGCTTTGGGAGTGAATAAAGTCGTCATAATAATAATAATAATAATAATAATAATAATAATAATAATAATAATAATAATAATAATAATAATAATAATAATAATAATAATAATAATAATTTGAAACTCGGATGTTGAGCCATAAATAAATGTAAAAGAGAAAAGGACATATGGATACGAGTTAAGAGTAACTCTCCATCACTGTAACATGATACTATATACAGTCAGAAAGTGCAATAACTAGGCACAAAACTGACAGAGTACTGAGACATTCGACGTCCTGACACCTAACTTCAACACATCTCCGTAGCGCTAACCGACAGCCTTCCAACTTGGAATACGGCGAAACGTACGTCGTGTGAAACAACTTGTTTTGTAGTCAACTAGTCCATCACAATGTCATGCATGAGGAGTACTGTAGGAGTTTGGCTTTCGGCTTGTACAATTCGTTTTCGCAAAGCTTCCCTTTCTTTACTTATCTTTGATATTTATGACCCACCCAAGTTGGGTGGTGTGCTGCTTTGCTGCTTCGAATTGTAGTTAGACCGCTTTGTCAAATATCGTACTGGTCTCGTCATCGTCCAGTAACAATCGACATTCTTTGTTCCGTTGGGACTGTAGCTTTTGCTCGTTTTCGTTGCGCTTGCCTTCCCCTCTTTGGTCTTTCCACAACCTTGAACCTTCCAAGTTGGAAGGCTGTCGGTTAGCGCTACGGAGATGTGTTGAAGTTAGGTGTCAGGACGTCGAATGTCTCAGTACTCTGTCAGTTTTGTGCCTAGTTATTGCACTTTCTGACTGTATATAGTATCATGTTACAGTGATGGAGAGTTACTCTTAACTCGTATCCATATGTCCTTTTCTCTTTTACATTTATTTATGGCTCAACATCCGAGTTTCAAATTGCACACCTGATGAGCCGTCACGAACCATACGGCGAAACGTACGTCGTGTGAAACAACTTGTTTTGTAGTCAACTAGTCCATCACAATGTCATGCATGAGGAGTACTGTAGGAGTTTGGCTTTCGGCTTGTACAATTCGTTTTCGCAAAGCTTCCCTTTCTTTACTTATCTTTGATATTTATGACCCACCCAAGTTGGGTGGTGTGCTGCTTTGCTGCTTCGAATTGTAGTTAGACCGCTTTGTCAAATATCGTACTGGTCTCGTCATCGTCCAGTAACAATCGACATTCTTTGTTCCGTTGGGACTGTAGCTTTTGCTCGTTTTCGTTGCGCTTGCCTTCCCCTCTTTGGTCTTTCCACAACCTTGAACCTTCCAAGTTGGAAGGCTGTCGGTTAGCGCTACGGAGATGTGTTGAAGTTAGGTGTCAGGACGTCGAATGTCTCAGTACTCTGTCAGTTTTGTGCCTAGTTATTGCACTTTCTGACTGTATATAGTATCATGTTACAGTGATGGAGAGTTACTCTTAACTCGTATCCATATGTCCTTTTCTCTTTTACAATAATAATAATAATAATAATAATAATAATAATAATAATAATAATAATAATAATAATAATAATAATAATAATAATAATAATAATATGAACTGGTTTGAGGGAAAGAGACAAACGGGAAAAGTCTGAAGAAAAAATTGACTGTCACCACCAGGACTCGAACCAGGGACCCTCGCTTGTAGCCAGCGATGCTCTAACCACTGAGCTATGGTGTAGTCGTCATCCCAGCAGAGGCCGTTCAACATTTTCTTCAGACTTCGTAACTCACACTTCCTGTGAATCCACACAGGCGGGTGGGACGCAGCCCTCACTGTAACCCACACACTTCACGTACAAACTAGCACGCGGGAAGCCCCAAGTCTTAAAATATGAACTGGTTTGAGGGAAAGAGACAAACGGGAAAAGTCTGAAGAAAAAATTGACTGTCACCACCAGGACTCGAACCAGGGACCCTCGCTTGTAGCCAGCGATGCTCTAACCACTGAGCTATGATATAATAATAATAATAATAATAATAATAATAATAATAATAATAATAATAATAATAATAATAATAATAATAATAATAATAATAATAATAATAATAATAATAATAATAATAATAATAATAATAATAATAATAATAATAATAATAATAATAATAATAATAATAATAATAATAATAATAATAATAATAATAATAATAATAATAATAATAATAATAATAATAATAATAATAATAATAATAATAATAATAATAATAATAATAATAATAATAATAATAATAAAGAGGCTTGCACTCCATTAAAAAAAAAAAAAAAAAAAAAAAATAATAATAATAATCGATTTTCACGTTCCGATCATCAGTGGAAATACGGAACTAAAGAGATCAAGGGAAAAACAAAGGTTAAAAATCCAAAGAAGTGTGACACATGACGGGTAACTTGTGGTAAGTTTTACAAAAAGTGAGAACTAAAATAAAGAGTAAGTGTGACAAACGGGCATGAACAGTGCAGAAACAACTCATGAACACGGGGTGCAAACTCACGAAAATAACCTAAGTGCTAAAACATGTTCTTTTTGCTTACACAAATCGGGCTTATGCGTACGAATACAAACAGCTTCAAGGACCTTCAACTGCTGGACATAACGGGCACGACACAGTACAGAGAAGTGGGAATCATCATACACACTCAAACAATCAGGACGAGATAACAAATGCAAATACACAGCTGACTTCTTACGAATTTCACCCTCATCAGCTCCATCACCTTCCCTGCCACCTGACTCCTCCTCGTCCGTTTTATCACCATCACCACCAGCCGTCTCACCGTCATCCGCCTCGTCTTCATCCGCCGCCTCGTCATTACCCGCCTCGTCGTCATCTGTATCCTCGCCGTCATCCGCCTCGTCGTCATCTGTATTCTCGTCATCCGCCGCATCATCACCCAACTCATATTCACCACCAGTCAGTCGTCTGATACCATCCATGTTCTCCTTCCTACGTCTGTCCCGTGTCACTGTCCTTACCTCATCTACGTCCCGAGATTGTGTTCCGTTTTGCCCCCGGCTTCCGGTCTCCTTCGATGCTCCGCGTGGGCCTTGGCCATTCCTAGCATATATTTCGGTTGAATAATTGGCGGTCGACCTCCGTGGTCTCTGGACCCACGGATCAAGCGCCGGAGGGTGCTGCGGTGTCCGCACAGCCGGATACTGTGTCAAAGAAATGGGCTCAATGTCTGTGATTGGCGGTACTGTTGTTGTTGCCGACTCCTCCCCAACCCCAGCCACCAACGGCACTGGTGGTGGCTCCGGTGGCGGCAAGGGCAACGGTGGAGAAGGCACATTCGGTTGGCTTAGTGATCCACCACTCTTCCTCTGCACCGTGTGTTCGACTTGCTCTGGTTGTGTCGGTGGTAGAGGGAGCGGGTTCTTGCGTGGTCTTCCCCGCTTCGGGCGCTTCGCTTTTGCTGCGTCCGGCAGCATGTGAAGTGGTACATGCTGCTTGATACGTGCGCTCAGGTGCACCCCGTGTTCATGAGTTGTTTCTGCACTGTTCATGCCCGTTTGTCACACTTACTCTTTATTTTAGTTCTCACTTTTTGTAAAACTTACCACAAGTTACCCGTCATGTGTCACACTTCTTTGGATTTTTAACCTTTGTTTTTCCCTTGATCTCTTTAGTTCCGTATTTCCACTGATGATCGGAATAATAATAATAATAATAATAATAATAATAATAATAATAATAATAATAATAATAATAATAATAACGCAGTGTGCGGGTATTGCATTATGAATTGGTTGAGTAGATAGTTCCGGAATTAATTCCGTGTTCGATATTGTTTATTTTTTACATATTGTTTATTTTATTTTATTCGTGTTCGATATTGAATTTTAATTTTAATTTATTTATTTTTTACAAATATTGTTTTTATTCCATTTCACATTTTTCATTCGTGTTGGGTTTAACTACTCACTGTACTGATACATGGTGATGATTGTGCTTTGCTTTGCCCGTAAAAGAGGCCTTCCCTATCAAAAAAAAAAAAAAAAAAAATATAATAATAATAATAATAATAATAATAATAATAATAATAATAACAATCATGTACGCGGAGTTTTGCGGACTACCCGTCACTAGCTCGTCCGCCCCGGGGATACCTGATATAATATTATATGACAGATAAAGGCTGATTCACTCGCATCTTCTGTTACATGTACTGTATCAGGGTGAGAAAGAACTTACTTTGAAGAAGACGAGTTCGAGCACCAAAAATATATTGCCATGATTTCTACCCTGCTTTTCGTTGAAAACACTATCTGCATGACTTCCGAACCCTTTACCATGCAGACCACCAGCACTGATCAGGTGCATTGTACACAATTGTGTCGCCTACATACGAGAACTGTGATACAATCATGCAGTTATGCTCCTACCTCCGAAAGGATGCCAAATTATGCTCCACATTTTCAACCACCAAATTATGCCAATAATTATGCCGGCATAATCCGCTGGTGCCTACCGACTATTGCCATAAGGAAATGTACCACTCCCCCCAGTGAGTAACATTATGGAGAGCTGAATTGCAAAAAAACCCTGGTCAAGTTCCAGTAAATGAGATGCAGATTCGGATTTTGTATATTTGTACTACACAACAGAACAACAAGGACAATCGAGGCTTGTTTGCTGTTGTGTATTACGCTCTGCCTTTGTGGTGTTGAGCACTGTCAGCACTCTGAGTACATCCTTCGGTATATTTTTACTATGTTCACATTCCCAGCTCGAAGATAACAAAGGCAGACAATGGTACTAAGACTAGGACGAATGAGACATCTATTGAGCAGGGGCTGCGCCGAGACGCAGCAGTGATGGTGGGGCATTCCTGGCTCTTCCGACCTGAGGTCTCGGCATCACGGCCAAGAACACGCACCAAAAAACAAAGGATAGAGCTACGAGTCAGCAAAGTGAACAGAAAGGAAGGGTTAACACCAGCGAGTGTGCGGGAGAAGCTGTGAGACTATTAACAGTTACAGGGGTTGTGAGTCTTGTGACTGAGAGGAGCATCATCATGGCTGATCATGGTGAGTCGATTGTCCGAGTCAGTTGTGGTGCATAGAGATAGACGAGAGCAACATCATAGCGAGTCGACTGCCCAGAGCCAGTTTGTGCTTCGCAGATGGCGATAAACGTTCGTTTTGAACGCTTGCATTCCCTTGCTGTGGGGAGGCTGGGACAGAAGAGCGGCGGGGAGGGAGTTCCAGTCACTAATACTGCAGTGCGGGAACGAGCGCTTCAATGCCAGCGGTACAGATGTGGGCGGGTCAGTGGCACCCCGGTTGGTGTCGAATCTCCCCAAGACTGAATTGTACAGTACTATCTCCGACGCACACACACACACACACACACACACACACACGCGCACGCACGCACACACACACACACACACACAGGCACACAAGATCCAACGCTCGGAACAGCCACCTTCTTCATCCTTTAACCGTTAATTAACGCCAAAGTCGGGGCATCTAAGCTCACACGTACACCTACAGGCTTACAGCTACAGTGACTGTGTACTCTAAGCACATGTACTAGGTGAAGTGCGAGAAAGCCCAGCGGACAGCAGCTGCCGCCATGACCATGATGACACTGTCTTCCAGCTTTGACAGCCTAGCCGCTTGATAAAGCATCCTGGCATGCCGGCAGTCATATCTGGTGCCATACCTGTAACC